>NW_027096038.1:357204-714408 GCF_040115645.1 Euwallacea fornicatus
AAGAGGCAATCATGATGTGTTGTGTCATTTTAAAGATCTCGTCGAGCTGATTAATTTGACACTTTGTTTAACAAATTTGGTTCTTATTTACCGACGTTATCGAGCTTCAAAGTTTGAAAAGTCACAAAAGTTGTGTGTTTGAGCACATAAAGTACTATTTTTCATGGAAATTCATCAAGATGCAATCATGATATGTTGTGTTATTTTAAAGATCTCGTCGTGCTGATTAATTTGACACTTTGTTTAACAAATTTGGTCCTTATTTGCCGAAGTTATCGAGCTTCAAAGTTTGAAAAGTCACAAAAGTTGTGTGTTTGAGCACATAAAGTACTATTTTTCATGGAAATTCATCAAGATGCAATCATGATATGTTGTGTTATTTTAAAGATCTCGTCGTGCTGATTAATTTGACACTTTGTTTAACAAATTTGGTCCTAATTTACCGAAGTTATCGAGCTTCAAAGTTTGAAAAGTCACAAAAGTTGTGTGTTTGAGCACATAAAGTACTATTTGTCTTGGAAATTCATCAAGATGCAATCATGATGTGTTGTGTCATTTTAAAGGTCTCTTCGAGCTGATTAATTTGACACTTTGTTTAACAAATTTGGTTCTCATTTGCCGAAGTTATCGAGCTTCAAAGTTTGAAAAGTCATAAAAGTTGTGTGTTTGAGCATATAAAGTACTATATGTCTTGGAAATTTATCAAGATGCAATCATGATGTGTTGTGACATCTTCAAAATCTCGTCGAGCTGATTAATGTGACACTTTGTTTAACAAATTTGGTCCTAATTTGCCGAAGTTATCGAGCTTCAAAGTTTGAAAAGTCACAAAAGTTGGGTGTTTGAGCACATAAAGTACTATTTGTCTTGGAAATTCATCAAGAGGCAATCATGATGTGTTGTGTCATTTTAAAGATCTCGTCGAGCTGATTAATTTGACACTTTGTTTAACAAATTTGGTCCTAATTTACCGAAGTTATCGAGCTTCAAAGTTTGAAAAGTCACAAAAGTTGTGTGTTTGAGCACATAAAGTACTATTTGTCTTGGAAATTCATCAAGATGCAATCATGATGTGTTGTGTCATTTAAAGGTCTCTTCGAGCTGATTAATTTGACACTTTGTTTAACAAATTTGGTTCTTATTTGCCGAAGTTATCGAGCTTCAAAGTTTGAAAAGTCATAAAAGTTGTGTGTTTGAGCATATAAAGTACTATTTGTCTTGGAAATTCATCAAGATGCAATCATGATGTGTTGTGACATCTTCAAAATCTCGTCGAGCTGATTAATGTGACACTTTGTTTAACAAATTTGGTCCTAATTTGCCGAAGTTATCGAGCTTCAAAGTTTGAAAAGTCACAAAAGTTGGGTGTTTGAGCACATAAAGTACTATTTTTCATGGAAATTCATCAAGATGCAATCATGATATGTTGTGTTATTTTAAAGATCTCGTCGTGTTGATTAATTTGACACTTTGTTTAACAAATTTGGTCCTAATTTACCGAAGTTATCGAGCTTCAAAGTTTGAAAAGTCACAAAAGTTTTGTGTTTGAGCACATAAAGTACTATTTTTCATGGAAATTCATCAAGATGCAATCATGATGTGTTGTATTATTTTAAAGATCTCTTCGAGCTGATTAATTTGACACTTTGTTTAACAAATTTGGTTCTCATTTGCCGAAGTTATCGAGCTTCAAAGTTTGAAAAGTCACAAAAGTTGTGTGTTTGAGCATATAAAGTACTATTTGTCTTGGAAATTCATCAAGATGCAATCATGATGTGTTATGACATCTTCAAAATCTCGTCGAGCTGATTAATGTGACACTTTGTTTAACAAATTTGGTTCTTATTTGCCGAAGTTATCGAGCTTCAAAGTTTGAAAAGTCACAAAAGTTGTGTGTTTGAGCACATAAAGTACTATTTTTCATGGAAATTCATCAAGATGCAATCATGATGTGTTGTGTCATTTTAAAGATCTCGTCGAGCTGATTAATTTGACACTTTGTTTAACAAATTTGGTCCTTATTTGCCGAAGTTATCGAGCTTCAAAGTTTGAAAAGTCACAAAAGTTGTGTATTTGAGCACATAAAGTACTATTTTTCATGGAAATTCATCAAGATGCAATCATGATGTGTTGTGTCATTTTAAAGATCTCGTCGTGCTGATTAATTTGACACTTTGTTTAACAAATTTGGTCCTAATTTACCGAAGTTATCGAGCTTCAAAGTTTGAAAAGTCACAAAAGTTTTGTGTTTGAGCACATAAAGTACTATTTTTCATGGAAATTCATCAAGATGCAATCATGATGTGTTGTATTATTTTAAAGATCTCGTCGAGCTGATTAATTTGACACTTTGTTTAACAAATTTGGTCCTAATTTACCGAAGTTATCGAGCTTCAAAGTTTGAAAAGTCACAAAAGTTGTGTGTTTGAGCACATAAAGTACTATTTGTCTTGGAAATTCATCAAGAGGCAATCATGATGTGTTGTGTCATTTTAAAGATCTCGTCGAGCTGATTAATTTGACACTTTGTTTAACAAATTTGGTCCTAATTTACCGAAGTTATCGAGCTTCAAAGTTTGAAAAGTCACAAAAGTTGTGTGTTTGAGCACATAAAGTACTATTTGTCTTGGAAATTCATCAAGATGCAATCATGATGTGTTGTGTCATTTTAAAGGTCTCTTCGAGCTGATTAATTTGACACTTTGTTTAACAAATTTGGTTCTTATTTGCCGAAGTTATCGAGCTTCAAAGTTTGAAAAGTCACAAAAGTTGTGTGTTTGAGCGCATAAAGTACTATTTTTCATGGAAATTCATCAAGATGCAATCATGATATGTTGTGTTATTTTAAAGATCTCGTCGTGCTGATTAATTTGACACTTTGTTTAACAAATTTGGTCCTAATTTACCGAAGTTATCGAGCTTCAAAGTTTGAAAAGTCACAAAAGTTTTGTGTTTGAGCACATAAAGTACTATTTTTCATGGAAATTCATCAAGATGCAATCATGATGTGTTGTATTATTTTAAAGATCTCGTCGAGCTGATTAATTTGACACTTTGTTTAACAAATTTGGTCCTAATTTACCGAAGTTATCGAGCTTCAAAGTTTGAAAAGTCACAAAAGTTGTGTGTTTGAGCACAAAAAGTACTATTTGTCTTGGAAATTCATCAAGATGCAATCATGATGTGTTGTATTATTTTAAAGATCTCGTCGAGCTGATTAATTTGACACTTTGTTTAACAAATTTGGTCCTAATTTACCGAAGTTATCGAGCTTCAAAGTTTGAAAAGTCACAAAAGTTGTGTGTTTGAGCACATAAAGTACTATTTGTCTTGGAAATTCATAAAGATGCAATCATGATGTGTTGTGTCATTTTAAAGGTCTCTTCGAGCTGATTAATTTGACACTTTGTTTAACAAATTTGGTTCTTATTTGCCGAAGTTATCGAGCTTCAAAGTTTGAAAAGTCATAAAAGTTGTGTGTTTGAGCATATAAAGTACTATTTGTCTTGGAAATTCATCAAGATGCAATCATGATGTGTTGTGACATCTTCAAAATCTCGTCGAGCTGATTAATGTGACACTTTGTTTAACAAATTTGGTCCTAATTTGCCGAAGTTATCGAGCTTCAAAGTTTGAAAAGTCACAAAAGTTGGGTGTTTGAGCACATAAAGTACTATTTTTCATGGAAATTCATCAAGATGCAATCATGATGTGTTGTGTCATTTTAAAGATCTCGTCGTGCTGATTAATTTGACACTTTGTTTAACAAATTTGGTCCTTATTTGCCGAAGTTATCGAGCTTCAAAGTTTGAAAAGTCACAAAAGTTCTGTGTTTGAGCACATAAAGTACTATTTTTCATGGAAATTCATCAAGATGCAATCATGATATGTTGTGTTATTTTAAAGATCTCGTCGTGCTGATTAATTTGACATTTTGTTTAACAAATTTGGTCCTAATTTACCGAAGTTATCGAGCTTCAAAGTTTGAAAAGTCACAAAAGTTGTGTGTTTGAGCACATAAAGTACTATTTTTCATGGAAATTCATCAAGATGCAATCATGATATGTTGTGTTATTTTAAAGATCTCGTCGTGCTGATTAATTTGACACTTTGTTTAACAAATTTGGTCCTAATTTGCCGAAGTTATCGAGCTTAAAAATTTGAAAAGTCACAAAAGTTGTGTGTTTGAGCACATATAGTACTATTTTTCATGGAAATTCATCAAGATGCAATCATGATGTGTTGTATTATTTTAAAGATCTCGTCGAGCTGATTAATTTGACACTTTGTTTAACAAATTTGGTCCTAATTTGCCGAAGTTATCGAGCTTCAAAGTTTGAAAAGTCACAAAAGTTGGGTGTTTGAGCACATAAAGTACTATTTGTCTTGGAAATTCATCAAGAGGCAATCATGATGTGTTGTGTCATTTTAAAGATCTCGTCGAGCTGATTAATTTGACACTTTGTTTAACAAATTTGGTTCTTATTTACCGACGTTATCGAGCTTCAAAGTTTGAAAAGTCATAAAAGTTGTGTGTTTGAGCATATAAAGTACTATATGTCTTGGAAATTTATCAAGATGCAATCATGATGTGTTGTGACATCTTCAAAATCTCGTCGAGCTGATTAATGTGACACTTTGTTTAACAAATTTGGTCCTAATTTGCCGAAGTTATCGAGCTTCAAAGTTTGAAAAGTCACAAAAGTTGTGTGTTTGAGCACAAAAAGTACTATTTGTCTTGGAAATTCATCAAGATGCAATCATGATGTGTTGTATTATTTTAAAGATCTCGTCGAGCTGATTAATTTGACACTTTGTTTAACAAATTTGGTCCTAATTTACCGAAGTTATCGAGCTTCAAAGTTTGAAAAGTCACAAAAGTTGTGTGTTTGAGCACATAAAGTACTATTTGTCTTGGAAATTCATCAAGATGCAATCATGATGTGTTGTGTCATTTTAAAGGTCTCTTCGAGCTGATTAATTTGACACTTTGTTTAACAAATTTGGTTCTTATTTGCCGAAGTTATCGAGCTTCAAAGTTTGAAAAGTCATAAAAGTTGTGTGTTTGAGCATATAAAGTACTATTTGTCTTGGAAATTCATCAAGATGCAATCATGATGTGTTGTGACATCTTCAAAATCTCGTCGAGCTGATTAATGTGACACTTTGTTTAACAAATTTGGTCCTAATTTGCCGAAGTTATCGAGCTTCAAAGTTTGAAAAGTCACAAAAGTTGTGTGTTTGAGCACAAAAAGTACTATTTGTCTTGGAAATTCATCAAGATGCAATCATGATGTGTTGTATTATTTTAAAGATCTCGTCGAGCTGATTAATTTGACACTTTGTTTAACAAATTTGGTCCTAATTTACCGAAGTTATCGAGCTTCAAAGTTTGAAAAGTCACAAAAGTTGTGTGTTTGAGCACATAAAGTACTATTTGTCTTGGAAATTCATCAAGATGCAATCATGATGTGTTGTGTCATTTTAAAGGTCTCTTCGAGCTGATTAATTTGACACTTTGTTTAACAAATTTGGTTCTTATTTGCCGAAGTTATCGAGCTTCAAAGTTTGAAAAGTCATAAAAGTTGTGTGTTTGAGCATATAAAGTACTATTTGTCTTGGAAATTCATCAAGATGCAATCATGATGTGTTGTGACATCTTCAAAATCTCGTCGAGCTGATTAATGTGACACTTTGTTTAACAAATTTGGTCCTAATTTGCCGAAGTTATCGAGCTTCAAAGTTTGAAAAGTCACAAAAGTTGGGTGTTTGAGCACATAAAGTACTATTTTTCATGGAAATTCATCAAGATGCAATCATGATGTGTTGTGTCATTTTAAAGATCTCGTCGTGCTGATTAATTTGACACTTTGTTTAACAAATTTGGTCCTTATTTGCCGAAGTTATCGAGCTTCAAAGTTTGAAAAGTCACAAAAGTTCTGTGTTTGAGCACATAAAGTACTATTTTTCATGGAAATTCATCAAGATGCAATCATGATATGTTGTGTTATTTTAAAGATCTCGTCGTGCTGATTAATTTGACACTTTGTTTAACAAATTTGGTCCTAATTTACCGAAGTTATCGAGCTTCAAAGTTTGAAAAGTCACAAAAGTTGTGTGTTTGAGCACATAAAGTACTATTTTTCATGGAAATTCATCAAGATGCAATCATGATATGTTGTGTTATTTTAAAGATCTCGTCGTGCTGATTAATTTGACACTTTGTTTAACAAATTTGGTCCTAATTTGCCGAAGTTATCGAGCTTCAAAATTTGAAAAGTCACAAAAGTTGTGTGTTTGAGCACATATAGTACTATTTTTCATGGAAATTCATCAAGATGCAATCATGATGTGTTGTATTATTTTAAAGATCTCGTCGAGCTGATTAATTTGACACTTTGTTTAACAAATTTGGTCCTAATTTGCCGAAGTTATCGAGCTTCAAAGTTTGAAAAGTCACAAAAGTTGGGTGTTTGAGCACATAAAGTACTATTTGTCTTGGAAATTCATCAAGAGGCAATCATGATGTGTTGTGTCATTTTAAAGATCTCGTCGAGCTGATTAATTTGACACTTTGTTTAACAAATTTGGTTCTTATTTACCGACGTTATCGAGCTTCAAAGTTTGAAAAGTCACAAAAGTTGTGTGTTTGAGCACATAAAGTACTATTTTTCATGGAAATTCATCAAGATGCAATCATGATATGTTGTGTTATTTTAAAGATCTCGTCGTGCTGATTAATTTGACACTTTGTTTAACAAATTTGGTCCTTATTTGCCGAAGTTATCGAGCTTCAAAGTTTGAAAAGTCACAAAAGTTGTGTGTTTGAGCACATAAAGTACTATTTTTCATGGAAATTCATCAAGATGCAATCATGATATGTTGTGTTATTTTAAAGATCTCGTCGTGCTGATTAATTTGACACTTTGATTAACAAATTTGGTCCTAATTTACCGAAGTTATCGAGCTTCAAAGTTTGAAAAGTCACAAAAGTTGTGTGTTTGAGCACATAAAGTACTATTTGTCTTGGAAATTCATCAAGATGCAATCATGATGTGTTGTGTCATTTTAAAGGTCTCTTCGAGCTGATTAATTTGACACTTTGTTTAACAAATTTGGTTCTCATTTGCCGAAGTTATCGAGCTTCAAAGTTTGAAAAGTCATAAAAGTTGTGTGTTTGAGCATATAAAGTACTATATGTCTTGGAAATTTATCAAGATGCAATCATGATGTGTTGTGACATCTTCAAAATCTCGTCGAGCTGATTAATGTGACACTTTGTTTAACAAATTTGGTCCTAATTTGCCGAAGTTATCGAGCTTCAAAGTTTGAAAAGTCACAAAAGTTGGGTGTTTGAGCACATAAAGTACTATTTGTCTTGGAAATTCATCAAGAGGCAATCATGATGTGTTGTGTCATTTTAAAGATCTCGTCGAGCTGATTAATTTGACACTTTGTTTAACAAATTTGGTCCTAATTTACCGAAGTTATCGAGCTTCAAAGTTTGAAAAGTCACAAAAGTTGTGTGTTTGAGCACATAAAGTACTATTTGTCTTGGAAATTCATCAAGATGCAATCATGATGTGTTGTGTCATTTAAAGGTCTCTTCGAGCTGATTAATTTGACACTTTGTTTAACAAATTTGGTTCTTATTTGCCGAAGTTATCGAGCTTCAAAGTTTGAAAAGTCATAAAAGTTGTGTGTTTGAGCATATAAAGTACTATTTGTCTTGGAAATTCATCAAGATGCAATCATGATGTGTTGTGACATCTTCAAAATCTCGTCGAGCTGATTAATGTGACACTTTGTTTAACAAATTTGGTCCTAATTTGCCGAAGTTATCGAGCTTCAAAGTTTGAAAAGTCACAAAAGTTGGGTTTTTGAGCACATAAAGTACTATTTTTCATGGAAATTCATCAAGATGCAATCATGATGTGTTGTATTATTTTAAAGATCTCTTCGAGCTGATTAATTTGACACTTTGTTTAACAAATTTGGTCCTAATTTACCGAAGTTATCGAGCTTCAAAGTTTGAAAAGTCACAAAAGTTTTGTGTTTGAGCACATAAAGTACTATTTTTCATGGAAATTCATCAAGATGCAATCATGATGTGTTGTATTATTTTAAAGATCTCTTCGAGCTGATTAATTTGACACTTTGTTTAACAAATTTGGTTCTTATTTGCCGAAGTTATCGAGCTTCAAAGTTTGAAAAGTCATAAAAGTTGTGTGTTTGAGCATATAAAGTACTATTTGTCTTGGAAATTCATCAAGATGCAATCATGATGTGTTGTGACATCTTCAAAATCTCGTCGAGCTGATTAATGTGACACTTTGTTTAACAAATTTGGTCCTAATTTGCCGAAGTTATCGAGCTTCAAAGTTTGAAAAGTCACAAAAGTTGGGTTTTTGAGCACATAAAGTACTATTTTTCATGGAAATTCATCAAGATGCAATCATGATATGTTGTGTTATTTTAAAGATCTCGTCGTGTTGATTAATTTGACACTTTGTTTAACAAATTTGGTCCTAATTTACCGAAGTTATCGAGCTTCAAAGTTTGAAAAGTCACAAAAGTTTTGTGTTTGAGCACATAAAGTACTATTTTTCATGGAAATTCATCAAGATGCAATCATGATGTGTTGTATTATTTTAAAGATCTCTTCGAGCTGATTAATTTGACACTTTGTTTAACAAATTTGGTTCTCATTTGCCGAAGTTATCGAGCTTCAAAGTTTGAAAAGTCACAAAAGTTGGGTGTTTGAGCACATAAAGTACTATTTGTCTTGGAAATTCATCAAGAGGCAATCATGATGTGTTGTGTCATTTTAAAGATCTCGTCGAGCTGATTAATTTGACACTTTGTTTAACAAATTTGGTCCTTATTTGCCGAAGTTATCGAGCTTCAAAGTTTGAAAAGTCACAAAAGTTGTGTGTTTGAGCACATAAAGTACTATTTTTCATGGAAATTCATCAAGATGCAATCATGATGTGTTGTGTCATTTTAAAGATCTCGTCGTGCTGATTAATTTGACACTTTGTTTAACAAATTTGGTCCTAATTTACCGAAGTTATCGAGCTTCAAAGTTTGAAAAGTCACAAAAGTTTTGTGTTTGAGCACATAAAGTACTATTTTTCATGGAAATTCATCAAGATGCAATCATGATGTGTTGTATTATTTTAAAGATCTCGTCGAGCTGATTAATTTGACACTTTGTTTAACAAATTTGGTCCTAATTTACCGAAGTTATCGAGCTTCAAAGTTTGAAAAGTCACAAAAGTTGTGTGTTTGAGCACATAAAGTACTATTTGTCTTGGAAATTCATCAAGAGGCAATCATGATGTGTTGTGTCATTTTAAAGATCTCGTCGAGCTGATTAATTTGACACTTTGTTTAACAAATTTGGTCCTAATTTACCGAAGTTATCGAGCTTCAAAGTTTGAAAAGTCACAAAAGTTGTGTGTTTGAGCACATAAAGTACTATTTGTCTTGGAAATTCATCAAGATGCAATCATGATGTGTTGTGTCATTTTAAAGGTCTCTTCGAGCTGATTAATTTGACACTTTGTTTAACAAATTTGGTTCTTATTTGCCGAAGTTATCGAGCTTCAAAGTTTGAAAAGTCACAAAAGTTGTGTGTTTGAGCGCATAAAGTACTATTTTTCATGGAAATTCATCAAGATGCAATCATGATATGTTGTGTTATTTTAAAGATCTCGTCGTGCTGATTAATTTGACACTTTGTTTAACAAATTTGGTCCTAATTTACCGAAGTTATCGAGCTTCAAAGTTTGAAAAGTCACAAAAGTTTTGTGTTTGAGCACATAAAGTACTATTTTTCATGGAAATTCATCAAGATGCAATCATGATGTGTTGTATTATTTTAAAGATCTCGTCGAGCTGATTAATTTGACACTTTGTTTAACAAATTTGGTCCTAATTTACCGAAGTTATCGAGCTTCAAAGTTTGAAAAGTCACAAAAGTTGTGTGTTTGAGCACAAAAAGTACTATTTGTCTTGGAAATTCATCAAGATGCAATCATGATGTGTTGTATTATTTTAAAGATCTCGTCGAGCTGATTAATTTGACACTTTGTTTAACAAATTTGGTCCTAATTTACCGAAGTTATCGAGCTTCAAAGTTTGAAAAGTCACAAAAGTTGTGTGTTTGAGCACATAAAGTACTATTTGTCTTGGAAATTCATCAAGATGCAATCATGATGTGTTGTGTCATTTTAAAGGTCTCTTCGAGCTGATTAATTTGACACTTTGTTTAACAAATTTGGTTCTTATTTGCCGAAGTTATCGAGCTTCAAAGTTTGAAAAGTCATAAAAGTTGTGTGTTTGAGCATATAAAGTACTATTTGTCTTGGAAATTCATCAAGATGCAATCATGATGTGTTGTGACATCTTCAAAATCTCGTCGAGCTGATTAATGTGACACTTTGTTTAACAAATTTGGTCCTAATTTGCCGAAGTTATCGAGCTTCAAAGTTTGAAAAGTCACAAAAGTTGGGTGTTTGAGCACATAAAGTACTATTTTTCATGGAAATTCATCAAGATGCAATCATGATGTGTTGTGTCATTTTAAAGATCTCGTCGTGCTGATTAATTTGACACTTTGTTTAACAAATTTGGTCCTTATTTGCCGAAGTTATCGAGCTTCAAAGTTTGAAAAGTCACAAAAGTTCTGTGTTTGAGCACATAAAGTACTATTTTTCATGGAAATTCATCAAGATGCAATCATGATATGTTGTGTTATTTTAAAGATCTCGTCGTGCTGATTAATTTGACACTTTGTTTAACAAATTTGGTCCTAATTTACCGAAGTTATCGAGCTTCAAAGTTTGAAAAGTCACAAAAGTTGTGTGTTTGAGCACATAAAGTACTATTTTTCATGGAAATTCATCAAGATGCAATCATGATATGTTGTGTTATTTTAAAGATCTCGTCGTGCTGATTAATTTGACACTTTGTTTAACAAATTTGGTCCTAATTTGCCGAAGTTATCGAGCTTCAAAATTTGAAAAGTCACAAAAGTTGTGTGTTTGAGCACATATAGTACTATTTTTCATGGAAATTCATCAAGATGCAATCATGATGTGTTGTATTATTTTAAAGATCTCGTCGAGCTGATTAATTTGACACTTTGTTTAACAAATTTGGTCCTAATTTGCCGAAGTTATCGAGCTTCAAAGTTTGAAAAGTCACAAAAGTTGGGTGTTTGAGCACATAAAGTACTATTTGTCTTGGAAATTCATCAAGAGGCAATCATGATGTGTTGTGTCATTTTAAAGATCTCGTCGAGCTGATTAATTTGACACTTTGTTTAACAAATTTGGTTCTTATTTACCGACGTTATCGAGCTTCAAAGTTTGAAAAGTCACAAAAGTTGTGTGTTTGAGCACATAAAGTACTATTTTTCATGGAAATTCATCAAGATGCAATCATGATATGTTGTGTTATTTTAAAGATCTCGTCGTGCTGATTAATTTGACACTTTGTTTAACAAATTTGGTCCTTATTTGCCGAAGTTATCGAGCTTCAAAGTTTGAAAAGTCACAAAAGTTGTGTGTTTGAGCACATAAAGTACTATTTTTCATGGAAATTCATCAAGATGCAATCATGATATGTTGTGTTATTTTAAAGATCTCGTCGTGCTGATTAATTTGACACTTTGATTAACAAATTTGGTCCTAATTTACCGAAGTTATCGAGCTTCAAAGTTTGAAAAGTCACAAAAGTTGTGTGTTTGAGCACATAAAGTACTATTTGTCTTGGAAATTCATCAAGATGCAATCATGATGTGTTGTGTCATTTTAAAGGTCTCTTCGAGCTGATTAATTTGACACTTTGTTTAACAAATTTGGTTCTCATTTGCCGAAGTTATCGAGCTTCAAAGTTTGAAAAGTCATAAAAGTTGTGTGTTTGAGCATATAAAGTACTATATGTCTTGGAAATTTATCAAGATGCAATCATGATGTGTTGTGACATCTTCAAAATCTCGTCGAGCTGATTAATGTGACACTTTGTTTAACAAATTTGGTCCTAATTTGCCGAAGTTATCGAGCTTCAAAGTTTGAAAAGTCACAAAAGTTGGGTGTTTGAGCACATAAAGTACTATTTGTCTTGGAAATTCATCAAGAGGCAATCATGATGTGTTGTGTCATTTTAAAGATCTCGTCGAGCTGATTAATTTGACACTTTGTTTAACAAATTTGGTCCTAATTTACCGAAGTTATCGAGCTTCAAAGTTTGAAAAGTCACAAAAGTTGTGTGTTTGAGCACATAAAGTACTATTTGTCTTGGAAATTCATCAAGATGCAATCATGATGTGTTGTGTCATTTAAAGGTCTCTTCGAGCTGATTAATTTGACACTTTGTTTAACAAATTTGGTTCTTATTTGCCGAAGTTATCGAGCTTCAAAGTTTGAAAAGTCATAAAAGTTGTGTGTTTGAGCATATAAAGTACTATTTGTCTTGGAAATTCATCAAGATGCAATCATGATGTGTTGTGACATCTTCAAAATCTCGTCGAGCTGATTAATGTGACACTTTGTTTAACAAATTTGGTCCTAATTTGCCGAAGTTATCGAGCTTCAAAGTTTGAAAAGTCACAAAAGTTGGGTTTTTGAGCACATAAAGTACTATTTTTCATGGAAATTCATCAAGATGCAATCATGATATGTTGTGTTATTTTAAAGATCTCGTCGTGTTGATTAATTTGACACTTTGTTTAACAAATTTGGTCCTAATTTACCGAAGTTATCGAGCTTCAAAGTTTGAAAAGTCACAAAAGTTTTGTGTTTGAGCACATAAAGTACTATTTTTCATGGAAATTCATCAAGATGCAATCATGATGTGTTGTATTATTTTAAAGATCTCTTCGAGCTGATTAATTTGACACTTTGTTTAACAAATTTGGTTCTTATTTGCCGAAGTTATCGAGCTTCAAAGTTTGAAAAGTCATAAAAGTTGTGTGTTTGAGCATATAAAGTACTATTTGTCTTGGAAATTCATCAAGATGCAATCATGATGTGTTGTGACATCTTCAAAATCTCGTCGAGCTGATTAATGTGACACTTTGTTTAACAAATTTGGTCCTAATTTGCCGAAGTTATCGAGCTTCAAAGTTTGAAAAGTCACAAAAGTTGGGTTTTTGAGCACATAAAGTACTATTTTTCATGGAAATTCATCAAGATGCAATCATGATATGTTGTGTTATTTTAAAGATCTCGTCGTGTTGATTAATCTGACACTTTGTTTAACAAATTTGGTCCTAATTTACCGAAGTTATCGAGCTTCAAAGTTTGAAAAGTCACAAAAGTTTTGTGTTTGAGCACATAAAGTACTATTTTTCATGGAAATTCATCAAGATGCAATCATGATGTGTTGTATTATTTTAAAGATCTCTTCGAGCTGATTAATTTGACACTTTGTTTAACAAATTTGGTTCTCATTTGCCGAAGTTATCGAGCTTCAAAGTTTGAAAAGTCACAAAAGTTGGGTGTTTGAGCACATAAAGTACTATTTGTCTTGGAAATTCATCAAGAGGCAATCATGATGTGTTGTGTCATTTTAAAGATCTCGTCGAGCTGATTAATTTGACACTTTGTTTAACAAATTTGGTCCTTATTTGCCGAAGTTATCGAGCTTCAAAGTTTGAAAAGTCACAAAAGTTGTGTGTTTGAGCACATAAAGTACTATTTTTCATGGAAATTCATCAAGATGCAATCATGATGTGTTGTGTCATTTTAAAGATCTCGTCGTGCTGATTAATTTGACACTTTGTTTAACAAATTTGGTCCTAATTTACCGAAGTTATCGAGCTTCAAAGTTTGAAAAGTCACAAAAGTTTTGTGTTTGAGCACATAAAGTACTATTTTTCATGGAAATTCATCAAGATGCAATCATGATGTGTTGTATTATTTTAAAGATCTCGTCGAGCTGATTAATTTGACACTTTGTTTAACAAATTTGGTCCTAATTTACCGAAGTTATCGAGCTTCAAAGTTTGAAAAGTCACAAAAGTTGTGTGTTTGAGCACATAAAGTACTATTTGTCTTGGAAATTCATCAAGAGGCAATCATGATGTGTTGTGTCATTTTAAAGATCTCGTCGAGCTGATTAATTTGACACTTTGTTTAACAAATTTGGTCCTAATTTACCGAAGTTATCGAGCTTCAAAGTTTGAAAAGTCACAAAAGTTGTGTGTTTGAGCACATAAAGTACTATTTGTCTTGGAAATTCATCAAGATGCAATCATGATGTGTTGTGTCATTTTAAAGGTCTCTTCGAGCTGATTAATTTGACACTTTGTTTAACAAATTTGGTTCTTATTTGCCGAAGTTATCGAGCTTCAAAGTTTGAAAAGTCACAAAAGTTGTGTGTTTGAGCGCATAAAGTACTATTTTTCATGGAAATTCATCAAGATGCAATCATGATATGTTGTGTTATTTTAAAGATCTCGTCGTGCTGATTAATTTGACACTTTGTTTAACAAATTTGGTCCTAATTTACCGAAGTTATCGAGCTTCAAAGTTTGAAAAGTCACAAAAGTTTTGTGTTTGAGCACATAAAGTACTATTTTTCATGGAAATTCATCAAGATGCAATCATGATGTGTTGTATTATTTTAAAGATCTCGTCGAGCTGATTAATTTGACACTTTGTTTAACAAATTTGGTCCTAATTTACCGAAGTTATCGAGCTTCAAAGTTTGAAAAGTCACAAAAGTTGTGTGTTTGAGCACAAAAAGTACTATTTGTCTTGGAAATTCATCAAGATGCAATCATGATGTGTTGTATTATTTTAAAGATCTCGTCGAGCTGATTAATTTGACACTTTGTTTAACAAATTTGGTCCTAATTTACCGAAGTTATCGAGCTTCAAAGTTTGAAAAGTCACAAAAGTTGTGTGTTTGAGCACATAAAGTACTATTTGTCTTGGAAATTCATCAAGATGCAATCATGATGTGTTGTGTCATTTTAAAGGTCTCTTCGAGCTGATTAATTTGACACTTTGTTTAACAAATTTGGTTCTTATTTGCCGAAGTTATCGAGCTTCAAAGTTTGAAAAGTCATAAAAGTTGTGTGTTTGAGCATATAAAGTACTATTTGTCTTGGAAATTCATCAAGATGCAATCATGATGTGTTGTGACATCTTCAAAATCTCGTCGAGCTGATTAATGTGACACTTTGTTTAACAAATTTGGTCCTAATTTGCCGAAGTTATCGAGCTTCAAAGTTTGAAAAGTCACAAAAGTTGGGTGTTTGAGCACATAAAGTACTATTTTTCATGGAAATTCATATAGATGCAATCATGATGTGTTGTGTCATTTTAAAGATCTCGTCGTGCTGATTAATTTGACACTTTGTTTAACAAATTTGGTCCTTATTTGCCGAAGTTATCGAGCTTCAAAGTTTGAAAAGTCACAAAAGTTCTGTGTTTGAGCACATAAAGTACTATTTTTCATGGAAATTCATCAAGATGCAATCATGATATGTTGTGTTATTTCAAAGATCTCGTCGTGCTGATTAATTTGACACTTTGTTTAACAAATTTGGTCCTAATTTACCGAAGTTATCGAGCTTCAAAGTTTGAAAAGTCACAAAAGTTGTGTGTTTGAGCACATAAAGTACTATTTTTCATGGAAATTCATCAAGATGCAATCATGATATGTTGTGTTATTTTAAAGATCTCGTCGTGCTGATTAATTTGACACTTTGTTTAACAAATTTGGTCCTAATTTGCCGAAGTTATCGAGCTTAAAAATTTGAAAAGTCACAAAAGTTGTGTGTTTGAGCACATATAGTACTATTTTTCATGGAAATTCATCAAGATGCAATCATGATGTGTTGTATTATTTTAAAGATCTCGTCGAGCTGATTAATTTGACACTTTGTTTAACAAATTTGGTCCTAATTTGCCGAAGTTATCGAGCTTCAAAGTTTGAAAAGTCACAAAAGTTGGGTGTTTGAGCACATAAAGTACTATTTGTCTTGGAAATTCATCAAGAGGCAATCATGATGTGTTGTGTCATTTTAAAGATCTCGTCGAGCTGATTAATTTGACACTTTGTTTAACAAATTTGGTTCTTATTTACCGACGTTATCGAGCTTCAAAGTTTGAAAAGTCACAAAAGTTGTGTGTTTGAGCACATAAAGTACTATTTTTCATGGAAATTCATCAAGATGCAATCATGATATGTTGTGTTATTTTAAAGATCTCGTCGTGCTGATTAATTTGACACTTTGTTTAACATATTTGGTCCTAATTTACCGAAGTTATCGAGCTTCAAAGTTTGAAAAGTCACAAAAGTTGTGTGTTTGAGCACATAAAGTACTATTTGTCTTGGAAATTCATCAAGATGCAATCATGATGTGTTATGTCATCTTCAAAATCTCGTCGAGCTGATTAATTTGACACTTTGTTTAACAAATTTGGTCCTTATTTGCCGAAGTTATCGAGCTTCAAAGTTTGAAAAGTCACAAAAGTTGTGTGTTTGAGCACATAAAGTACTATTTTTCATGGAAATTCATCAAGATGCAATCATGATGTGTTGTGTCATTTTAAAGATCTCGTCGAGCTGATTAATTTGACACTTTGTTTAACAAATTTGGTCCTAATTTACCGAAGTTATCGAGCTTCAAAGTTTGAAAAGTCATAAAAGTTGTGTGTTTGAGCATATAAAGTACTATTTGTCTTGGAAATTCATCAAGATGCAATCATGATGTGTTGTGACATCTTCAAAATCTCGTCGAGCTGATTAATGTGACACTTTGTTTAACAAATTTGGTCCTAATTTGCCGAAGTTATCGAGCTTCAAAGTTTGAAAAGTCACAAAAGTTGGGTGTTTGAGCACATAAAGTACTATTTTTCATGGAAATTCATCAAGATGCAATCATGATATGTTGTGTTATTTTAAAGATCTCGTCGTGCTGATTAATTTGACACTTTGTTTAACAAATTTGGTCCTAATTTACCGAAGTTATCGAGCTTCAAAGTTTGAAAAGTCACAAAAGTTTTGTGTTTGAGCACATAAAGTACTATTTTTCATGGAAATTCATCAAGATGCAATCATGATGTGTTGTATTATTTTAAAGATCTCTTCGAGCTGATTAATTTGACACTTTGTTTAACAAATTTGGTTCTCATTTGCCGAAGTTATCGAGCTTCAAAGTTTGAAAAGTCACAAAAGTTGTGTGTTTGAGCATATAAAGTACTATTTGTCTTGGAAATTCATCAAGATGCAATCATGATGTGTTATGACATCTTCAAAATCTCGTCGAGCTGATTAATGTGACACTTTGTTTAACAAATTTGGTTCTTATTTGCCGAAGTTATCGAGCTTCAAAGTTTGAAAAGTCACAAAAGTTGTGTGTTTGAGCACATAAAGTACTATTTTTCATGGAAATTCATCAAGATGCAATCATGATGTGTTGTGTCATTTTAAAGATCTCGTCGAGCTGATTAATTTGACACTTTGTTTAACAAATTTGGTCCTTATTTGCCGAAGTTATCGAGCTTCAAAGTTTGAAAAGTCACAAAAGTTGTGTGTTTGAGCACATAAAGTACTATTTTTCATGGAAATTCATCAAGATGCAATCATGATGTGTTGTGTCATTTTAAAGATCTCGTCGAGCTGATTAATTTGACACTTTGTTTAACAAATTTGGTCCTAATTTACCGAAGTTATCGAGCTTCAAAGTTTGAAAAGTCACAAAAGTTGTGTGTTTGAGCACATAAAGTACTATTTTTCATGGAAATTCATCAAGATGCAATCATGATGTGTTGTATTATTTTAAAGATCTCGTCGAGCTGATTAATTTGACACTTTGTTTAACAAATTTGGTTCTCATTTGCCGAAGTTATCGAGCTTCAAAGTTTGAAAAGTCACAAAAGTTGTGTGTTTGAGCATATAAAGTACTATTTGTCTTGGAAATTCATCAAGATGCAATCATGATGTGTTATGACATCTTCAAAATCTCGTCGAGCTGATTAATGTGACACTTTGTTTAACAAATTTGGTTCTTATTTGCCGAAGTTATCGAGCTTCAAAGTTTGAAAAGTCACAAAAGTTGTGTGTTTGAGCACATAAAGTACTATTTTTCATGGAAATTCATCAAGATGCAATCATGATGTGTTGTGTCATTTTAAAGATCTCGTCGAGCTGATTAATTTGACACTTTGTTTAACAAATTTGGTCCTTATTTGCCGAAGTTATCGAGCTTCAAAGTTTGAAAAGTCACAAAAGTTGTGTGTTTGAGCACATAAAGTACTATTTTTCATGGAAATTCATCAAGATGCAATCATGATGTGTTGTGTCATTTTAAAGATCTCGTCGAGCTGATTAATTTGACACTTTGTTTAACAAATTTGGTCCTAATTTACCGAAGTTATCGAGCTTCAAAGTTTGAAAAGTCATAAAAGTTGTGTGTTTGAGCATATAAAGTACTATTTGTCTTGGAAATTCATCAAGATGCAATCATGATGTGTTGTGACATCTTCAAAATCTCGTCGAGCTGATTAATGTGACACTTTGTTTAACAAATTTGGTCCTAATTTGCCGAAGTTATCGAGCTTCAAAGTTTGAAAAGTCACAAAAGTTGGGTGTTTGAGCACATAAAGTACTATTTTTCATGGAAATTCATCAAGATGCAATCATGATATGTTGTGTTATTTTAAAGATCTCGTCGTGCTGATTAATTTGACACTTTGTTTAACAAATTTGGTCCTAATTTACCGAAGTTATCGAGCTTCAAAGTTTGAAAAGTCACAAAAGTTTTGTGTTTGAGCACATAAAGTACTATTTTTCATGGAAATTCATCAAGATGCAATCATGATGTGTTGTATTATTTTAAAGATCTCTTCGAGCTGATTAATTTGACACTTTGTTTAACAAATTTGGTTCTCATTTGCCGAAGTTATCGAGCTTCAAAGTTTGAAAAGTCACAAAAGTTGTGTGTTTGAGCATATAAAGTACTATTTGTCTTGGAAATTCATCAAGATGCAATCATGATGTGTTATGACATCTTCAAAATCTCGTCGAGCTGATTAATGTGACACTTTGTTTAACAAATTTGGTTCTTATTTGCCGAAGTTATCGAGCTTCAAAGTTTGAAAAGTCACAAAAGTTGTGTGTTTGAGCACATAAAGTACTATTTTTCATGGAAATTCATCAAGATGCAATCATGATGTGTTGTGTCATTTTAAAGATCTCGTCGAGCTGATTAATTTGACACTTTGTTTAACAAATTTGGTCCTTATTTGCCGAAGTTATCGAGCTTCAAAGTTTGAAAAGTCACAAAAGTTGTGTGTTTGAGCACATAAAGTACTATTTTTCATGGAAATTCATCAAGATGCAATCATGATGTGTTGTGTCATTTTAAAGATCTCGTCGAGCTGATTAATTTGACACTTTGTTTAACAAATTTGGTCCTAATTTACCGAAGTTATCGAGCTTCAAAGTTTGAAAAGTCACAAAAGTTGTGTGTTTGAGCACATAAAGTACTATTTTTCATGGAAATTCATCAAGATGCAATCATGATGTGTTGTATTATTTTAAAGATCTCGTCGAGCTGATTAATTTGACACTTTGTTTAACAAATTTGGTTCTCATTTGCCGAAGTTATCGAGCTTCAAAGTTTGAAAAGTCACAAAAGTTGTGTGTTTGAGCATATAAAGTACTATTTGTCTTGGAAATTCATCAAGATGCAATCATGATGTGTTATGACATCTTCAAAATCTCGTCGAGCTGATTAATGTGACACTTTGTTTAACAAATTTGGTTCTTATTTGCCGAAGTTATCGAGCTTCAAAGTTTGAAAAGTCACAAAAGTTGTGTGTTTGAGCACATAAAGTACTATTTTTCATGGAAATTCATCAAGATGCAATCATGATGTGTTGTGTCATTTTAAAGATCTCGTCGAGCTGATTAATTTGACACTTTGTTTAACAAATTTGGTCCTTATTTGCCGAAGTTATCGAGCTTCAAAGTTTGAAAAGTCACAAAAGTTGTGTGTTTGAGCACATAAAGTACTATTTTTCATGGAAATTCATCAAGATGCAATCATGATGTGTTGTGTCATTTTAAAGATCTCGTCGTGCTGATTAATTTGACACTTTGTTTAACAAATTTGGTCCTAATTTACCGAAGTTATCGAGCTTCAAAGTTTGAAAAGTCACAAAAGTTGTGTGTTTGAGCACAAAAAGTACTATTTGTCTTGGAAATTCATCAAGATGCAATCATGATGTGTTGTATTATTTTAAAGATCTCGTCGAGCTGATTAATTTGACACTTTGTTTAACAAATTTGGTCCTAATTAACCGAAGTTATCGAGCTTCAAAGTTTGAAAAGTCACAAAAGTTGTGTGTTTGAGCACATAAAGTACTATTTGTCTTGGAAATTCATCAAGATGCAATCATGATGTGTTGTGTCATTTTAAAGGTCTCTTCGAGCTGATTAATTTGACACTTTGTTTAACAAATTTGGTTCTTATTTGCCGAAGTTATCGAGCGTCAAAGTTTGAAAAGTCATAAAAGTTGTGTGTTTGAGCATATAAAGTACTATTTGTCTTGGAAATTCATCAAGATGCAATCATGATGTGTTGTGACATCTTCAAAATCTCGTCGAGCTGATTAATGTGACACTTTGTTTAACAAATTTGGTCCTAATTTGCCGAAGTTATCGAGCTTCAAAGTTTGAAAAGTCACAAAAGTTGGGTGTTTGAGCACATAAAGTACTATTTTTCATGGAAATTCATCAAGATGCAATCATGATGTGTTGTGTCATTTTAAAGATCTCGTCGTGCTGATTAATTTGACACTTTGTTTAACAAATTTGGTCCTTATTTGCCGAAGTTATCGAGCTTCAAAGTTTGAAAAGTCACAAAAGTTCTGTGTTTGAGCACATAAAGTACTATTTTTCATGGAAATTCATCAAGATGCAATCATGATATGTTGTGTTATTTTAAAGATCTCGTCGTGCTGATTAATTTGACACTTTGTTTAACAAATTTGGTCCTAATTTACCGAAGTTATCGAGCTTCAAAGTTTGAAAAGTCACAAAAGTTGTGTGTTTGAGCACATAAAGTACTATTTTTCATGGAAATTCATCAAGATGCAATCATGATATGTTGTGTTATTTTAAAGATCTCGTCGTGCTGATTAATTTGACACTTTGTTTAACAAATTTGGTCCTAATTTGCCGAAGTTATCGAGCTTAAAAATTTGAAAAGTCACAAAAGTTGTGTGTTTGAGCACATATAGTACTATTTTTCATGGAAATTCATCAAGATGCAATCATGATGTGTTGTATTATTTTAAAGATCTCGTCGTGCTGATTAATTTGACACTTTGTTTAACAAATTTGGTCCTAATTTACCGAAGTTATCGAGCTTCAAAGTTTGAAAAGTCACAAAAGTTGTGTGTTTGAGCACATAAAGTACTATTTTTCATGGAAATTCATCAAGATGCAATCATGATGTGTTGTATTATTTTAAAGATCTCGTCGAGCTGATTAATTTGACACTTTGTTTAACAAATTTGGTTCTCATTTGCCGAAGTTATCGAGCTTCAAAGTTTGAAAAGTCACAAAAGTTGTGTGTTTGAGCATATAAAGTACTATTTGTCTTGGAAATTCATCAAGATGCAATCATGATGTGTTATGACATCTTCAAAATCTCGTCGAGCTGATTAATTTGACACTTTGTTTAACAAATTTGGTCCTTATTTGCCGAAGTTATCGAGCTTCAAAGTTTGAAAAGTCACAAAAGTTGTGTGTTTGAGCACATAAAGTACTATTTTTCATGGAAATTCATCAAGATGCAATCATGATATGTTGTGTTATTTTAAAGATCTCGTCGTGCTGATTAATTTGACACTTTGTTTAACAAATTTGGTCCTAATTTGCCGAAGTTATCGAGCTTCAAAGTTTGAAAAGTCACAAAAGTTGTGTGTTTGAGCACATAAAGTACTATTTGTCTTGGAAATTCAACAAGATGCAATCATGATGTGTTGTGTCATTTTAAAGATCTCGTCGAGCTGATTAATTTGACACTTTGTTTAACAAATTTGGGTCTCATTTGCCGAAGTTATCGATCTACAAAGTGTGAAAAGTCACAAAAGTTTTGTGTTTGAGCACATAAAGTACTATTTGTCTTGGAAATTCATCTAGATGCAATCATGATGTGTTGTATCATTTTAAAGATCTCGTCGAGCTGATTAATTTGACACTTTGTTTAACAAATTTGGTCCTTATTTGCCGAAGTTATCGAGCTTCAAAGTTTGAAAAGTCACAAAAGTTTTGTGTTTGAGCACATAAAGTACTATTTTTCATGGAAATTCATCAAGATGCAATCATGATGTGTTGTATTATTTTAAAGATCTCTTCGAGCTGATTAATTTGACACTTTGTTTAACAAATTTGGTTCTCATTTGCCGAAGTTATCGAGCTTCAAAGTTTGAAAAGTCACAAAAGTTGGGTGTTTGAGCACATAAAGTACTATTTTTCATGGAAATTCATCAAGATGCAATCATGATGTGTTGTGTCATTTTAAAGATCTCGTCGAGCTGATTAATTTGACACTTTGTTTAACAAATTTGGTCCTTATTTGCCGAAGTTATCGAGCTTCAAAGTTTGAAAAGTCACAAAAGTTGTGTGTTTGAGCACATAAAGTACTATTTTTCATGGAAATTCATCAAGATGCAATCATGATGTGTTGTGTCATTTTAAAGATCTCGTCGAGCTGATTAATTTGACACTTTGTTTAACAAATTTGGTCCTAATTTACCGAAGTTATCGAGCTTCAAAGTTTGAAAAGTCACAAAAGTTGTGTGTTTGAGCACATAAAGTACTATTTTTCATGGAAATTCATCAAGATGCAATCATGATGTGTTGTATTATTTTAAAGATCTCGTCGAGCTGATTAATTTGACACTTTGTTTAACAAATTTGGTTCTCATTTGCCGAAGTTATCGAGCTTCAAAGTTTGAAAAGTCACAAAAGTTGTGTGTTTGAGCATATAAAGTACTATTTGTCTTGGAAATTCATCAAGATGCAATCATGATGTGTTATGACATCTTCAAAATCTCGTCGAGCTGATTAATGTGACACTTTGTTTAACAAATTTGGTTCTTATTTGCCGAAGTTATCGAGCTTCAAAGTTTGAAAAGTCACAAAAGTTGTGTGTTTGAGCACATAAAGTACTATTTTTCATGGAAATTCATCAAGATGCAATCATGATGTGTTGTGTCATTTTAAAGATCTCGTCGAGCTGATTAATTTGACACTTTGTTTAACAAATTTGGTCCTTATTTGCCGAAGTTATCGAGCTTCAAAGTTTGAAAAGTCACAAAAGTTGTGTGTTTGAGCACATAAAGTACTATTTTTCATGGAAATTCATCAAGATGCAATCATGATGTGTTGTGTCATTTTAAAGATCTCGTCGTGCTGATTAATTTGACACTTTGTTTAACAAATTTGGTCCTAATTTACCGAAGTTATCGAGCTTCAAAGTTTGAAAAGTCACAAAAGTTGTGTGTTTGAGCACAAAAAGTACTATTTGTCTTGGAAATTCATCAAGATGCAATCATGATGTGTTGTATTATTTTAAAGATCTCGTCGAGCTGATTAATTTGACACTTTGTTTAACAAATTTGGTCCTAATTAACCGAAGTTATCGAGCTTCAAAGTTTGAAAAGTCACAAAAGTTGTGTGTTTGAGCACATAAAGTACTATTTGTCTTGGAAATTCATCAAGATGCAATCATGATGTGTTGTGTCATTTTAAAGGTCTCTTCGAGCTGATTAATTTGACACTTTGTTTAACAAATTTGGTTCTTATTTGCCGAAGTTATCGAGCGTCAAAGTTTGAAAAGTCATAAAAGTTGTGTGTTTGAGCATATAAAGTACTATTTGTCTTGGAAATTCATCAAGATGCAATCATGATGTGTTGTGACATCTTCAAAATCTCGTCGAGCTGATTAATGTGACACTTTGTTTAACAAATTTGGTCCTAATTTGCCGAAGTTATCGAGCTTCAAAGTTTGAAAAGTCACAAAAGTTGGGTGTTTGAGCACATAAAGTACTATTTTTCATGGAAATTCATCAAGATGCAATCATGATGTGTTGTGTCATTTTAAAGATCTCGTCGTGCTGATTAATTTGACACTTTGTTTAACAAATTTGGTCCTTATTTGCCGAAGTTATCGAGCTTCAAAGTTTGAAAAGTCACAAAAGTTCTGTGTTTGAGCACATAAAGTACTATTTTTCATGGAAATTCATCAAGATGCAATCATGATATGTTGTGTTATTTTAAAGATCTCGTCGTGCTGATTAATTTGACACTTTGTTTAACAAATTTGGTCCTAATTTACCGAAGTTATCGAGCTTCAAAGTTTGAAAAGTCACAAAAGTTGTGTGTTTGAGCACATAAAGTACTATTTTTCATGGAAATTCATCAAGATGCAATCATGATATGTTGTGTTATTTTAAAGATCTCGTCGTGCTGATTAATTTGACACTTTGTTTAACAAATTTGGTCCTAATTTGCCGAAGTTATCGAGCTTAAAAATTTGAAAAGTCACAAAAGTTGTGTGTTTGAGCACATATAGTACTATTTTTCATGGAAATTCATCAAGATGCAATCATGATGTGTTGTATTATTTTAAAGATCTCGTCGTGCTGATTAATTTGACACTTTGTTTAACAAATTTGGTCCTAATTTACCGAAGTTATCGAGCTTCAAAGTTTGAAAAGTCACAAAAGTTGTGTGTTTGAGCACATAAAGTACTATTTTTCATGGAAATTCATCAAGATGCAATCATGATGTGTTGTATTATTTTAAAGATCTCGTCGTGCTGATTAATTTGACACTTTGTTTAACAAATTTGGTCCTAATTTGCCGAAGTTATCGAGCTTCAAAGTTTGAAAAGTCACAAAAGTTGTGTGTTTGAGCACATAAAGTACTATTTGTCTTGGAAATTCAACAAGATGCAATCATGATGTGTTGTATTATTTTAAAGATCTCGTCGTGCTGATTAATTTGACACTTTGTTTAACAAATTTGGTCCTAATTTACCGAAGTTATCGAGCTTCAAAGTTTGAAAAGTCACAAAAGTTGTGTGTTTGAGCACATAAAGTACTATTTTTCATGGAAATTCATCAAGATGCAATCATGATGTGTTGTATTATTTTAAAGATCTCGTCGAGCTGATTAATTTGACACTTTGTTTAACAAATTTGGTTCTCATTTGCCGAAGTTATCGAGCTTCAAAGTTTGAAAAGTCACAAAAGTTGTGTGTTTGAGCATATAAAGTACTATTTGTCTTGGAAATTCATCAAGATGCAATCATGATGTGTTATGACATCTTCAAAATCTCGTCGAGCTGATTAATTTGACACTTTGTTTAACAAATTTGGTCCTTATTTGCCGAAGTTATCGAGCTTCAAAGTTTGAAAAGTCACAAAAGTTGTGTGTTTGAGCACATAAAGTACTATTTTTCATGGAAATTCATCAAGATGCAATCATGATATGTTGTGTTATTTTAAAGATCTCGTCGTGCTGATTAATTTGACACTTTGTTTAACAAATTTGGTCCTAATTTGCCGAAGTTATCGAGCTTCAAAGTTTGAAAAGTCACAAAAGTTGTGTGTTTGAGCACATAAAGTACTATTTGTCTTGGAAATTCAACAAGATGCAATCATGATGTGTTGTGTCATTTTAAAGATCTCGTCGAGCTGATTAATTTGACACTTTGTTTAACAAATTTGGGTCTCATTTGCCGAAGTTATCGATCTACAAAGTGTGAAAAGTCACAAAAGTTTTGTGTTTGAGCACATAAAGTACTATTTGTCTTGGAAATTCATCTAGATGCAATCATGATGTGTTGTATCATTTTAAAGATCTCGTCGAGCTGATTAATTTGACACTTTGTTTAACAAATTTGGTCCTTATTTGCCGAAGTTATCGAGCTTCAAAGTTTGAAAAGTCACAAAAGTTTTGTGTTTGAGCACATAAAGTACTATTTTTCATGGAAATTCATCAAGATGCAATCATGATGTGTTGTATTATTTTAAAGATCTCTTCGAGCTGATTAATTTGACACTTTGTTTAACAAATTTGGTTCTCATTTGCCGAAGTTATCGAGCTTCAAAGTTTGAAAAGTCACAAAAGTTGGGTGTTTGAGCACATAAAGTACTATTTTTCATGGAAATTCATCAAGATGCAATCATGATGTGTTGTGTCATTTTAAAGATCTCGTCGAGCTGATTAATTTGACACTTTGTGTAACAAATTTGGTCCTTATTTGCCGAAGTTATCGAGCTTCAAAGTTTGAAAAGTCACAAAAGTTGTGTGTTTGAGCACATAAAGTACTATTTTTCATGGAAATTCATCAAGATGCAATCATGATGTGTTGTGTCATTTTAAAGATCTCGTCGAGCTGATTAATTTGACACTTTGTTTAACAAATTTGGTCCTAATTTACCGAAGTTATCGAGCTTCAAAGTTTGAAAAGTCACAAAAGTTGTGTGTTTGAGCACATAAAGTACTATTTTTCATGGAAATTCATCAAGATGCAATCATGATGTGTTGTATTATTTTAAAGATCTCGTCGAGCTGATTAATTTGACACTTTGTTTAACAAATTTGGTTCTCATTTGCCGAAGTTATCGAGCTTCAAAGTTTGAAAAGTCACAAAAGTTGTGTGTTTGAGCATATAAAGTACTATTTGTCTTGGAAATTCATCAAGATGCAATCATGATGTGTTATGACATCTTCAAAATCTCGTCGAGCTGATTAATGTGACACTTTGTTTAACAAATTTGGTTCTTATTTGCCGAAGTTATCGAGCTTCAAAGTTTGAAAAGTCACAAAAGTTGTGTGTTTGAGCACATAAAGTACTATTTTTCATGGAAATTCATCAAGATGCAATCATGATGTGTTGTGTCATTTTAAAGATCTCGTCGAGCTGATTAATTTGACACTTTGTTTAACAAATTTGGTCCTTATTTGCCGAAGTTATCGAGCTTCAAAGTTTGAAAAGTCACAAAAGTTGTGTGTTTGAGCACATAAAGTACTATTTTTCATGGAAATTCATCAAGATGCAATCATGATGTGTTGTGTCATTTTAAAGATCTCGTCGTGCTGATTAATTTGACACTTTGTTTAACAAATTTGGTCCTAATTTACCGAAGTTATCGAGCTTCAAAGTTTGAAAAGTCACAAAAGTTGTGTGTTTGAGCACAAAAAGTACTATTTGTCTTGGAAATTCATCAAGATGCAATCATGATGTGTTGTATTATTTTAAAGATCTCGTCGAGCTGATTAATTTGACACTTTGTTTAACAAATTTGGTCCTAATTAACCGAAGTTATCGAGCTTCAAAGTTTGAAAAGTCACAAAAGTTGTGTGTTTGAGCACATAAAGTACTATTTGTCTTGGAAATTCATCAAGATGCAATCATGATGTGTTGTGTCATTTTAAAGGTCTCTTCGAGCTGATTAATTTGACACTTTGTTTAACAAATTTGGTTCTTATTTGCCGAAGTTATCGAGCGTCAAAGTTTGAAAAGTCATAAAAGTTGTGTGTTTGAGCATATAAAGTACTATTTGTCTTGGAAATTCATCAAGATGCAATCATGATGTGTTGTGACATCTTCAAAATCTCGTCGAGCTGATTAATGTGACACTTTGTTTAACAAATTTGGTCCTAATTTGCCGAAGTTATCGAGCTTCAAAGTTTGAAAAGTCACAAAAGTTGGGTGTTTGAGCACATAAAGTACTATTTTTCATGGAAATTCATCAAGATGCAATCATGATGTGTTGTGTCATTTTAAAGATCTCGTCGTGCTGATTAATTTGACACTTTGTTTAACAAATTTGGTCCTTATTTGCCGAAGTTATCGAGCTTCAAAGTTTGAAAAGTCACAAAAGTTCTGTGTTTGAGCACATAAAGTACTATTTTTCATGGAAATTCATCAAGATGCAATCATGATATGTTGTGTTATTTTAAAGATCTCGTCGTGCTGATTAATTTGACACTTTGTTTAACAAATTTGGTCCTAATTTACCGAAGTTATCGAGCTTCAAAGTTTGAAAAGTCACAAAAGTTGTGTGTTTGAGCACATAAAGTACTATTTTTCATGGAAATTCATCAAGATGCAATCATGATATGTTGTGTTATTTTAAAGATCTCGTCGTGCTGATTAATTTGACACTTTGTTTAACAAATTTGGTCCTAATTTGCCGAAGTTATCGAGCTTAAAAATTTGAAAAGTCACAAAAGTTGTGTGTTTGAGCACATATAGTACTATTTTTCATGGAAATTCATCAAGATGCAATCATGATGTGTTGTATTATTTTAAAGATCTCGTCGTGCTGATTAATTTGACACTTTGTTTAACAAATTTGGTCCTAATTTACCGAAGTTATCGAGCTTCAAAGTTTGAAAAGTCACAAAAGTTGTGTGTTTGAGCACATAAAGTACTATTTTTCATGGAAATTCATCAAGATGCAATCATGATGTGTTGTATTATTTTAAAGATCTCGTCGAGCTGATTAATTTGACACTTTGTTTAACAAATTTGGTTCTCATTTGCCGAAGTTATCGAGCTTCAAAGTTTGAAAAGTCACAAAAGTTGTGTGTTTGAGCATATAAAGTACTATTTGTCTTGGAAATTCATCAAGATGCAATCATGATGTGTTATGACATCTTCAAAATCTCGTCGAGCTGATTAATGTGACACTTTGTTTAACAAATTTGGTTCTTATTTGCCGAAGTTATCGAGCTTCAAAGTTTGAAAAGTCACAAAAGTTGTGTGTTTGAGCACATAAAGTACTATTTTTCATGGAAATTCATCAAGATGCAATCATGATGTGTTGTGTCATTTTAAAGATCTCGTCGAGCTGATTAATTTGACACTTTGTTTAACAAATTTGGTCCTTATTTGCCGAAGTTATCGAGCTTCAAAGTTTGAAAAGTCACAAAAGTTGTGTGTTTGAGCACATAAAGTACTATTTTTCATGGAAATTCATCAAGATGCAATCATGATGTGTTGTGTCATTTTAAAGATCTCGTCGTGCTGATTAATTTGACACTTTGTTTAACAAATTTGGTCCTAATTTACCGAAGTTATCGAGCTTCAAAGTTTGAAAAGTCACAAAAGTTGTGTGTTTGAGCACAAAAAGTACTATTTGTCTTGGAAATTCATCAAGATGCAATCATGATGTGTTGTATTATTTTAAAGATCTCGTCGAGCTGATTAATTTGACACTTTGTTTAACAAATTTGGTCCTAATTAACCGAAGTTATCGAGCTTCAAAGTTTGAAAAGTCACAAAAGTTGTGTGTTTGAGCACATAAAGTACTATTTGTCTTGGAAATTCATCAAGATGCAATCATGATGTGTTGTGTCATTTTAAAGGTCTCTTCGAGCTGATTAATTTGACACTTTGTTTAACAAATTTGGTTCTTATTTGCCGAAGTTATCGAGCGTCAAAGTTTGAAAAGTCATAAAAGTTGTGTGTTTGAGCATATAAAGTACTATTTGTCTTGGAAATTCATCAAGATGCAATCATGATGTGTTGTGACATCTTCAAAATCTCGTCGAGCTGATTAATGTGACACTTTGTTTAACAAATTTGGTCCTAATTTGCCGAAGTTATCGAGCTTCAAAGTTTGAAAAGTCACAAAAGTTGGGTGTTTGAGCACATAAAGTACTATTTTTCATGGAAATTCATCAAGATGCAATCATGATGTGTTGTGTCATTTTAAAGATCTCGTCGTGCTGATTAATTTGACACTTTGTTTAACAAATTTGGTCCTTATTTGCCGAAGTTATCGAGCTTCAAAGTTTGAAAAGTCACAAAAGTTCTGTGTTTGAGCACATAAAGTACTATTTTTCATGGAAATTCATCAAGATGCAATCATGATATGTTGTGTTATTTTAAAGATCTCGTCGTGCTGATTAATTTGACACTTTGTTTAACAAATTTGGTCCTAATTTACCGAAGTTATCGAGCTTCAAAGTTTGAAAAGTCACAAAAGTTGTGTGTTTGAGCACATAAAGTACTATTTTTCATGGAAATTCATCAAGATGCAATCATGATATGTTGTGTTATTTTAAAGATCTCGTCGTGCTGATTAATTTGACACTTTGTTTAACAAATTTGGTCCTAATTTGCCGAAGTTATCGAGCTTAAAAATTTGAAAAGTCACAAAAGTTGTGTGTTTGAGCACATATAGTACTATTTTTCATGGAAATTCATCAAGATGCAATCATGATGTGTTGTATTATTTTAAAGATCTCGTCGTGCTGATTAATTTGACACTTTGTTTAACAAATTTGGTCCTAATTTACCGAAGTTATCGAGCTTCAAAGTTTGAAAAGTCACAAAAGTTGTGTGTTTGAGCACATAAAGTACTATTTTTCATGGAAATTCATCAAGATGCAATCATGATGTGTTGTATTATTTTAAAGATCTCGTCGAGCTGATTAATTTGACACTTTGTTTAACAAATTTGGTTCTCATTTGCCGAAGTTATCGAGCTTCAAAGTTTGAAAAGTCACAAAAGTTGTGTGTTTGAGCATATAAAGTACTATTTGTCTTGGAAATTCATCAAGATGCAATCATGATGTGTTATGACATCTTCAAAATCTCGTCGAGCTGATTAATTTGACACTTTGTTTAACAAATTTGGTCCTTATTTGCCGAAGTTATCGAGCTTCAAAGTTTGAAAAGTCACAAAAGTTGTGTGTTTGAGCACATAAAGTACTATTTTTCATGGAAATTCATCAAGATGCAATCATGATATGTTGTGTTATTTTAAAGATCTCGTCGTGCTGATTAATTTGACACTTTGTTTAACAAATTTGGTCCTAATTTGCCGAAGTTATCGAGCTTCAAAGTTTGAAAAGTCACAAAAGTTGTGTGTTTGAGCACATAAAGTACTATTTGTCTTGGAAATTCAACAAGATGCAATCATGATGTGTTATATCATTTTAAAGATCTCGTCGAGCTGATTAATTTGACACTTTGTTTAACAAATTTGGTCCTTATTTGCCGAAGTTATCGAGCTTCAAAGTTTGAAAAGTCACAAAAGTTGTGTGTTTGAGCACATAAAGTACTATTTTTCATGGAAATTCATCAAGATGCAATCATGATATGTTGTGTTATTTTAAAGATCTCGTCGTGCTGATTAATTTGACACTTTGTTTAACAAATTTGGTCCTAATTTGCCGAAGTTATCGAGCTTCAAAGTTTGAAAAGTCACAAAAGTTGTGTGTTTGAGCACATAAAGTACTATTTGTCTTGGAAATTCAACAAGATGCAATCATGATGTGTTGTGTCATTTTAAAGATCTCGTCGAGCTGATTAATTTGACACTTTGTTTAACAAATTTGGGTCTCATTTGCCGAAGTTATCGATCTACAAAGTGTGAAAAGTCACAAAAGTTTTGTGTTTGAGCACATAAAGTACTATTTGTCTTGGAAATTCATCTAGATGCAATCATGATGTGTTGTATCATTTTAAAGATCTCGTCGAGCTGATTAATTTGACACTTTGTTTAACAAATTTGGTCCTTATTTGCCGAAGTTATCGAGCTTCAAAATTTGAAAAGTCACAAAAGTTTTGTGTTTGAGCACATAAAGTACTATTTTTCATGGAAATTCATCAAGATGCAATCATGATGTGTTGTATTATTTTAAAGATCTCTTCGAGCTGATTAATTTGACACTTTGTTTAACAAATTTGGTTCTCATTTGCCGAAGTTATCGAGCTTCAAAGTTTGAAAAGTCACAAAAGTTGTGTGTTTGAGCATATAAAGTACTATTTGTCTTGGAAATTCATCAAGATGCAATCATGATGTGTTATGACATCTTCAAAATCTCGTCGAGCTGATTAATTTGACACTTTGTTTAACAAATTTGGTCCTTATTTGCCGAAGTTATCGAGCTTCAAAGTTTGAAAAGTCACAAAAGTTGTGTGTTTGAGCACATAAAGTACTATTTTTCATGGAAATTCATCAAGATGCAATCATGATATGTTGTGTTATTTTAAAGATCTCGTCGTGCTGATTAATTTGACACTTTGTTTAACAAATTTGGTCCTAATTTGCCGAAGTTATCGAGCTTCAAAGTTTGAAAAGTCATAAAAGTTGTGTGTTTGAGCATATAAAGTACTATTTGTCTTGGAAATTCATCAAGATGCAATCATGATGTGTTGTGACATCTTCAAAATCTCGTCGAGCTGATTAATGTGACACTTTGTTTAACAAATTTGGTTCTTATTTGCCGAAGTTATCGAGCTTCAAAGTTTGAAAAGTCACAAAAGTTGTGTGTTTGAGCACATAAAGTACTATTTTTCATGGAAATTCATCAAGATGCAATCATGATGTGTTGTGTCATTTTAAAGATCTCGTCGAGCTGATTAATTTGACACTTTGTTTAACAAATTTGGTCCTTATTTGCCGAAGTTATCGAGCTTCAAAGTTTGAAAAGTCACAAAAGTTGTGTGTTTGAGCACATAAAGTACTATTTTTCATGGAAATTCATCAAGATGCAATCATGATGTGTTGTGTCATTTTAAAGATCTCGTCGAGCTGATTAATTTGACACTTTGTTTAACAAATTTGGTTCTCATTTGCCGAAGTTATCGAGCTTCAAAGTTTGAAAAGTCACAAAAGTTGTGTGTTTGAGCATATAAAGTACTATTTGTCTTGGAAATTCATCAAGATGCAATCATGATGTGTTATGACATCTTCAAAATCTCGTCGAGCTGATTAATTTGACACTTTGTTTAACAAATTTGGTCCTTATTTGCCGAAGTTATCGAGCTTCAAAGTTTGAAAAGTCACAAAAGTTGTGTGTTTGAGCACATAAAGTACTATTTTTCATGGAAATTCATCAAGATGCAATCATGATATGTTGTGTTATTTTAAAGATCTCGTCGTGCTGATTAATTTGACACTTTGTTTAACAAATTTGGTCCTAATTTGCCGAAGTTATCGAGCTTCAAAGTTTGAAAAGTCATAAAAGTTGTGTGTTTGAGCATATAAAGTACTATTTGTCTTGGAAATTCATCAAGATGCAATCATGATGTGTTGTGACATCTTCAAAATCTCGTCGAGCTGATTAATGTGACACTTTGTTTAACAAATTTGGTTCTTATTTGCCGAAGTTATCGAGCTTCAAAGTTTGAAAAGTCACAAAAGTTGTGTGTTTGAGCACATAAAGTACTATTTTTCATGGAAATTCATCAAGATGCAATCATGATGTGTTGTGTCATTTTAAAGATCTCGTCGAGCTGATTAATTTGACACTTTGTTTAACAAATTTGGTTCTTATTTGCCGAAGTTATCGAGCTTCAAAGTTTGAAAAGTCACAAAAGTTGTGTGTTTGAGCACATAAAGTACTATTTTTCATGGAAATTCATCAAGATGCAATCATGATGTGTTGTATTATTTTAAAGATCTCTTCGAGCTGATTAATTTGACACTTTGTTTAACAAATTTGGTTCTCATTTGCCGAAGTTATCGAGCTTCAAAGTTTGAAAAGTCACAAAAGTTGTGTGTTTGAGCATATAAAGTACTATTTGTCTTGGAAATTCATCAAGATGCAATCATGATGTGTTATGACATCTTCAAAATCTCGTCGAGCTGATTAATGTGACACTTTGTTTAACAAATTTGGTTCTTATTTGCCGAAGTTATCGAGCTTCAAAGTTTGAAAAGTCACAAAAGTTGGGTGTTTGAGCACATAAAGTACTATTTTTCATGGAAATTCATCAAGATGCAATCATGATGTGTTGTGTAATTTACAGATCTCGTCGTGCTGATTAATTTGACACTTTGTTTAACAAATTTGGTCCTTATTTGCCGAAGTTATCGAGCTTCAAAGTTTGAAAAGTCACAAAAGTTGTGTGTTTGAGCACATAAAGTACTATTTTTCATGGAAATTCATCAAGATGCAATCATGATGTGTTGTGTCATTTTAAAGATCTCGTCGAGCTGATTAATTTGACACTTTGTTTAACAAATTTGGTTCTTATTTACCGACGTTATCGAGCTTCAAAGTTTGAAAAGTCACAAAAGTTGTGTGTTTGAGCACATAAAGTACTATTTTTCATGGAAATTCATCAAGATGCAATCATGATATGTTGTGTTATTTTAAAGATCTCGTCGTGCTGATTAATTTGACACTTTGTTTAACAAATTTGGTCCTAATTTACCGAAGTTATCGAGCTTCAAAGTTTGAAAAGTCACAAAAGTTGTGTGTTTGAGCACATAAAGTACTATTTGTCTTGGAAATTCATCAAGATGCAATCATGATGTGTTATGACATCTTCAAAATCTCGTCGAGCTGATTAATGTGACACTTTGTTTAACAAATTTGGTCCTAATTTACCGAAGTTATCGAGCTTCAAAGTTTGAAAAGTCACAAAAGTTGGGTGTTTGAGCACATAAAGTACTATTTTTCATGGAAATTCATCAAGATGCAATCATGATGTGTTGTGTCATTTTAAAGATCTCGTCGAGCTGATTAATTTGACACTTTGTTTAACAAATTTGGTCCTAATTTGCCGAAGTTATCGAGCTTCAAAGTTTGAAAAGTCACAAAAGTTGGGTGTTTGAGCACATAAAGTACTATTTGTCTTGGAAATTCATCAAGAGGCAATCATGATGTGTTGTGTCATTTTAAAGATCTCGTCGAGCTGATTAATTTGACACTTTGTTTAACAAATTTGGTTCTCATTTGCCGAAGTTATCGAGCTTCAAAGTTTGAAAAGTCACAAAAGTTGTGTGTTTGAGCACATAAAGTACTATTTTTCATGGAAATTCATCAAGATGCAATCATGATATGTTGTGTTATTTTAAAGATCTCGTCGTGCTGATTAATTTGACACTTTGTTTAACAAATTTGGTCCTAATTTACCGAAGTTATCGAGCTTCAAAGTTTGAAAAGTCACAAAAGTTGTGTGTTTGAGCACATAAAGTACTATTTGTCTTGGAAATTCATCAAGATGCAATCATGATGTGTTATGACATCTTCAAAATCTCGTCGAGCTGATTAATGTGACACTTTGTTTAACAAATTTGGTCCTAATTTACCGAAGTTATCGAGCTTCAAAGTTTGAAAAGTCACAAAAGTTGGGTGTTTGAGCACATAAAGTACTATTTTTCATGGAAATTCATCAAGATGCAATCATGATGTGTTGTGTCATTTTAAAGATCTCGTCGAGCTGATTAATTTGACACTTTGTTTAACAAATTTGGTCCTAATTTGCCGAAGTTATCGAGCTTCAAAGTTTGAAAAGTCACAAAAGTTGGGTGTTTGAGCACATAAAGTACTATTTGTCTTGGAAATTCATCAAGAGGCAATCATGATGTGTTGTGTCATTTTAAAGATCTCGTCGAGCTGATTAATTTGACACTTTGTTTAACAAATTTGGTCCTAATTTGCCGAAGTTATCGAGCTTCAAAGTTTGAAAAGTCACAAAAGTTGGGTGTTTGAGCACATAAAGTACTATTTGTCTTGGAAATTCAACAAGATGCAATCATGATGTGTTGTGTCATTTTAAAGATCTCGTCGAGCTGATTAATTTGACACTTTGTTTAACAAATTTGGTCCTAATTTGCCGAAGTTATCGAGCTTCAAAGTTTGAAAAGTCACAAAAGTTGGGTGTTTGAGCACATAAAGTACTATTTTTCATGGAAATTCATCAAGATGCAATCATGATATGTTGTGTTATTTTAAAGATCTCGTCGTGCTGATTAATTTGACACTTTGTTTAACAAATTTGGTCCTTATTTGCCGAAGTTATCGAGCTTCAAAGTTTGAAAAGTCACAAAAGTTGTGTGTTTGAGCACATAAAGTACTATTTTTCATGGAAATTCATCAAGATGCAATCATGATATGTTGTGTTATTTTAAAGATCTCGTCGTGCTGATTAATTTGACACTTTGTTTAACAAATTTGGTCCTAATTTACCGAAGTTATCGAGCTTCAAAGTTTGAAAAGTCACAAAAGTTGTGTGTTTGAGCACATAAAGTACTATTTGTCTTGGAAATTCATCAAGATGCAATCATGATGTGTTGTGTCATTTTAAAGGTCTCTTCGAGCTGATTAATTTGACACTTTGTTTAACAAATTTGGTTCTCATTTGCCGAAGTTATCGAGCTTCAAAGTTTGAAAAGTCATAAAAGTTGTGTGTTTGAGCATATAAAGTACTATATGTCTTGGAAATTTATCAAGATGCAATCATGATGTGTTGTGACATCTTCAAAATCTCGTCGAGCTGATTAATGTGACACTTTGTTTAACAAATTTGGTCCTAATTTGCCGAAGTTATCGAGCTTCAAAGTTTGAAAAGTCACAAAAGTTGGGTGTTTGAGCACATAAAGTACTATTTGTCTTGGAAATTCATCAAGAGGCAATCATGATGTGTTGTGTCATTTTAAAGATCTCGTCGAGCTGATTAATTTGACACTTTGTTTAACAAATTTGGTTCTTATTTGCCGAAGTTATCGAGCTTCAAAGTTTGAAAAGTCACAATAGTTGTGTGTTTGAGCACATAAAGTACTATTTTTCATGGAAATTCATCAAGATGCAATCATGATATGTTGTGTTATTTTAAAGATCTCGTCGAGCTGATTAATTTGACACTTTGTTTAACAAATTTGGTCCTAATTTGCCGAAGTTATCGAGCTTCAAAGTTTGAAAAGTCACAAAAGTTGGGTGTTTGAGCACATAAAGTACTATTTGTCTTGGAAATTCAACAAGATGCAATCATGATGTGTTGTGTCATTTTAAAGATCTCGTCGAGCTGATTAATGTGAAACTTTGTTTAACAAATTTGGTCCTAATTTACCGAAGTTATCGAGCTTCAAAGTTTGAAAAGTCACAAAAGTTGTGTGTTTGAGCACAAAAAGTACTATTTGTCTTGGAAATTCATCAAGATGCAATCATGATGTGTTGTATTATTTTAAAGATCTCGTCGAGCTGATTAATTTGACACTTTGTTTAACAAATTTGGTCCTAATTTACCGAAGTTATCGAGCTTCAAAGTTTGAAAAGTCACAAAAGTTGTGTGTTTGAGCACATAAAGTACTATTTGTCTTGGAAATTCATCAAGATGCAATCATGATGTGTTGTGTCATTTTAAAGGTCTCTTCGAGCTGATTAATTTGACACTTTGTTTAACAAATTTGGTTCTCATTTGCCGAAGTTATCGAGCTTCAAATTTTGAAAAGTCATAAAAGTTGTGTGTTTGAGCATATAAAGTACTATTTGTCTTGGAAATTCATCAAGATGCAATCATGATGTGTTTTGACATCTTCAAAATCTCGTCGAGCTGATTAATGTGACACTTTGTTTAACAAATTTGGTCCTAATTTGCCGAAGTTATCGAGCTTCAAAGTTTGAAAAGTCACAAAAGTTGTGTGTTTGAGCACATAAAGTACTATTTTTCATGGAAATTCATCAAGATGCAATCATGATATGTTGTGTTATTTTAAAGATCTCGTCGTGCTGATTAATTTGACACTTTGTTTAACAAATTTGGTCCTTATTTGCCGAAGTTATCGAGCTTCAAATTTTGAAAAGTCATAAAAGTTGTGTGTTTGAGCATATAAAGTACTATTTGTCTTGGAAATTCATCAAGATGCAATCATGATGTGTTTTGACATCTTCAAAATCTCGTCGAGCTGATTAATGTGACACTTTGTTTAACAAATTTGGTCCTAATTTGCCGAAGTTATCGAGCTTCAAAGTTTGAAAAGTCACAAAAGTTGGGTGTTTGAGCACATAAAGTACTATTTGTCTTGGAAATTCAACAAGATGCAATCATGATGTGTTGTGTCATTTTAAAGATCTCGTCGAGCTGATTAATTTGAAACTTTGTTTAACAAATTTGGTCCTAATTTACCGAAGTTATCGAGCTTCAAAGTTTGAAAAGTCACAAAAGTTGTGTGTTTGAGCACAAAAAGTACTATTTGTCTTGGAAATTCATCAAGATGCAATCATGATGTGTTGTGTCATTTTAAAGATCTCGTCGAGCTGATTAATTTGACACTTTGTTTAACAAATTTGGTTCTTATTTGCCGAAGTTATCGAGCTTCAAAGTTTGAAAAGTCACAATAGTTGTGTGTTTGAGCACATAAAGTACTATTTTTCATGGAAATTCATCAAGATGCAATCATGATATGTTGTGTTATTTTAAAGATCTCGTCGAGCTGATTAATTTGACACTTTGTTTAACAAATTTGGTTCTCATTTGCCGAAGTTATCGAGCTTCAAAGTTTGAAAAGTCATAAAAGTTGTGTGTTTGAGCATATAAAGTACTATTTGTCTTGGAAATTCATCAAGATGCAATCATGATGTGTTTTGACATCTTCAAAATCTCGTCGAGCTGATTAATGTGACACTTTGTTTAACAAATTTGGTCCTAATTTGCCGAAGTTATCGAGCTTCAAAGTTTGAAAAGTCACAAAAGTTGGGTGTTTGAGCACATAAAGTACTATTTGTCTTGGAAATTCAACAAGATGCAATCATGATGTGTTGTGTCATTTTAAAGATCTCGTCGAGCTGATTAATTTGAAACTTTGTTTAACAAATTTGGTCCTAATTTACCGAAGTTATCGAGCTTCAAAGTTTGAAAAGTCACAAAAGTTGTGTGTTTGAGCACAAAAAGTACTATTTGTCTTGGAAATTCATCAAGATGCAATCATGATGTGTTGTGTCATTTTAAAGATCTCGTCGAGCTGATTAATTTGACACTTTGTTTAACAAATTTGGTTCTTATTTGCCGAAGTTATCGAGCTTCAAAGTTTGAAAAGTCACAATAGTTGTGTGTTTGAGCACATAAAGTACTATTTTTCATGGAAATTCATCAAGATGCAATCATGATATGTTGTGTTATTTTAAAGATCTCGTCGAGCTGATTAATTTGACACTTTGTTTAACAAATTTGGTTCTCATTTGCCGAAGTTATCGAGCTTCAAAGTTTGAAAAGTCACAAAAGTTGTGTGTTTGAGCATATAAAGTACTATTTGTCTTGGAAATTCATCAAGATGCAATCATGATGTGTTATGACATCTTCAAAATCTCGTCGAGCTGATTAATGTGACACTTTGTTTAACAAATTTGGTCCTAATTTACCGAAGTTATCGAGCTTCAAAGTTTGAAAAGTCACAAAAGTTGTGTGTTTGAGCACATAAAGTACTATTTTTCATGGAAATTCATCAAGATGCAATCATGATGTGTTGTGTCATTTTAAAGATCTCGTCGAGCTGATTAATTTGACACTTTGTTTAACAAATTTGGTCCTAATTTGCCGAAGTTATCGAGCTTCAAAGTTTGAAAAGTCACAAAAGTTGGGTGTTTGAGCACATAAAGTACTATTTGTCTTGGAAATTCATCAAGAGGCAATCATGATGTGTTGTGTCATTTTAAAGATCTCGTCGAGCTGATTAATTTGACACTTTGTTTAACAAATTTGGTTCTCATTTGCCGAAGTTATCGAGCTTCAAATTTTGAAAAGTCATAAAAGTTGTGTGTTTGAGCATATAAAGTACTATTTGTCTTGGAAATTCATCAAGATGCAATCATGATGTGTTGTGACATCTTCAAAATCTCGTCGAGCTGATTAATGTGACACTTTGTTTAACAAATTTGGTCCTAATTTGCCGAAGTTATCGAGCTTCAAAGTTTGAAAAGTCACAAAAGTTGGGTGTTTGAGCACATAAAGTACTATTTGTCTTGGAAATTCAACAAGATGCAATCATGATGTGTTGTGTCATTTTAAAGATCTCGTCGAGCTGATTAATTTGACACTTTGTTTAACAAATTTGGTCCTAATTTGCCGAAGTTATCGAGCTTCAAAGTTTGAAAAGTCACAAAAGTTGGGTGTTTGAGCACATAAAGTACTATTTTTCATGGAAATTCATCAAGATGCAATCATGATGTGTTGTGTCATTTTAAAGATCTCGTCGAGCTGATTAATTTGACACTTTGTTTAACAAATTTGGTTCTTATTTACCGACGTTATCGAGCTTCAAAGTTTGAAAAGTCACAAAAGTTGTGTGTTTGAGCACATAAAGTACTATTTTTCATGGAAATTCATCAAGATGCAATCATGATGTGTTGTGTCATTTTAAAGATCTCGTCGAGCTGATTAATTTGACACTTTGTTTAACAAATTTGGTTCTTATTTACCGACGTTATCGAGCTTCAAAGTTTGAAAAGTCACAAAAGTTGTGTGTTTGAGCACATAAAGTACTATTTTTCATGGAAATTCATCAAGATGCAATCATGATATGTTGTGTTATTTTAAAGATCTCGTCGTGCTGATTAATTTGACACTTTGTTTAACAAATTTGGTCCTAATTTACCGAAGTTATCGAGCTTCAAAGTTTGAAAAGTCACAAAAGTTGTGTGTTTGAGCACATAAAGTACTATTTGTCTTGGAAATTCATCAAGATGCAATCATGATGTGTTATGACATCTTCAAAATCTCGTCGAGCTGATTAATGTGACACTTTGTTTAACAAATTTGGTCCTAATTTACCGAAGTTATCGAGCTTCAAAGTTTGAAAAGTCACAAAAGTTGGGTGTTTGAGCACATAAAGTACTATTTGTCTTGGAAATTCAACAAGATGCAATCATGATGTTTTGTGTCATTTTAAAGATCTCGTCGAGCTGATTAATTTGAAACTTTGTTTAACAAATTTGGTCCTAATTTACCGAAGTTATCGAGCTTCAAAGTTTGAAAAGTCACAAAAGTTGTGTGTTTGAGCACAAAAAGTACTATTTTTCATGGAAATTCATCAAGATGCAATCATGATGTGTTGTGTCATTTTAAAGATCTCGTCGAGCTGATTAATTTGACACTTTGTTTAACAAATTTGGTTCTTATTTACCGACGTTATCGAGCTTCAAAGTTTGAAAAGTCACAAAAGTTGTGTGTTTGAGCACATAAAGTACTATTTTTCATGGAAATTCATCAAGATGCAATCATGATATGTTGTGTTATTTTAAAGATCTCGTCGTGCTGATTAATTTGACACTTTGTTTAACAAATTTGGTCCTAATTTACCGAAGTTATCGAGCTTCAAATTTTGAAAAGTCATAAAAGTTGTGTGTTTGAGCACATAAAGTACTATTTTTCATGGAAATTCATCAAGATGCAATCATGATATGTTGTGTTATTTTAAAGATCTCGTCGTGCTGATTAATTTGACACTTTGTTTAACAAATTTGGTCCTTATTTGCCGAAGTTATCGAGCTTCAAATTTTGAAAAGTCATAAAAGTTGTGTGTTTGAGCATATAAAGTACTATTTGTCTTGGAAATTCATCAAGATGCAATCATGATGTGTTTTGACATCTTCAAAATCTCGTCGAGCTGATTAATGTGACACTTTGTTTAACAAATTTGGTCCTAATTTGCCGAAGTTATCGAGCTTCAAAGTTTGAAAAGTCACAAAAGTTGGGTGTTTGAGCACATAAAGTACTATTTTTCATGGAAATTCATCAAGATGCAATCATGATATGTTGTGTTATTTTAAAGATCTCGTCGTGCTGATTAATTTGACACTTTGTTTAACAAATTTGGTCCTTATTTGCCGAAGTTATCGAGCTTCAAATTTTGAAAAGTCATAAAAGTTGTGTGTTTGAGCATATAAAGTACTATTTGTCTTGGAAATTCATCAAGATGCAATCATGATGTGTTTTGACATCTTCAAAATCTCGTCGAGCTGATTAATGTGACACTTTGTTTAACAAATTTGGTCCTAATTTGCCGAAGTTATCGAGCTTCAAAGTTTGAAAAGTCACAAAAGTTGGGTGTTTGAGCACATAAAGTACTATTTGTCTTGGAAATTCAACAAGATGCAATCATGATGTGTTGTGTCATTTTAAAGATCTCGTCGAGCTGATTAATTTGAAACTTTGTTTAACAAATTTGGTCCTAATTTACCGAAGTTATCGAGCTTCAAAGTTTGAAAAGTCACAAAAGTTGTGTGTTTGAGCACAAAAAGTACTATTTGTCTTGGAAATTCATCAAGATGCAATCATGATGTGTTGTGTCATTTTAAAGATCTCGTCGAGCTGATTAATTTGACACTTTGTTTAACAAATTTGGTTCTTATTTGCCGAAGTTATCGAGCTTCAAAGTTTGAAAAGTCACAATAGTTGTGTGTTTGAGCACATAAAGTACTATTTTTCATGGAAATTCATCAAGATGCAATCATGATATGTTGTGTTATTTTAAAGATCTCGTCGAGCTGATTAATTTGACACTTTGTTTAACAAATTTGGTTCTCATTTGCCGAAGTTATCGAGCTTCAAAGTTTGAAAAGTCACAAAAGTTGTGTGTTTGAGCATATAAAGTACTATTTGTCTTGGAAATTCATCAAGATGCAATCATGATGTGTTATGACATCTTCAAAATCTCGTCGAGCTGATTAATGTGACACTTTGTTTAACAAATTTGGTCCTAATTTACCGAAGTTATCGAGCTTCAAAGTTTGAAAAGTCACAAAAGTTGTGTGTTTGAGCACATAAAGTACTATTTTTCATGGAAATTCATCAAGATGCAATCATGATGTGTTGTGTCATTTTAAAGATCTCGTCGAGCTGATTAATTTGACACTTTGTTTAACAAATTTGGTCCTAATTTGCCGAAGTTATCGAGCTTCAAAGTTTGAAAAGTCACAAAAGTTGGGTGTTTGAGCACATAAAGTACTATTTGTCTTGGAAATTCATCAAGAGGCAATCATGATGTGTTGTGTCATTTTAAAGATCTCGTCGAGCTGATTAATTTGACACTTTGTTTAACAAATTTGGTTCTCATTTGCCGAAGTTATCGAGCTTCAAAGTTTGAAAAGTCATAAAAGTTGTGTGTTTGAGCATATAAAGTACTATTTGTCTTGGAAATTCATCAAGATGCAATCATGATGTGTTGTGACATCTTCAAAATCTCGTCGAGCTGATTAATGTGACACTTTGTTTAACAAATTTGGTCCTAATTTGCCGAAGTTATCGAGCTTCAAAGTTTGAAAAGTCACAAAAGTTGGGTGTTTGAGCACATAAAGTACTATTTGTCTTGGAAATTCAACAAGATGCAATCATGATGTGTTGTGTCATTTTAAAGATCTCGTCGAGCTGATTAATTTGACACTTTGTTTAACAAATTTGGTCCTAATTTGCCGAAGTTATCGAGCTTCAAAGTTTGAAAAGTCACAAAAGTTGGGTGTTTGAGCACATAAAGTACTATTTTTCATGGAAATTCATCAAGATGCAATCATGATATGTTGTGTTATTTTAAAGATCTCGTCGTGCTGATTAATTTGACACTTTGTTTAACAAATTTGGTCCTTATTTGCCGAAGTTATCGAGCTTCAAAGTTTGAAAAGTCACAAAAGTTGTGTGTTTGAGCACATAAAGTACTATTTTTCATGGAAATTCATCAAGATGCAATCATGATATGTTGTGTTATTTTAAAGATCTCGTCGTGCTGATTAATTTGACACTTTGTTTAACAAATTTGGTCCTAATTTACCGAAGTTATCGAGCTTCAAAGTTTGAAAAGTCACAAAAGTTGTGTGTTTGAGCACATAAAGTACTATTTGTCTTGGAAATTCATCAAGATGCAATCATGATGTGTTGTGTCATTTTAAAGGTCTCTTCGAGCTGATTAATTTGACACTTTGTTTAACAAATTTGGTTCTCATTTGCCGAAGTTATCGAGCTTCAAAGTTTGAAAAGTCATAAAAGTTGTGTGTTTGAGCATATAAAGTACTATATGTCTTGGAAATTTATCAAGATGCAATCATGATGTGTTGTGACATCTTCAAAATCTCGTCGAGCTGATTAATGTGACACTTTGTTTAACAAATTTGGTCCTAATTTGCCGAAGTTATCGAGCTTCAAAGTTTGAAAAGTCACAAAAGTTGGGTGTTTGAGCACATAAAGTACTATTTGTCTTGGAAATTCATCAAGAGGCAATCATGATGTGTTGTGTCATTTTAAAGATCTCGTCGAGCTGATTAATTTGACACTTTGTTTAACAAATTTGGTTCTTATTTGCCGAAGTTATCGAGCTTCAAAGTTTGAAAAGTCACAATAGTTGTGTGTTTGAGCACATAAAGTACTATTTTTCATGGAAATTCATCAAGATGCAATCATGATATGTTGTGTTATTTTAAAGATCTCGTCGAGCTGATTAATTTGACACTTTGTTTAACAAATTTGGTCCTAATTTGCCGAAGTTATCGAGCTTCAAAGTTTGAAAAGTCACAAAAGTTGGGTGTTTGAGCACATAAAGTACTATTTGTCTTGGAAATTCAACAAGATGCAATCATGATGTGTTGTGTCATTTTAAAGATCTCGTCGAGCTGATTAATTTGAAACTTTGTTTAACAAATTTGGTCCTAATTTACCGAAGTTATCGAGCTTCAAATTTTGAAAAGTCACAAAAGTTGTGTGTTTGAGCACAAAAAGTACTATTTGTCTTGGAAATTCATCAAGATGCAATCATGATGTGTTGTATTATTTTAAAGATCTCGTCGAGCTGATTAATTTGACACTTTGTTTAACAAATTTGGTCCTAATTTACCGAAGTTATCGAGCTTCAAAGTTTGAAAAGTCACAAAAGTTGTGTGTTTGAGCACATAAAGTACTATTTGTCTTGGAAATTCATCAAGATGCAATCATGATGTGTTGTGTCATTTTAAAGGTCTCTTCGAGCTGATTAATTTGACACTTTGTTTAACAAATTTGGTTCTCATTTGCCGAAGTTATCGAGCTTCAAATTTTGAAAAGTCATAAAAGTTGTGTGTTTGAGCATATAAAGTACTATTTGTCTTGGAAATTCATCAAGATGCAATCATGATGTGTTTTGACATCTTCAAAATCTCGTCGAGCTGATTAATGTGACACTTTGTTTAACAAATTTGGTCCTAATTTGCCGAAGTTATCGAGCTTCAAAGTTTGAAAAGTCACAAAAGTTGTGTGTTTGAGCACATAAAGTACTATTTTTCATGGAAATTCATCAAGATGCAATCATGATATGTTGTGTTATTTTAAAGATCTCGTCGTGCTGATTAATTTGACACTTTGTTTAACAAATTTGGTCCTTATTTGCCGAAGTTATCGAGCTTCAAATTTTGAAAAGTCATAAAAGTTGTGTGTTTGAGCATATAAAGTACTATTTGTCTTGGAAATTCATCAAGATGCAATCATGATGTGTTTTGACATCTTCAAAATCTCGTCGAGCTGATTAATGTGACACTTTGTTTAACAAATTTGGTCCTAATTTGCCGAAGTTATCGAGCTTCAAAGTTTGAAAAGTCACAAAAGTTGGGTGTTTGAGCACATAAAGTACTATTTGTCTTGGAAATTCAACAAGATGCAATCATGATGTGTTGTGTCATTTTAAAGATCTCGTCGAGCTGATTAATTTGACACTTTGTTTAACAAATTTGGTCCTAATTTACCGAAGTTATCGAGCTTCAAAGTTTGAAAAGTCACAAAAGTTGTGTGTTTGAGCACATAAAGTACTATTTTTCATGGAAATTCATCAAGATGCAATCATGATGTGTTGTGACATCTTCAAAATCTCGTCGAGCTGATTAATGTGACACTTTGTTTAACAAATTTGGTTCTTATTTGCCGAAGTTATCGAGCTTCAAAGTTTGAAAAGTCACAAAAGTTGTGTGTTTGAGCACATATAGTACTATTTTTCATGGAAATTCATCAAGATGCAATCATGATGTGTTGTGTCATTTTAAAGATCTCGTCGAGCTGATTAATTTGACACTTTGTTTAACAAATTTGGTTCTTATTTGCCGAAGTTATCGAGCTTCAAAGTTTGAAAAGTCACAATAGTTGTGTGTTTGAGCACATAAAGTACTATTTTTCATGGAAATTCATCAAGATGCAATCATGATATGTTGTGTTATTTTAAAGATCTCGTCGAGCTGATTAATTTGACACTTTGTTTAACAAATTTGGTTCTCATTTGCCGAAGTTATCGAGCTTCAAAGTTTGAAAAGTCATAAAAGTTGTGTGTTTGAGCATATAAAGTACTATTTGTCTTGGAAATTCAACAAGATGCAATCATGATGTGTTGTGTCATTTTAAAGATCTCGTCGAGCTGATTAATTTGACACTTTGTTTAACAAATTTGGTCCTAATTTACCGAAGTTATCGAGCTTCAAAGTTTGAAAAGTCACAAAAGTTGTGTGTTTGAGCACATAAAGTACTATTTTTCATGGAAATTCATCAAGATGCAATCATGATGTGTTGTGACATCTTCAAAATCTCGTCGAGCTGATTAATGTGACACTTTGTTTAACAAATTTGGTTCTTATTTGCCGAAGTTATCGAGCTTCAAAGTTTGAAAAGTCACAAAAGTTGTGTGTTTGAGCACATAAAGTACTATTTGTCTTGGAAATTCATCAAGAGGCAATCATGATGTGTTGTGTCATTTTAAAGATCTCGTCGAGCTGATTAATTTGACACTTTGTTTAACAAATTTGGTTCTTATTTGCCGAAGTTATCGAGCTTCAAAGTTTGAAAAGTCACAATAGTTGTGTGTTTGAGCACATAAAGTACTATTTTTCATGGAAATTCATCAAGATGCAATCATGATATGTTGTGTTATTTTAAAGATCTCGTCGAGCTGATTAATTTGACACTTTGTTTAACAAATTTGGTTCTCATTTGCCGAAGTTATCGAGCTTCAAAGTTTGAAAAGTCACAAAAGTTTTGTGTTTGAGCACATAAAGTACTATTTGTCTTGGAAATTCATCAAGATGCAATCATGATGTGTTGTGACATCTTCAACATCTCGTCGAGCTGATTAATGTGACACTTTGTTTAACAAATTTGTTTCTCATTTGCCGAAGTTATCGAGCTTCAAAGTTTGAAAAGTCATAAAAGTTGTGTGTTTGAGCATATAAACTCCTATTTGTCTTGGAAATTCATCAAGATGCAATCATGATGTGTTGTGACATCTTCAAAATCTCGTCGAGCTGATTAATGTGACACTTTGTTTAACAAATTTGGTCCTTATTTGCCGAAGTTATCGAGCTTCAAAGTTTGAAAAGTCACAAAAGTTGTGTGTTTGAGCACAAAAAGTACTATTTGTCTTGGAAATTCATCAAGATGCAATCATGATGTGTTGTATTATTTTAAAGATCTCGTCGAGCTGATTAATTTGACACTTTGTTTAACAAATTTGGTCCTAATTTACCGAAGTTATCGAGCTTCAAAGTTTGAAAAGTCACAAAAGTTGTGTGTTTGAGCACATAAAGTACTATTTGTCTTGGAAATTCATCAAGATGCAATCATGATGTGTTGTGTCATTTTAAAGGTCTCTTCGAGCTGATTAATTTGACACTATGTTTAACAAATTTGGTTCTCATTTGCCGAAGTTATCGAGCTTCAAAGTTTGAAAAGTCACAAAAGTTGGGTGTTTGAGCACATAAAGTACTATTTTTCATGGAAATTCATCAAGATGCAATCATGATATGTTGTGTTATTTTAAAGATCTCGTCGAGCTGATTAATTTGACACTTTGTTTAACAAATTTGGTTCTCATTTGCCGAAGTTATCGAGCTTCAAAGTTTGAAAAGTCATAAAAGTTGTGTGTTTGAGCATATAAAGTACTATTTGTCTTGGAAATTCATCAAGATGCAATTATGATGTGTTTTGACATCTTCAAAATCTCGTCGAGCTGATTAATGTGATACTTTGTTTAACAAATTTGGTCCTAATTTACCGAAGTTATCGAGCTTCAAAGTTTGAAAAGTCACAAAAGTTGTGTGTTTGAGCACAAAAAGTACTATCTGTCTTGGAAATTCATCAAGATGCAATCATGATGTGTTGTATTATTTTAAAGATCTCTTCGAGCTGATTAATTTGACACTTTGTTTAACAAATTTGGTTCTCATTTGCCGAAGTTATCGAGCTTCAAAGTTTGAAAAGTCACAAAAGTTGTGTGTTTGAGCATATAAAGTACTATTTGTCTTGGAAATTCATCAAGATGCAATCATGATGTGTTATGACATCTTCAAAATCTCGTCGAGCTGATTAATGTGACACTTTGTTTAACAAATTTGGTTCTTATTTGCCGAAGTTATCGAGCTTCAAAGTTTGAAAAGTCACAAAAGTTGGGTGTTTGAGCACATAAAGTACTATTTTTCATGGAAATTCATCAAGATGCAATCATGATGTGTTGTGTCATTTTAAAGATCTCGTCGAGCTGATTAATTTGACACTTTGTTTAACAAATTTGGTCCTTATTTGCCGAAGTTATCGAGCTTCAAAGTTTGAAAAGTCACAAAAGTTGGGTGTTTGAGCACATAAAGTACTATTTTTCATGGAAATTCATCAAGATGCAATCATGATGTGTTGTATTATTTTAAAGATCTCGTCGAGCTGATTAATTTGACACTTTGTTTAACAAATTTGGTCCTAATTTGCCGAAGTTATCGAGCTTCAAAGTTTGAAAAGTCACAAAAGTTGGGTGTTTGAGCACATATAGTACTATTTTTCATGGAAATTCATCAAGATGCAATCATGATGTGTTGTATTATTTTAAAGATCTCGTCGAGCTGATTAATTTGACACTTTGTTTAACAAATTTGGTCCTAATTTGCCGAAGTTATCGAGCTTCAAAGTTTGAAAAGTCACAAAAGTTGGGTGTTTGAGCACATAAAGTACTATTTGTCTTGGAAATTCATCAAGAGGCAATCATGATGTGTTGTGTCATTTTAAAGATCTCGTCGAGCTGATTAATTTGACACTTTGTTTAACAAATTTGGTTCTTATTTACCGACGTTATCGAGCTTCAAAGTTTGAAAAGTCACAAAAGTTGTGTGTTTGAGCACATAAAGTACTATTTTTCATGGAAATTCATCAAGATGCAATCATGATATGTTGTGTTATTTTAAAGATCTCGTCGAGCTGATTAATTTGACACTTTGTTTAACAAATTTGGTTCTCATTTGCCGAAGTTATCGAGCTTCAAAGTTTGAAAAGTCATAAAAGTTGTGTGTTTGAGCACACAAAGTACTATTTGTCTTGGAAATTCATCAAGATGCAATCATGATGTGTTTTGACATCTTCAAAATCTCGTCGAGCTGATTAATGTGACACTTTGTTTAACAAATTTGGTCCTAATTTGCCGAAGTTATCGAGCTTCAAAGTTTGAAAAGTCACAAAAGTTGGGTGTTTGAGCACATAAAGTACTATTTGTCTTGGAAATTCAACAAGATGCAATCATGATGTGTTGTATTATTTTAAAGATCTCGTCGAGCTGATTAATTTGACACTTTGTTTAACAAATTTGGTCCTAATTTACCGAAGTTATCGAGCTTCAAAGTTTGAAAAGTCACAAAAGTTGTGTGTTTGAGCACAAAAAGTACTATTTGTCTTGGAAATTCATCAAGATGCAATCATGATGTGTTGTATTATTTTAAAGATCTCGTCGAGCTGATTAATTTGACACTTTGTTTAACAAATTTGGTCCTAATTTACCGAAGTTATCGAGCTTCAAAGTTTGAAAAGTCACAAAAGTTGTGTGTTTGAGCACATAAAGTACTATTTGTCTTGGAAATTCATCAAGATGCAATCATGATGTGTTGTGTCATTTTAAAGGTCTCTTCGAGCTGATTAATTTGACACTATGTTTAACAAATTTGGTTCTCATTTGCCGAAGTTATCGAGCTTCAAAGTTTGAAAAGTCACAAAAGTTGGGTGTTTGAGCACATAAAGTACTATTTTTCATGGAAATTCATCAAGATGCAATCATGATATGTTGTGTTATTTTAAAGATCTCGTCGAGCTGATTAATTTGACACTTTGTTTAACAAATTTGGTTCTCATTTGCCGAAGTTATCGAGCTTCAAAGTTTGAAAAGTCATAAAAGTTGTGTGTTTGAGCATATAAAGTACTATTTGTCTTGGAAATTCATCAAGATGCAATCATGATGTGTTTTGACATCTTCAAAATCTCGTCGAGCTGATTAATGTGATACTTTGTTTAACAAATTTGGTCCTAATTTACCGAAGTTATCGAGCTTCAAAGTTTGAAAAGTCACAAAAGTTGTGTGTTTGAGCACAAAAAGTACTATCTGTCTTGGAAATTCATCAAGATGCAATCATGATGTGTTGTATTATTTTAAAGATCTCTTCGAGCTGATTAATTTGACACTTTGTTTAACAAATTTGGTTCTCATTTGCCGAAGTTATCGAGCTTCAAAGTTTGAAAAGTCACAAAAGTTGTGTGTTTGAGCATATAAAGTACTATTTGTCTTGGAAATTCATCAAGATGCAATCATGATGTGTTATGACATCTTCAAAATCTCGTCGAGCTGATTAATGTGACACTTTGTTTAACAAATTTGGTTCTTATTTGCCGAAGTTATCGAGCTTCAAAGTTTGAAAAGTCACAAAATTTGGGTGTTTGAGCACATAAAGTACTATTTTTCATGGAAATTCATCAAGATGCAATCATGATGTGTTGTGTCATTTTAAAGATCTCGTCGAGCTGATTAATTTGACACTTTGTTTAACAAATTTGGTCCTTATTTGCCGAAGTTATCGAGCTTCAAAGTTTGAAAAGTCACAAAAGTTGGGTGTTTGAGCACATAAAGTACTATTTTTCATGGAAATTCATCAAGATGCAATCATGATGTGTTGTATTATTTTAAAGATCTCGTCGAGCTGATTAATTTGACACTTTGTTTAACAAATTTGGTCCTAATTTGCCGAAGTTATCGAGCTTCAAAGTTTGAAAAGTCACAAAAGTTGGGTGTTTGAGCACATATAGTACTATTTTTCATGGAAATTCATCAAGATGCAATCATGATGTGTTGTATTATTTTAAAGATCTCGTCGAGCTGATTAATTTGACACTTTGTTTAACAAATTTGGTCCTAATTTGCCGAAGTTATCGAGCTTCAAAGTTTGAAAAGTCACAAAAGTTGGGTGTTTGAGCACATAAAGTACTATTTGTCTTGGAAATTCATCAAGAGGCAATCATGATGTGTTGTGTCATTTTAAAGATCTCGTCGAGCTGATTAATTTGACACTTTGTTTAACAAATTTGGTTCTTATTTACCGACGTTATCGAGCTTCAAAGTTTGAAAAGTCACAAAAGTTGTGTGTTTGAGCACATAAAGTACTATTTTTCATGGAAATTCATCAAGATGCAATCATGATATGTTGTGTTATTTTAAAGATCTCGTCGTGCTGATTAATTTGACACTTTGTTTAACAAATTTGGTCCTTATTTGCCGAAGTTATCGAGCTTCAAAGTTTGAAAAGTCACAAAAGTTGTGTGTTTGAGCACATAAAGTACTATTTTTCATGGAAATTCATCAAGATGCAATCATGATATGTTGTGTTATTTTAAAGATCTCGTCGTGCTGATTAATTTGACACTTTGTTTAACAAATTTGGTCCTTATTTGCCGAAGTTATCGAGCTTCAAAGTTTGAAAAGTCACAAAAGTTGTGTGTTTGAGCACATAAAGTACTATTTTTCATGGAAATTCATCAAGATGCAATCATGATATGTTGTGTTATTTTAAAGATCTCGTCGAGCTGATTAATTTGACACTTTGTTTAACAAATTTGGTTCTCATTTGCCGAAGTTATCGAGCTTCAAAGTTTGAAAAGTCATAAAAGTTGTGTGTTTGAGCATATAAAGTACTATTTGTCTTGGAAATTCATCAAGATGCAATCATGATGTGTTTTGACATCTTCAAAATCTCGTCGAGCTGATTAATGTGACACTTTGTTTAACAAATTTGGTCCTAATTTACCGAAGTTATCGAGCTTCAAAGTTTGAAAAGTCACAAAAGTTGTGTGTTTGAGCACAAAAAGTACTATTTGTCTTGGAAATTCATCAAGATGCAATCATGATGTGTTGTATTATTTTAAAGATCTCGTCGAGCTGATTAATTTGACACTTTGTTTAACAAATTTGGTCCTAATTTACCGAAGTTATCGAGCTTCAAAGTTTGAAAAGTCACAAAAGTTGTGTGTTTGAGCACATAAAGTACTATTTGTCTTGGAAATTCATCAAGATGCAATCATGATGTGTTGTGTCATTTTAAAGGTCTCTTCGAGCTGATTAATTTGACACTTTGTTTAACAAATTTGGTTCTTATTTGCCGAAGTTATCGAGCTTCAAAGTTTGAAAAGTCACAAAAGTTGTGTGTTTGAGCACATAAAGTACTATTTTTCATGGAAATTCATCAAGATGCAATCATGATATGTTGTGTTATTTTAAAGATCTCGTCGTGCTGATTAATTTGACACTTTGTTTAACAAATTTGGTCCTAATTTACCGAAGTTATCGAGCTTCAAAGTTTGAAAAGTCACAAAAGTTTTGTGTTTGAGCACATAAAGTACTATTTTTCATGGAAATTCATCAAGATGCAATCATGATGTGTTGTATTATTTTAAAGATCTCGTCGAGCTGATTAATTTGACACTTTGTTTAACAAATTTGGTCCTAATTTACCGAAGTTATCGAGCTTCAAAGTTTGAAAAGTCACAAAAGTTGTGTGTTTGAGCACATAAAGTACTATTTGTCTTGGAAATTCATCAAGATGCAATCATGATGTGTTGTGACATCTTCAAAATCTCGTCGAGCTGATTAATGTGACACTTTGTTTAACAAATTTGGTCCTAATTTGCCGAAGTTATCGAGCTTCAAAGTTTGAAAAGTCACAAAAGTTGGGTGTTTGAGCACATAAAGTACTATTTGTCTTGGAAATTCAACAAGATGCAATCATGATGTGTTGTGTCATTTTAAAGATCTCGTCGAGCTGATTAATTTGACACTTTGTTTAACAAATTTGGGTCTCATTTGCCGAAGTTATCGATCTACAAAGTGTGAAAAGTCACAAAAGTTTTGTGTTTGAGCACATAAAGTACTATTTGTCTTGGAAATTCATCTAGATGCAATCATGATGTGTTGTATCATTTTAAAGATCTCGTCGAGCTGATTAATTTGACACTTTGTTTAACAAATTTGGTCCTTATTTGCCGAAGTTATCGAGCTTCAAAGTTTGAAAAGTCACAAAAGTTGTGTGTTTGAGCACATAAAGTACTATTTGTCTTGGAAATTCATCAAGATGCAATCATGATGTGTTTTGACATCTTCAAAATCTCGTCGAGCTGATTAATGTGACACTTTGTTTAACAAATTTGGTCCTAATTTGCCGAAGTTATCGAGCTTCAAAGTTTGAAAAGTCACAAAAGTTGGGTGTTTGAGCACAAAAAGTACTATTTGTCTTGGAAATTCATCAAGATGCAATCATGATGTGTTGTATTATTTTAAAGATCTCGTCGAGCTGATTAATTTGACACTTTGTTTAACAAATTTGGTCCTAATTTACCGAAGTTATCGAGCTTCAAAGTTTGAAAAGTCACAAAAGTTGTGTGTTTGAGCACATAAAGTACTATTTGTCTTGGAAATTCAACAAGATGCAATCATGATGTGTTGTATTATTTTAAAGATCTCGTCGAGCTGATTAATTTGACACTTTGTTTAACAAATTTGGTCCTAATTTACCGAAGTTATCGAGCTTCAAAGTTTGAAAAGTCACAAAAGTTGTGTGTTTGAGCACAAAAAGTACTATTTGTCTTGGAAATTCATCAAGATGCAATCATGATGTGTTGTATTATTTTAAAGATCTCGTCGAGCTGATTAATGTGACACTTTGTTTAACAAATTTGGTCCTAATTTACCGAAGTTATCGAGCTTCAAAGTTTGAAAAGTCACAAAAGTTGTGTGTTTGAGCACAAAAAGTACTATTTGTCTTGGAAATTCATCAAGATGCAATCATGATGTGTTGTATTATTTTAAAGATCTCGTCGAGCTGATTAATTTGACACTTTGTTTAACAAATTTGGTCCTAATTTACCGAAGTTATCGAGCTTCAAAGTTTGAAAAGTCACAAAAGTTGTGTGTTTGAGCACATAAAGTACTATTTGTCTTGGAAATTCATCAAGATGCAATCATGATGTGTTGTGTCATTTTAAAGGTCTCTTCGAGCTGATTAATTTGACACTTTGTTTAACAAATTTGGTTCTTATTTGCCGAAGTTATCGAGCTTCAAAGTTTGAAAAGTCACAAAAGTTGTGTGTTTGAGCACATAAAGTACTATTTTTCATGGAAATTCATCAAGATGCAATCATGATATGTTGTGTTATTTTAAAGATCTCGTCGTGCTGATTAATTTGACACTTTGTTTAACAAATTTGGTCCTAATTTACCGAAGTTATCGAGCTTCAAAGTTTGAAAAGTCACAAAAGTTTTGTGTTTGAGCACATAAAGTACTATTTTTCATGGAAATTCATCAAGATGCAATCATGATGTGTTGTATTATTTTAAAGATCTCGTCGAGCTGATTAATTTGACACTTTGTTTAACAAATTTGGTCCTAATTTACCGAAGTTATCGAGCTTCAAAGTTTGAAAAGTCACAAAAGTTGTGTGTTTGAGCACATAAAGTACTATTTGTCTTGGAAATTCATCAAGATGCAATCATGATGTGTTGTGTCATTTTAAAGGTCTCTTCGAGCTGATTAATTTGACACTTTGTTTAACAAATTTGGTTCTCATTTGCCGAAGTTATCGAGCTTCAAAGTTTGAAAAGTCATAAAAGTTTTGTGTTTGAGCATGTAAAGTACTATTTGTCTTGGAAATTCATCAAGATGCAATCATGATGTGTTGTGACATCTTCAAAATCTCGTCGAGCTGATTAATGTGACACTTTGTTTAACAAATTTGGTTCTTATTTGCCGAAGTTATCGAGCTTCAAAGTTTGAAAAGTCACAAAAGTTGTGTGTTTGAGCACATAAAGTACTATTTTTCATGGAAATTCATCAAGATGCAATCATGATGTGTTGTGTCATTTTAAAGATCTCGTCGAGCTGATTAATTTGACACTTTGTTTAACAAATTTGGTTTTCATTTGCCGAAGTTATCGAGCTTCAAAGTTTGAAAAGTCATAAAAGTTTTGTGTTTGAGCATGTAAAGTACTATTTGTCTTGGAAATTCATCAAGATGCAATCATGATGTGTTGTGACATCTTCAAAATCTCGTCGAGCTGATTAATGTGACACTTTGTTTAACAAATTTGGTTCTTATTTGCCGAAGTTATCGAGCTTCAAAGTTTGAAAAGTCACAAAAGTTGTGTGTTTGAGCACATAAAGTACTATTTTTCATGGAAATTCATCAAGATGCAATCATGATGTGTTGTGTCATTTTAAAGATCTCGTCGAGCTGATTAATTTGACACTTTGTTTAACAAATTTGGTCCTAATTTGCCGAAGTTATCGAGCTTCAAAGTTTGAAAAGTCACAAAAGTTGGGTGTTTGAGCACATAAAGTACTATTTGTCTTGGAAATTCATCAAGAGGCAATCATGATGTGTTGTGGCATTTTAAAGATCTCGTCGAGCTGATTAATTTGACACTTTGTTTAACAAATTTGGTTCTCATTTGCCGAAGTTATCGAGCTTCAAAGTTTGAAAAGTCATAAAAGTTGTGTGTTTGAGCATATAAAGTACTATTTGTCTTGGAAATTCATCAAGATGCAATCATGATGTGTTGTGACATCTTCAAAATCTCGTCGAGCTGATTAATGTGACACTTTGTTTAACAAATTTGGTCCTAATTTGCCGAAGTTATCGAGCTTCAAAGTTTGAAAAGTCACAAAAGTTGGGTGTTTGAGCACATAAAGTACTATTTGTCTTGGAAATTCAACAAGATGCAATCATGATGTGTTGTGTCATTTTAAAGATCTCGTCGAGCTGATTAATTTGACACTTTGTTTAACAAATTTGGGTCTCATTTGCCGAAGTTATCGATCTACAAAGTGTGAAAAGTCACAAAAGTTTTGTGTTTGAGCACATAAAGTACTATTTGTCTTGGAAATTCATCTAGATGCAATCATGATGTGTTGTATCATTTTAAAGATCTCGTCGAGCTGATTAATTTGACACTTTGTTTAACAAATTTGGTCCTTATTTGCCGAAGTTATCGAGCTTCAAAGTTTGAAAAGTCACAAAAGTTGTGTGTTTGAGCACATAAAGTACTATTTGTCTTGGAAATTCATCAAGATGCAATCATGATGTGTTTTGACATCTTCAAAATCTCGTCGAGCTGATTAATGTGACACTTTGTTTAACAAATTTGGTCCTAATTTGCCGAAGTTATCGAGCTTCAAAGTTTGAAAAGTCACAAAAGTTGGGTGTTTGAGCACATAAAGTACTATTTGTCTTGGAAATTCAACAAGATGCAATCATGATGTGTTGTATTATTTTAAAGATCTCGTCGAGCTGATTAATTTGACACTTTGTTTAACAAATTTGGTCCTAATTTACCGAAGTTATCGAGCTTCAAAGTTTGAAAAGTCACAAAAGTTGTGTGTTTGAGCACATAAAGTACTATTTGTCTTGGAAATTCATCAAGATGCAATCATGATGTGTTGTGTCATTTTAAAGGTCTCTTCGAGCTGATTAATTTGACACTTTGTTTAACAAATTTGGTTCTTATTTGCCGAAGTTATCGAGCTTCAAAGTTTGAAAAGTCACAAAAGTTGTGTGTTTGAGCACATAAAGTACTATTTTTCATGGAAATTCATCAAGATGCAATCATGATATGTTGTGTTATTTTAAAGATCTCGTCGTGCTGATTAATTTGACACTTTGTTTAACAAATTTGGTTCTTATTTGCCGAAGTTATCGAGCTTCAAAGTTTGAAAAGTCACAAAAGTTGTGTGTTTGAGCACATAAAGTACTATTTTTCATGGAAATTCATCAAGATGCAATCATGATATGTTGTGTTATTTTAAAGATCTCGTCGTGCTGATTAATTTGACACTTTGTTTAACAAATTTGGTCCTAATTTACCGAAGTTATCGAGCTTCAAAGTTTGAAAAGTCACAAAAGTTGTGTGTTTGAGCACATAAAGTACTATTTGTCTTGGAAATTCATCAAGATGCAATCATGATGTGTTGTGTCGTTTTAAAGGTCTCTTCGAGCTGATTAATTTGACACTTTGTTTAACAAATTTGGTTCTCATTTGCCGAAGTTATCGAGCTTCAAAGTTTGAAAAGTCATAAAAGTTTTGTGTTTGAGCATGTAAAGTACTATTTGTCTTGGAAATTCATCAAGATGCAATCATGATGTGTTGTGACATCTTCAAAATCTCGTCGAGCTGATTAATGTGACACTTTGTTTAACAAATTTGGTTCTTATTTGCCGAAGTTATCGAGCTTCAAAGTTTGAAAAGTCACAAAAGTTGTGTGTTTGAGCACATAAAGTACTATTTTTCATGGAAATTCATCAAGATGCAATCATGATGTGTTGTGTCATTTTAAAGATCTCGTCGAGCTGATTAATTTGACACTTTGTTTAACAAATTTGGTTCTCATTTGCCGAAGTTATCGAGCTTCAAAGTTTGAAAAGTCATAAAAGTTTTGTGTTTGAGCATGTAAAGTACTATTTGTCTTGGAAATTCATCAAGATGCAATCATGATGTGTTGTGACATTTTAAAGATCACGTCGAGCTGATTAATTTGACACTTTGTTTAACAAATTTGGTCCTAATTTGCCGAAGTTATCGAGCTTCAAAGTTTGAAAAGTCACAAAAGTTGGGTGTTTGAGCACATAAAGTACTATTTGTCTTGGAAATTCAACAAGATGCAATCATGATGTGTTGTGTCATTTTAAAGATCTCGTCGAGCTGATTAATTTGACACTTTGTTTAACAAATTTGGGTCTCATTTGCCGAAGTTATCGATCTACAAAGTGTGAAAAGTCACAAAAGTTTTGTGTTTGAGCACATAAAGTACTATTTGTCTTGGAAATTCATCTAGATGCAATCATGATGTGTTGTATCATTTTAAACATCTCGTCGAGCTGATTAATTTGACACTTTGTTTAACAAATTTGGTCCTTATTTGCCGAAGTTATCGAGCTTCAAAGTTTGAAAAGTCACAAAAGTTGTGTGTTTGAGCACATAAAGTACTATTTTTCATGGAAATTCATCAAGATGCAATCATGATGTGTTGTGTCATTTTAAAGATCTCGTCGAGCTGATTAATTTGACACTTTGTTTAACAAATTTGGTCCTAATTTGCCGAAGTTATCGAGCTTCAAAGTTTGAAAAGTCACAAAAGTTGGGTGTTTGAGCACATAAACTACTATTTGTCTTGGAAATTCATCAAGAGGCAATCATGATGTGTTGTGGCATTTTAAAGATCACGTCGAGCTGATTAATTTGACACTTTGTTTAACAAATTTGGTTCTCATTTGCCGAAGTTATCGAGCTTCAAAGTTTGAAAAGTCATAAAAGTTGTGTGTTTGAGCATATAAAGTACTATTTGTCTTGGAAATTCATCAAGATGCAATCATGATGTGTTGTGACATCTTCAAAATCTCGTCGAGCTGATTAATGTGACACTTTGTTTAACAAATTTGGTCCTAATTTGCCGAAGTTATCGAGCTTCAAAGTTTGAAAAGTCACAAAAGTTGGGTGTTTGAGCACATAAAGTACTATTTGTCTTGGAAATTCAACAAGATGCAATCATGATGTGTTGTGTCATTTTAAAGATCTCGTCGAGCTGATTAATTTGACACTTTGTTTAACAAATTTGGGTCTCATTTGCCGAAGTTATCGATCTACAAAGTGTGAAAAGTCACAAAAGTTTTGTGTTTGAGCACATAAAGTACTATTTGTCTTGGAAATTCATCTAGATGCAATCATGATGTGTTGTATCATTTTAAAGATCTCGTCGAGCTGATTAATTTGACACTTTGTTTAACAAATTTGGTCCTTATTTGCCGAAGTTATCGAGCTTCAAAGTTTGAAAAGTCACAAAAGTTGTGTGTTTGAGCACATAAAGTACTATTTGTCTTGGAAATTCATCAAGATGCAATCATGATGTGTTTTGACATCTTCAAAATCTCGTCGAGCTGATTAATGTGACACTTTGTTTAACAAATTTGGTCCTAATTTGCCGAAGTTATCGAGCTTCAAAGTTTGAAAAGTCACAAAAGTTGGGTGTTTGAGCACATAAAGTACTATTTGTCTTGGAAATTCATCAAGATGCAATCATGATGTGTTGTGTCATTTTAAAGGTCTCTTCGAGCTGATTAATTTGACACTATGTTTAACAAATTTGGTTCTCATTTGCCGAAGTTATCGAGCTTCAAAGTTTGAAAAGTCACAAAAGTTGGGTGTTTGAGCACATAAAGTACTATTTGTCTTGGAAATTCATCAAGATGCAATCATGATGTGTTGTGTCATTTTAAAGGTCTCTTCGAGCTGATTAATTTGGCACTTTGTTTAACAAATTTGGTTCTTATTTGCCGAAGTTATCGAGCTTCAAAGTTTGAAAAGTCACAAAAGTTGTGTGTTTGAGCACATAAAGTACTATTTTTCATGGAAATTCATCAAGATGCAATCATGATGTGTTGTATTATTTTAAAGATCTCTTCGAGCTGATTAATTTGACACTTTGTTTAACAAATTTGGTCCTTATTTGCCGAAGTTATCGAGCTTCAAAGTTTGAAAAGTCATAAAAGTTGTGTGTTTGAGCATATAAAGTACTATTTGACTTGGAAATTCATCAAGATGCAATCATGATGTGTTGTGACATCTTCAAAATCTCGTCGAGCTGATTAATGTGACACTTTGTTTAACAAATTTGGTTCTTATTTGCCGAAGTTATCGAGCTTCAAAGTTTGAAAAGTCACAAAAGTTGTGTGTTTGAGCACATATAGTACTATTTTTCATGGAAATTCATCAAGATGCAATCATGATGTGTTGTATTATTTTAAAGATCTCGTCGAGCTGATTAATTTGACACTTTGTTTAACAAATTTGGTCCTAATTTGCCGAAGTTATCGAGCTTCAAAGTTTGAAAAGTCACAAAAGTTGGGTGTTTGAGCACATAAAGTACTATTTGTCTTGGAAATTCATCAAGAGGCAATCATGATGTGTTGTGTCATTTTAAAGATCTCGTCGAGCTGATTAATTTGACACTTTGTTTAACAAATTTGGTTCTCATTTGCCGAAGTTATCGAGCTTCAAAGTTTGAAAAGTCATAAAAGTTGTGTGTTTGAGCATATAAAGTACTATTTGTCTTGGAAATTCATCAAGATGCAATCATGATGTGTTGTGACATCTTCAAAATCTCGTCGAGCTGATTAATGTGACACTTTGTTTAACAAATTTGGTCCTAATTTGCCGAAGTTATCGAGCTTCAAAGTTTGAAAAGTCACAAAAGTTGGGTGTTTGAGCATATAAAGTACTATTTGTCTTGGAAATTCAACAAGATGCAATCATGATGTGTTGTGTCATTTTAAAGATCTCGTCGAGCTGATTAATTTGACACTTTGTTTAACAAATTTGGTTCTTATTTGCCGAAGTTATCGAGCTTCAAAGTTTGAAAAGTCACAAAAGTTGTGTGTTTGAGCACATAAAGTACTATTTTTCATGGAAATTAATCAAGATGCAATCATGATGTGTTGTGTCATTTTAAAGATCTCGTCGAGCTGATTAATTTGACACTTTGTTTAACAAATTTGGTCCTTATTTGCCGAAGTTATCGAGCTTCAAAGTTTGAAAAGTCACAAAAGTTGTGTGTTTGAGCACATAAAGTACTATTTTTCATGGAAATTCATCAAGATGCAATCATGATATGTTGTGTTATTTTAAAGATCTCGTCGTGCTGATTAATTTGACACTTTGTTTAACAAATTTGGTCCTAATTTGCCGAAGTTATCGAGCTTCAAAGTTTGAAAAGTCACAAAAGTTGTGTGTTTGAGCACATAAAGTACTATTTTTCATGGAAATTCATCAAGATGCAATCATGATGTGTTGTGTTATTTTAAAGATCTCGTCGAGCTGATTAATTTGACACTTTGTTTAACAAATTTGGGTCTCATTTGCCGAAGTTATCGATCTACAAAGTGTGAAAAGTCACAAAAGTTTTGTGTTTGAGCACATAAAGTACTATTTGTCTTGGAAATTCATCAAGATGCAATCATGATGTGTTGTATCATTTTAAAGATCTCGTCGAGCTGATTAATTTGACACTTTGTTTAACAAATTTGGTCCTTATTTGCCGAAGTTATCGAGCTTCAAACTTTGAAAAGTCACAAAAGTTGTGTGTTTGAGCACATAAAGTACTATTTGTCTTGGAAATTCATCAAGATGCAATCATGATGTGTTTTGACATCTTCAAAATCTCGTCGAGCTGATTAATGTGACACTTTGTTTAACAAATTTGGTCCTAATTTGCCGAAGTTATCGAGCTTCAAAGTTTGAAAAGTCACAAAAGTTGTGTGTTTGAGCACAAAAAGTACTATTTGTCTTGGAAATTCATCAAGATGCAATCATGATGTGTTGTGTCATTTTAAAGATCTCGTCGAGCTGATTAATTTGACACTTTGTTTAACAAATTTGGGTCTTATTTGCCGAAGTTATCGAGCTTCAAAGTTTGAAAAGTCACAATAGTTGTGTGTTTGAGCACATAAAGTACTATTTTTCATGGAAATTCATCAAGATGCAATCATGATGTGTTGTGTCATTTTAAAGATCTCGTCGAGCTGATTAATTTGACACTTTGTTTAACAAATTTGGTCCTTATTTGCCGAAGTTATCGAGCTTCAAAGTTTGAAAAGTCACAAAAGTTGTGTGTTTGAGCACATAAAGTACTATTTTTCATGGAAATTCATCAAGATGCAATCATGATATGTTGTGTTATTTTAAAGATCTCGTCGTGCTGATTAATTTGACACTTTGTTTAACAAATTTGGTCCTTATTTGCCGAAGTTATCGAGCTTCAAAGTTTGAAAAGTCACAAAAGTTGTGTGTTTGAGCACATAAAGTACTATTTTTCATGAAAATTCATCAAGATGCAATCATGATATGTTGTGTTATTTTAAAGATCTCGTCGTGCTGATTAATTTGACACTTTGTTTAACAAATTTGGTCCTTATTTGCCGAAGTTATCGAGCTTCAAAGTTTGAAAAGTCACAAAAGTTGTGTGTTTGAGCACATAAAGTACTATTTTTCATGGAAATTCATCAAGATGCAATCATGATATGTTGTGTTATTTTAAAGATCTCGTCGTGCTGATTAATTTGACACTTTGTTTAACAAATTTGGTCCTAATTTGCCGAAGTTATCGAGCTTCAAAGTTTGAAAAGTCACAAAAGTTGGGTGTTTGAGCACATAAAGTACTATTTGTCTTGGAAATTCATCAAGAGGCAATCATGATGTGTTGTGTCATTTTAAAGATCTCGTCGAGCTGATTAATTTGACACTTTGTTTAACAAATTTGGTTCTCATTTGCCGAAGTTATCGAGCTTCAAAGTTTGAAAAGTCATAAAAGTTGTGTGTTTGAGCATATAAAGTACTATTTGTCTTGGAAATTCATCAAGATGCAATCATGATGTGTTGTGACATCTTCAAAATCTCGTCGAGCTGATTAATGTGACACTTTGTTTAACAAATTTGGTCCTAATTTGCCGAAGTTATCGAGCTTCAAAGTTTGAAAAGTCACAAAAGTTGGGTGTTTGAGCACATAAAGTACTATTTGTCTTGGAAATTCAACAAGATGCAATCATGATGTGTTGTGTCATTTTAAAGATCTCGTCGAGCTGATTAATTTGACACTTTGTTTAACAAATTTGGTTTTCATTTGCCGAAGTTATCGAGCTTCAAAGTTTGAAAAGTCATAAAAGTTTTGTGTTTGAGCATGTAAAGTACTATTTGTCTTGGAAATTCATCAAGATGCAATCATGATGTGTTGTGACATCTTCAAAATCTCGTCGAGCTGATTAATGTGACACTTTGTTTAACAAATTTGGTTCTTATTTGCCGAAGTTATCGAGCTTCAAAGTTTGAAAAGTCACAAAAGTTGTGTGTTTGAGCACATAAAGTACTATTTTTCATGGAAATTCATCAAGATGCAATCATGATGTGTTGTGTCATTTTAAAGATCTCGTCGAGCTGATTAATTTGACACTTTGTTTAACAAATTTGGTCCTAATTTGCCGAAGTTATCGAGCTTCAAAGTTTGAAAAGTCACAAAAGTTGGGTGTTTGAGCACATAAAGTACTATTTGTCTTGGAAATTCATCAAGAGGCAATCATGATGTGTTGTGGCATTTTAAAGATCTCGTCGAGCTGATTAATTTGACACTTTGTTTAACAAATTTGGTTCTCATTTGCCGAAGTTATCGAGCTTCAAAGTTTGAAAAGTCATAAAAGTTGTGTGTTTGAGCATATAAAGTACTATTTGTCTTGGAAATTCATCAAGATGCAATCATGATGTGTTGTGACATCTTCAAAATCTCGTCGAGCTGATTAATGTGACACTTTGTTTAACAAATTTGGTCCTAATTTGCCGAAGTTATCGAGCTTCAAAGTTTGAAAAGTCACAAAAGTTGGGTGTTTGAGCACATAAAGTACTATTTGTCTTGGAAATTCAACAAGATGCAATCATGATGTGTTGTGTCATTTTAAAGATCTCGTCGAGCTGATTAATTTGACACTTTGTTTAACAAATTTGGGTCTCATTTGCCGAAGTTATCGATCTACAAAGTGTGAAAAGTCACAAAAGTTTTGTGTTTGAGCACATAAAGTACTATTTGTCTTGGAAATTCATCTAGATGCAATCATGATGTGTTGTATCATTTTAAAGATCTCGTCGAGCTGATTAATTTGACACTTTGTTTAACAAATTTGGTCCTTATTTGCCGAAGTTATCGAGCTTCAAAGTTTGAAAAGTCACAAAAGTTGTGTGTTTGAGCACATAAAGTACTATTTGTCTTGGAAATTCATCAAGATGCAATCATGATGTGTTTTGACATCTTCAAAATCTCGTCGAGCTGATTAATGTGACACTTTGTTTAACAAATTTGGTCCTAATTTGCCGAAGTTATCGAGCTTCAAAGTTTGAAAAGTCACAAAAGTTGGGTGTTTGAGCACATAAAGTACTATTTGTCTTGGAAATTCAACAAGATGCAATCATGATGTGTTGTATTATTTTAAAGATCTCGTCGAGCTGATTAATTTGACACTTTGTTTAACAAATTTGGTTCTCATTTGCCGAAGTTATCGAGCTTCAAAGTTTGAAAAGTCATAAAAGTTGTGTGTTTGAGCATATAAAGTACTATTTGTCTTGGAAATTCATCAAGATGCAATCATGATGTGTTGTGACATCTTCAAAATCTCGTCGAGCTGATTAATGTGACACTTTGTTTAACAAATTTGGTCCTAATTTGCCGAAGTTATCGAGCTTCAAAGTTTGAAAAGTCACAAAAGTTGGGTGTTTGAGCACATAAAGTACTATTTGTCTTGGAAATTCAACAAGATGCAATCATGATGTGTTGTGTCATTTTAAAGATCTCGTCGAGCTGATTAATTTGACACTTTGTTTAACAAATTTGGGTCTCATTTGCCGAAGTTATCGATCTACAAAGTGTGAAAAGTCACAAAAGTTTTGTGTTTGAGCACATAAAGTACTATTTGTCTTGGAAATTCATCTAGATGCAATCATGATGTGTTGTATCATTTTAAAGATCTCGTCGAGCTGATTAATTTGACACTTTGTTTAACAAATTTGGTCCTTATTTGCCGAAGTTATCGAGCTTCAAAGTTTGAAAAGTCACAAAAGTTGTGTGTTTGAGCACATAAAGTACTATTTGTCTTGGAAATTCATCAAGATGCAATCATGATGTGTTTTGACATCTTCAAAATCTCGTCGAGCTGATTAATGTGACACTTTGTTTAACAAATTTGGTCCTAATTTGCCGAAGTTATCGAGCTTCAAAGTTTGAAAAGTCACAAAAGTTGGGTGTTTGAGCACATAAAGTACTATTTGTCTTGGAAATTCAACAAGATGCAATCATGATGTGTTGTATTATTTTAAAGATCTCGTCGAGCTGATTAATTTGACACTTTGTTTAACAAATTTGGTCCTAATTTACCGAAGTTATCGAGCTTCAAAGTTTGAAAAGTCACAAAAGTTGTGTGTTTGAGCACATAAAGTACTATTTGTCTTGGAAATTCATCAAGATGCAATCATGATGTGTTGTGTCATTTTAAAGGTCTCTTCGAGCTGATTAATTTGACACTTTGTTTAACAAATTTGGTTCTTATTTGCCGAAGTTATCGAGCTTCAAAGTTTGAAAAGTCACAAAAGTTGTGTGTTTGAGCACATAAAGTACTATTTTTCATGGAAATTCATCAAGATGCAATCATGATATGTTGTGTTATTTTAAAGATCTCGTCGTGCTGATTAATTTGACACTTTGTTTAACAAATTTGGTCCTAATTTACCGAAGTTATCGAGCTTCAAAGTTTGAAAAGTCACAAAAGTTTTGTGTTTGAGCACATAAAGTACTATTTTTCATGGAAATTCATCAAGATGCAATCATGATGTGTTGTATTATTTTAAAGATCTCGTCGAGCTGATTAATTTGACACTTTGTTTAACAAATTTGGTCCTAATTTACCGAAGTTATCGAGCTTCAAAGTTTGAAAAGTCACAAAAGTTGTGTGTTTGAGCACATAAAGTACTATTTGTCTTGGAAATTCATCAAGATGCAATCATGATGTGTTGTGTCGTTTTAAAGGTCTCTTCGAGCTGATTAATTTGACACTTTGTTTAACAAATTTGGTTCTCATTTGCCGAAGTTATCGAGCTTCAAAGTTTGAAAAGTCATAAAAGTTTTGTGTTTGAGCATGTAAAGTACTATTTGTCTTGGAAATTCATCAAGATGCAATCATGATGTGTTGTGACATCTTCAAAATCTCGTCGAGCTGATTAATGTGACACTTTGTTTAACAAATTTGGTTCTTATTTGCCGAAGTTATCGAGCTTCAAAGTTTGAAAAGTCACAAAAGTTGTGTGTTTGAGCACATAAAGTACTATTTTTCATGGAAATTCATCAAGATGCAATCATGATGTGTTGTGTCATTTTAAAGATCTCGTCGAGCTGATTAATTTGACACTTTGTTTAACAAATTTGGTTCTCATTTGCCGAAGTTATCGAGCTTCAAAGTTTGAAAAGTCATAAAAGTTTTGTGTTTGAGCATGTAAAGTACTATTTGTCTTGGAAATTCATCAAGATGCAATCATGATGTGTTGTGACATTTTAAAGATCACGTCGAGCTGATTAATTTGACACTTTGTTTAACAAATTTGGTCCTAATTTGCCGAAGTTATCGAGCTTCAAAGTTTGAAAAGTCACAAAAGTTGGGTGTTTGAGCACATAAAGTACTATTTGTCTTGGAAATTCAACAAGATGCAATCATGATGTGTTGTGTCATTTTAAAGATCTCGTCGAGCTGATTAATTTGACACTTTGTTTAACAAATTTGGGTCTCATTTGCCGAAGTTATCGATCTAGAAAGTGTGAAAAGTCACAAAAGTTTTGTGTTTGAGCACATAAAGTACTATTTGTCTTGGAAATTCATCTAGATGCAATCATGATGTGTTGTATCATTTTAAACATCTCGTCGAGCTGATTAATTTGACACTTTGTTTAACAAATTTGGTCCTTATTTGCCGAAGTTATCGAGCTTCAAAGTTTGAAAAGTCACAAAAGTTGTGTGTTTGAGCACATAAAGTACTATTTTTCATGGAAATTCATCAAGATGCAATCATGATGTGTTGTGTCATTTTAAAGATCTCGTCGAGCTGATTAATTTGACACTTTGTTTAACAAATTTGGTCCTAATTTGCCGAAGTTATCGAGCTTCAAAGTTTGAAAAGTCACAAAAGTTGGGTGTTTGAGCACATAAAGTACTATTTGTCTTGGAAATTCATCAAGAGGCAATCATGATGTGTTGTGGCATTTTAAAGATCACGTCGAGCTGATTAATTTGACACTTTGTTTAACAAATTTGGTTCTCATTTGCCGAAGTTATCGAGCTTCAAAGTTTGAAAAGTCATAAAAGTTGTGTGTTTGAGCATATAAAGTACTATTTGTCTTGGAAATTCATCAAGATGCAATCATGATGTGTTGTGACATCTTCAAAATCTCGTCGAGCTGATTAATGTGACACTTTGTTTAACAAATTTGGTCCTAATTTGCCGAAGTTATCGAGCTTCAAAGTTTGAAAAGTCACAAAAGTTGGGTGTTTGAGCACATAAAGTACTATTTGTCTTGGAAATTCAACAAGATGCAATCATGATGTGTTGTGTCATTTTAAAGATCTCGTCGAGCTGATTAATTTGACACTTTGTTTAACAAATTTGGGTCTCATTTGCCGAAGTTATCGATCTACAAAGTGTGAAAAGTCACAAAAGTTTTGTGTTTGAGCACATAAAGTACTATTTGTCTTGGAAATTCATCTAGATGCAATCATGATGTGTTGTGTCATTTTAAAGATCTCGTCGAGCTGATTAATTTGACACTTTGTTTAACAAATTTGGTCCTTATTTGCCGAAGTTATCGAGCTTCAAAGTTTGAAAAGTCACAAAAGTTGTGTGTTTGAGCACATAAAGTACTATTTGTCTTGGAAATTCATCAAGATGCAATCATGATGTGTTTTGACATCTTCAAAATCTCGTCGAGCTGATTAATGTGACACTTTGTTTAACAAATTTGGTCCTAATTTGCCGAAGTTATCGAGCTTCAAAGTTTGAAAAGTCACAAAAGTTGGGTGTTTGAGCACATAAAGTACTATTTGTCTTGGAAATTCAACAAGATGCAATCATGATGTGTTGTATTATTTTAAAGATCTCGTCGAGCTGATTAATTTCTCACTTTGTTTAACAAATTTGGTCCTAATTTACCGAAGTTATCGAGCTTCAAAGTTTGAAAAGTCACAAAAGTTGTGTGTTTGAGCACAAAAAGTACTATTTGTCTTGGAAATTCATCAAGATGCAATCATGATGTGTTGTATTATTTTAAAGATCTCGTCGAGCTGATTAATTTGACACTTTGTTTAACAAATTTGGTCCTAATTTACCGAAGTTATCGAGCTTCAAAGTTTGAAAAGTCACAAAAGTTGTGTGTTTGAGCACATAAAGTACTATTTGTCTTGGAAATTCATCAAGATGCAATCATGATGTGTTGTGTCATTTTAAAGGTCTCTTCGAGCTGATTAATTTGACACTATGTTTAACAAATTTGGTTCTCATTTGCCGAAGTTATCGAGCTTCAAAGTTTGAAAAGTCACAAAAGTTGGGTGTTTGAGCACATAAAGTACTATTTGTCTTGGAAATTCATCAAGATGCAATCATGATGTGTTGTGTCATTTTAAAGGTCTCTTCGAGCTGATTAATTTGGCACTTTGTTTAACAAATTTGGTTCTTATTTGCCGAAGTTATCGAGCTTCAAAGTTTGAAAAGTCACAAAAGTTGTGTGTTTGAGCACATAAAGTACTATTTTTCATGGAAATTCATCAAGATGCAATCATGATGTGTTGTATTATTTTAAAGATCTCTTCGAGCTGATTAATTTGACACTTTGTTTAACAAATTTGGTCCTTATTTGCCGAAGTTATCGAGCTTCAAAGTTTGAAAAGTCATAAAAGTTGTGTGTTTGAGCATATAAAGTACTATTTGACTTGGAAATTCATCAAGATGCAATCATGATGTGTTGTGACATCTTCAAAATCTCGTCGAGCTGATTAATGTGACACTTTGTTTAACAAATTTGGTTCTTATTTGCCGAAGTTATCGAGCTTCAAAGTTTGAAAAGTCACAAAAGTTGTGTGTTTGAGCACATAAAGTACTATTTGTCTTGGAAATTCAACAAGATGCAATCATGATGTGTTGTATTATTTTAAAGATCTCGTCGAGCTGATTAATTTCTCACTTTGTTTAACAAATTTGGTCCTAATTTGCCGAAGTTATCGAGCTTCAAAGTTTGAAAAGTCACAAAAGTTGGGTGTTTGAGCACATAAAGTACTATTTGTCTTGGAAATTCATCAAGAGGCAATCATGATGTGTTGTGTCATTTTAAAGATCTCGTCGAGCTGATTAATTTGACACTTTGTTTAACAAATTTGGTTCTCATTTGCCGAAGTTATCGAGCTTCAAAGTTTGAAAAGTCATAAAAGTTGTGTGTTTGAGCATATAAAGTACTATTTGTCTTGGAAATTCATCAAGATGCAATCATGATGTGTTGTGACATCTTCAAAATCTCGTCGAGCTGATTAATGTGACACTTTGTTTAACAAATTTGGTCCTAATTTGCCGAAGTTATCGAGCTTCAAAGTTTGAAAAGTCACAAAAGTTGGGTGTTTGAGCACATAAAGTACTATTTGTCTTGGAAATTCAACAAGATGCAATCATGATGTGTTGTGTCATTTTAAAGATCTCGTCGAGCTGATTAATTTGACACTTTGTTTAACAAATTTGGTTCTTATTTGCCGAAGTTATCGAGCTTCAAAGTTTGAAAAGTCACAAAAGTTGTGTGTTTGAGCACATAAAGTACTATTTTTCATGGAAATTAATCAAGATGCAATCATGATGTGTTGTGTCATTTTAAAGATCTCGTCGAGCTGATTAATTTGACACTTTGTTTAACAAATTTGGTCCTTATTTGCCGAAGTTATCGAGCTTCAAAGTTTGAAAAGTCACAAAAGTTGTGTGTTTGAGCACATAAAGTACTATTTTTCATGGAAATTCATCAAGATGCAATCATGATATGTTGTGTTATTTTAAAGATCTCGTCGTGCTGATTAATTTGACACTTTGTTTAACAAATTTGGTCCTAATTTGCCGAAGTTATCGAGCTTCAAAGTTTGAAAAGTCACAAAAGTTGTGTGTTTGAGCACATAAAGTACTATTTTTCATGGAAATTCATCAAGATGCAATCATGATGTGTTGTGTTATTTTAAAGATCTCGTCGAGCTGATTAATTTGACACTTTGTTTAACAAATTTGGGTCTCATTTGCCGAAGTTATCGATCTACAAAGTGTGAAAAGTCACAAAAGTTTTGTGTTTGAGCACATAAAGTACTATTTGTCTTGGAAATTCATCAAGATGCAATCATGATGTGTTGTATCATTTTAAAGATCTCGTCGAGCTGATTAATTTGACACTTTGTTTAACAAATTTGGTCCTTATTTGCCGAAGTTATCGAGCTTCAAACTTTGAAAAGTCACAAAAGTTGTGTGTTTGAGCACATAAAGTACTATTTGTCTTGGAAATTCATCAAGATGCAATCATGATGTGTTTTGACATCTTCAAAATCTCGTCGAGCTGATTAATGTGACACTTTGTTTAACAAATTTGGTCCTAATTTGCCGAAGTTATCGAGCTTCAAAGTTTGAAAAGTCACAAAAGTTGTGTGTTTGAGCACAAAAAGTACTATTTGTCTTGGAAATTCATCAAGATGCAATCATGATGTGTTGTGTCATTTTAAAGATCTCGTCGAGCTGATTAATTTGACACTTTGTTTAACAAATTTGGGTCTTATTTGCCGAAGTTATCGAGCTTCAAAGTTTGAAAAGTCACAATAGTTGTGTGTTTGAGCACATAAAGTACTATTTTTCATGGAAATTCATCAAGATGCAATCATGATGTGTTGTGTCATTTTAAAGATCTCGTCGAGCTGATTAATTTGACACTTTGTTTAACAAATTTGGTCCTTATTTGCCGAAGTTATCGAGCTTCAAAGTTTGAAAAGTCACAAAAGTTGTGTGTTTGAGCACATAAAGTACTATTTTTCATGGAAATTCATCAAGATGCAATCATGATATGTTGTGTTATTTTAAAGATCTCGTCGTGCTGATTAATTTGACACTTTGTTTAACAAATTTGGTCCTTATTTGCCGAAGTTATCGAGCTTCAAAGTTTGAAAAGTCACAAAAGTTGTGTGTTTGAGCACATAAAGTACTATTTTTCATGGAAATTCATCAAGATGCAATCATGATATGTTGTGTTATTTTAAAGATCTCGTCGTGCTGATTAATTTGACACTTTGTTTAACAAATTTGGTCCTTATTTGCCGAAGTTATCGAGCTTCAAAGTTTGAAAAGTCACAAAAGTTGTGTGTTTGAGCACATAAAGTACTATTTTTCATGGAAATTCATCAAGATGCAATCATGATATGTTGTGTTATTTTAAAGATCTCGTCGTGCTGATTAATTTGACACTTTGTTTAACAAATTTGGTCCTTATTTGCCGAAGTTATCGAGCTTCAAAGTTTGAAAAGTCACAAAAGTTGTGTGTTTGAGCACATAAAGTACTATTTTTCATGGAAATTCATCAAGATGCAATCATGATATGTTGTGTTATTTTAAAGATCTCGTCGTGCTGATTAATTTGACACTTTGTTTAACAAATTTGGTCCTAATTTGCCGAAGTTATCGAGCTTCAAAGTTTGAAAAGTCACAAAAGTTGGGTGTTTGAGCACATAAAGTACTATTTGTCTTGGAAATTCATCAAGAGGCAATCATGATGTGTTGTGTCATTTTAAAGATCTCGTCGAGCTGATTAATTTGACACTTTGTTTAACAAATTTGGTTCTCATTTGCCGAAGTTATCGAGCTTCAAAGTTTGAAAAGTCATAAAAGTTGTGTGTTTGAGCATATAAAGTACTATTTGTCTTGGAAATTCATCAAGATGCAATCATGATGTGTTGTGACATCTTCAAAATCTCGTCGAGCTGATTAATGTGACACTTTGTTTAACAAATTTGGTCCTAATTTGCCGAAGTTATCGAGCTTCAAAGTTTGAAAAGTCACAAAAGTTGGGTGTTTGAGCACATAAAGTACTATTTGTCTTGGAAATTCAACAAGATGCAATCATGATGTGTTGTGTCATTTTAAAGATCTCGTCGAGCTGATTAATTTGACACTTTGTTTAACAAATTTGGGTCTTATTTGCCGAAGTTATCGAGCTTCAAAGTTTGAAAAGTCACAATAGTTGTGTGTTTGAGCACATAAAGTACTATTTGTCTTGGAAATTCAACAAGATGCAATCATGATGTGTTGTGTCATTTTAAAGATCTCGTCGAGCTGATTAATTTGACACTTTGTTTAACAAATTTGGTTCTTATTTGCCGAAGTTATCGAGCTTCAAAGTTTGAAAAGTCACAAAAGTTGTGTGTTTGAGCACATAAAGTACTATTTTTCATGGAAATTCATCAAGATGCAATCATGATATGTTGTGTTATTTTAAAGATCTCGTCGTGCTGATTAATTTGACACTTTGTTTAACAAATTTGGTCCTAATTTGCCGAAGTTATCGAGCTTCAAAGTTTGAAAAGTCACAAAAGTTGGGTGTTTGAGCACATAAAGTACTATTTGTCTTGGAAATTCATCAAGAGGCAATCATGATGTGTTGTGTCATTTTAAAGATCTCGTCGAGCTGATTAATTTGACACTTTGTTTAACAAATTTGGTTCTCATTTGCCGAAGTTATCGAGCTTCAAAATTTGAAAAGTCATAAAAGTTGTGTGTTTGAGCATATAAAGTACTATTTGTCTTGGAAATTCATCAAGATGCAATCATGATGTGTTGTGACATCTTCAAAATCTCGTCGAGCTGATTAATGTGACACTTTGTTTAACAAATTTGGTCCTAATTTGCCGAAGTTATCGAGCTTCAAAGTTTGAAAAGTCACAAAAGTTGGGTGTTTGAGCACATAAAGTACTATTTGTCTTGGAAATTCAACAAGATGCAATCATGATGTGTTGTGTCATTTTAAAGATCTCGTCGAGCTGATTAATTTGACACTTTGTTTAACAAATTTGGGTCTCATTTGCCGAAGTTATCGATCTACAAAGTGTGAAAAGTCACAAAAGTTTTGTGTTTGAGCACATAAAGTACTATTTGTCTTGGAAATTCATCTAGATGCAATCATGATGTGTTGTATCATTTTAAAGATCTCGTCGAGCTGATTAATTTGACACTTTGTTTAACAAATTTGGTCCTTATTTGCCGAAGTTATCGAGCTTCAAAGTTTGAAAAGTCACAAAAGTTGTGTGTTTGAGCACATAAAGTACTATTTGTCTTGGAAATTCATCAAGATGCAATCATGATGTGTTTTGACATCTTCAAAATCTCGTCGAGCTGATTAATGTGACACTTTGTTTAACAAATTTGGTCCTAATTTGCCGAAGTTATCGAGCTTCAAAGTTTGAAAAGTCACAAAAGTTGGGTGTTTGAGCACATAAAGTACTATTTGTCTTGGAAATTCAACAAGATGCAATCATGATGTGTTGTGTCATTTTAAAGATCTCGTCGAGCTGATTAATTTGACACTTTGTTTAACAAATTTGGTTCTCATTTGCCGAAGTTATCGAGCTTCAAAGTTTGAAAAGTCATAAAAGTTGTGTGTTTGAGCATATAAAGTACTATTTGTCTTGGAAATTCATCAAGATGCAATCATGATGTGTTGTGACATCTTCAAAATCTCGTCGAGCTGATTAATGTGACACTTTGTTTAACAAATTTGGTCCTAATTTGCCGAAGTTATCGAGCTTCAAAGTTTGAAAAGTCACAAAAGTTGGGTGTTTGAGCACATAAAGTACTATTTGTCTTGGAAATTCAACAAGATGCAATCATGATGTGTTGTGTCATTTTAAAGATCTCGTCGAGCTGATTAATTTGACACTTTGTTTAACAAATTTGGGTCTCATTTGCCGAAGTTATCGATCTACAAAGAGTGAAAAGTCACAAAAGTTTTGTGTTTGAGCACATAAAGTACTATTTGTCTTGGAAATTCATCTAGATGCAATCATGATGTGTTGTATCATTTTAAAGATCTCGTCGAGCTGATTAATTTGACACTTTGTTTAACAAATTTGGTCCTTATTTGCCGAAGTTATCGAGCTTCAAAGTTTGAAAAGTCACAACAGTTGTGTGTTTGAGCACATAAAGTACTATTTGTCTTGGAAATTCATCAAGATGCAATCATGATGTGTTGCATTATTTTAAAGATCTCGTCGAGCTGATTAATTTGACACTTTGTTTAACAAATTTGGTCCTAATTTACCGAAGTTATCGAGCTTCAAAGTTTGAAAAGTCACAAAAGTTGTGTGTTTGAGCACATAAAGTACTATTTGTCTTGGAAATTCATCAAGATGCAATCATGATGTGTTGTGTCATTTTAAAGGTCTCTTCGAGCTGATTAATTTGACACTATGTTTAACAAATTTGGTTCTCATTTGCCGAAGTTATCGAGCTTCAAAGTTTGAAAAGTCACAAAAGTTGTGTGTTTGAGCACATAAAGTACTATTTGTCTTGGAAATTCATCAAGATGCAATCATGATGTGTTGTGTCATTTTAAAGATCTCGTCGAGCTGATTAATTTGACACTTTGTTTAACAAATTTGGTCCTTATTTGCCGAAGTTATCGAGCTTCAAAGTTTGAAAAGTCACAACAGTTGTGTGTTTGAGCACATAAAGTACTATTTGTCTTGGAAATTCATCAAGATGCAATCATGATGTGTTTTGACATCTTCAAAATCTCGTCGAGCTGATTAATGTGACACTTTGTTTAACAAATTTGGTCCTAATTTGCCGAAGTTATCGAGCTTCAAAGTTTGAAAAGTCACAAAAGTTGGGTGTTTGAGCACATAAAGTACTATTTGTCTTGGAAATTCAACAAGATGCAATCATGATGTGTTGTGTCATTTTAAAGATCTCGTCGAGCTGATTAATTTGACACTTTGTTTAACAAATTTGGTTCTCATTTGCCGAAGTTATCGAGCTTCAAAGTTTGAAAAGTCACAAAAGTTGTGTGTTTGAGCACATAAAGTACTATTTGTCTTGGAAATTCATCAAGATGCAATCATGATGTGTTGTGTCATTTTAAAGATCTCGTCGAGCTGATTAATTTGACACTTTGTTTAACAAATTTGGTCCTTATTTGCCGAAGTTATCGAGCTTCAAAGTTTGAAAAGTCACAACAGTTGTGTGTTTGAGCACATAAAGTACTATTTGTCTTGGAAATTCATCAAGATGCAATCATGATGTGTTTTGACATCTTCAAAATCTCGTCGAGCTGATTAATGTGACACTTTGTTTAACAAATTTGGTCCTAATTTGCCGAAGTTATCGAGCTTCAAAGTTTGAAAAGTCACAAAAGTTGGGTGTTTGAGCACATAAAGTACTATTTGTCTTGGAAATTCAACAAGATGCAATCATGATGTGTTGTGTCATTTTAAAGATCTCGTCGAGCTGATTAATTTGACACTTTGTTTAACAAATTTGGTCCTAATTTACCGAAGTTATCGAGCTTCAAAGTTTGAAAAGTCACAAAAGTTGTGTGTTTGAGCACATAAAGTACTATTTGTCTTGGAAATTCATCAAGATGCAATCATGATGTGTTGTGTCATTTTAAAGGTCTCTTCGAGCTGATTAATTTGACACTATGATTAACAAATTTGGTTCTCATTTGCCGAAGTTATCGAGCTTCAAAGTTTGAAAAGTCACAAAAGTTGGGTGTTTGAGCACATAAAGTACTATTTGTCTTGGAAATTCAACAAGATGCAATCATGATGTGTTGTGTCATTTTAAAGATCTCGTCGAGCTGATTAATTTGACACTTTGTTTAACAAATTTGGTCCTAATTTACCGAAGTTATCGAGCTTCAAAGTTTGAAAAGTCACAAAAGTTGTGTGTTTGAGCACATAAAGTACTATTTGTCTTGGAAATTCATCAAGATGCAATCATGATGTGTTGTGTCATTTTAAATGTCTCTTCGAGCTGATTAATTTGACACTATGTTTAACAAATTTGGTTCTCATTTGCCGAAGTTATCGAGCTTCAAAGTTTGAAAAGTCACAAAAGTTGTGTGTTTGAGCACATAAAGTACTATTTGTCTTGGAAATTCATCAAGATGCAATCATGATGTGTTGTGTCATTTTAAAGGTCTCTTCGAGCTGATTAATTTGACACTTTGTTTAACAAATTTGGTTTTTATTTACCGAAGTTATCGAGCTTCAATGTTTGAAAACTCACAAAAGTTGTGTGTTTGAGCACATAAAGTACTATTTTTCATGGAAATTCATCAAGATGCAATCATGATATGTTGTGTTATTTTAAAGATCTCGTCGTGCTGATTAATTTGACACTTTGTTTAACAAATTTGGTCCTAATTTGCCGAAGTTATCGAGCTTCAAAGTTTGAAAAGTCACAAAAGTTGTGTGTTTGAGCACATAAAGTACTATTTGTCTTGGAAATTCAACAAGATGCAATCATGATGTGTTGTGTCATTTTAAAGATCTCGTCGAGCTGATTAATTTGACACTTTGTTTAACAAATTTGGTCCTAATTTGCCGAAGTTATCGAGCTTCAAAGTTTGAAAAGTCACAAAAGTTGTGTGTTTGAGCACATAAAGTACTATTTGTCTTGGAAATTCATCTAGATGCAATCATGATGTGTTGTATCATTTTAAAGATCTCGTCGAGCTGATTAATTTGACACTTTGTTTAACAAATTTGGTCCTTATTTGCCGAAGTTATCGAGCTTCAAAGTTTGAAAAGTCACAAAAGTTGTGTGTTTGAGCACATAAAGTACTATTTTTCATGGAAATTCATCAAGATGCAATCATGATATGTTGTGTTATTTTAAAGATCTCGTCGTGCTGATTAATTTGACACTTTGTTTAACAAATTTGGGTCTCATTTGCCGAAGTTATCGATCTACAAAGTGTGAAAAGTCACAAAAGTTTTGTGTTTGAGCACATAAAGTACTATTTGTCTTGGAAATTCATCTAGATGCAATCATGATGTGTTGTATCATTTTAAAGATCTCGTCGAGCTGATTAATTTGACACTTTGTTTAACAAATTTGGTCCTAATTTGCCGAAGTTATCGAGCTTCAAAGTTTGAAAAGTCACAAAAGTTGGGTGTTTGAGCACATAAAGTACTATTTGTCTTGGAAATTCATCAAGAAGCAATCATGATGTGTTGTGTCATTTTAAAGATCTCGTCGAGCTGATTAATTTGACACTTTGTTTAACAAATTTGGTTCTTATTTACCGAAGTTATCGAGCTTCAAAGTTTGAAAAGTCACAAAAGTTGTGTGTTTGAGCACATAAAGTACTATTTTTCATGGAAATTCATCAAGATGCAATCATGATGTGTTGTGTTATTTTAAAGATCTCGTCGTGCTGATTAATTTGACACTTTGTTTAACAAATTTGGTCCTAATTTGCCGAAGTTATCGAGCTTCAAAGTTTGAAAAGTCACAAAAGTTGTGTGTTTGAGCACATAAAGTACTATTTGTCTTGGAAATTCATCTAGATGCAATCATGATGTGTTGTATCATTTTAAAGATCTCGTCGAGCTGATTAATTTGACACTTTGTTTAACAAATTTGGTCCTTATTTGCCGAAGTTATCGAGCTTCAAAGTTTGAAAAGTCACAAAAGTTGTGTGTTTGAGCACATAAAGTACTATTTTTCATGGAAATTCATCAAGATGCAATCATGATATGTTGTGTTATTTTAAAGATCTCGTCGTGCTGATTAATTTGACACTTTGTTTAACAAATTTGGTCCTAATTTACCGAAGTTATCGAGCTTCAAAGTTTGAAAAGTCATAAAAGTTGTGTGTTTGAGCACATAAAGTACTATTTTTCATGGAAATTCATCAAGATGCAATCATGATGTGTTGTGTTATTTTAAAGATCTCGTCGAGCTGATTAATTTGACACTTTGTTTAACAAATTTGGTCCTTATTTGCCGAAGTTATCGAGCTTCAAAGTTTGAAAAGTCACAATAGTTGTGTGTTTGAGCACATAAAGTACTATTTTTCATGGAAATTCATCAAGATGCAATCATGATGTGTTGTGACATCTTCAAAATCTCGTCGAGCTGATTAATTTGACACTTTGTTTAACAAATTTGGTCCTAATTTACCGAAGTTATCGAGCTTCAAAGTTTGAAAAGTCATAAAAGTTGTGTGTTTGAGCACATAAAGTATTATTTTTCATGGAAATTCATCAAGATGCAATCATGATATGTTGTGTTATTTTAAAGATCTCGTCGTGCTGATTAATTTGACACTTTGTTTAACAAATTTGGTCCTAATTTACCGAAGTTATCGAGCTTCAAAGTTTGAAAAGTCATAAAAGTTGTGTGTTTGAGCACATAAAGTACTATTTGTCTTGGAAATTCATCAAGATGCAATCATGATGTGTTGTGACATCTTCAAAATCTCGTCGAGCTGATTAATTTGACACTTTGTTTAACAAATTTGGTCCTAATTTACCGAAGTTATCGAGCTTCAAAGTTTGAAAAGTCATAAAAGTTGTGTGTTTGAGCACATAAAGTATTATTTTTCATGGAAATTCATCAAGATGCAATCATGATATGCTGTGTTATTTTAAAGATCTCGTCGTGCTGATTAATTTGACACTTTGTTTAACAAATTTGGTCCTAATTTACCGAAGTTATCGAGCTTCAAAGTTTGAAAAGTCATAAAAGTTGTGTGTTTGAGCAAATAAAGTACTATTTGTCTTGGAAATTCATCAAGATGCAATCATGATGTGTTGTGACATCTTCAAAATCTCGTCGAGCTGATTAATGTGACACTTTGTTTAACAAATTTGGTCCTAATTTGCCGAAGTTATCGAGCTTCAAAGTTTGAAAAGTCACAAAAGTTGGGTGTTTGAGCACATAAAGTACTATTTTTCATGGAAATTCATCAAGATGCAATCATGATGTGTTGTGTCATTTTAAAGATCTCGTCGAGCTGATTAATTTGACACTTTGTTTAACAAATTTGGTTCTTATTTGCCGAAGTTATCGAGCTTCAAAGTTTGAAAAGTCACAAAAGTTGTGTGTTTGAGCACATAAAGTACTATTTTTCATGGAAATTCATCAAGATGCAATCATGATATGTTGTGTTATTTTAAAGATCTCGTCGTGATGATTAATTTGACACTTTGTTTAACAAATTTGGTCCTAATTTACCGAAGTTATCGAGCTTCAAAGTTTGAAAAGTCATAAAAGTTGTGTGTTTGAGCACATAAAGTACTATTTTTCATGGAAATTCATCAAGATGCAATCATGATGTGTTGTGTTATTTTAAAGATCTCGTCGAGCTGATTAATTTGACACTTTGTTTAACAAATTTGGTCCTAATTTGCCGAAGTTATCGAGCTTCAAAGTTTGAAAAGTCACAAAAGTTGGGTGTTTGAGCACATAAAGTACTATTTGTCTTGGAAATTCATCAAGAAGCAATCATGATGTGTTGTGTCATTTTAAAGATCTCGTCGAGCTGATTAATTTGACACTTTGTTTAACAAATTTGGTTCTTATTTACCGAAGTTATCGAGCTTCAAAGTTTGAAAAGTCACAAAAGTTGTGTGTTTGAGCACATAAAGTACTATTTTTCATGGAAATTCATCAAGATGCAATCATGATGTGTTGTGTTATTTTAAAGATCTCGTCGTGCTGATTAATTTGACACTTTGTTTAACAAATTTGGTCCTAATTTGCCGAAGTTATCGAGCTTCAAAGTTTGAAAAGTCACAAAAGTTGTGTGTTTGAGCACATAAAGTACTATTTGTCTTGGAAATTCATCTAGATGCAATCATGATGTGTTGTATCATTTTAAAGATCTCGTCGAGCTGATTAATTTGACACTTTGTTTAACAAATTTGGTCCTTATTTGCCGAAGTTATCGAGCTTCAAAGTTTGAAAAGTCACAAAAGTTGTGTGTTTGAGCACATAAAGTACTATTTTTCATGGAAATTCATCAAGATGCAATCATGATATGTTGTGTTATTTTAAAGATCTCGTCGTGCTGATTAATGTGACACTTTGTTTAACAAATTTGGTCCTAATTTGCCGAAGTTATCGAGCTTCAAAGTTTGAAAAGTCACAAAAGTTGGGTGTTTGAGCACATAAAGTACTATTTTTCATGGAAATTCATCAAGATGCAATCATGATGTGTTGTGTCATTTTAAAGATCTCGTCGAGCTGATTAATTTGACACTTTGTTTAACAAATTTGGTTCTTATTTGCCGAAGTTATCGAGCTTCAAAGTTTGAAAAGTCACAAAAGTTGTGTGTTTGAGCACATAAAGTACTATTTTTCATGGAAATTCATCAAGATGCAATCATGATATGTTGTGTTATTTTAAAGATCTCGTCGTGATGATTAATTTGACACTTTGTTTAACAAATTTGGTCCTAATTTACCGAAGTTATCGAGCTTCAAAGTTTGAAAAGTCATAAAAGTTGTGTGTTTGAGCACATAAAGTACTATTTTTCATGGAAATTCATCAAGATGCAATCATGATGTGTTGTGTTATTTTAAAGATCTCGTCGAGCTGATTAATTTGACACTTTGTTTAACAAATTTGGTCCTAATTTGCCGAAGTTATCGAGCTTCAAAGTTTGAAAAGTCACAAAAGTTGGGTGTTTGAGCACATAAAGTACTATTTGTCTTGGAAATTCATCAAGAAGCAATCATGATGTGTTGTGTCATTTTAAAGATCTCGTCGAGCTGATTAATTTGACACTTTGTTTAACAAATTTGGTTCTTATTTACCGAAGTTATCGAGCTTCAAAGTTTGAAAAGTCACAAAAGTTGTGTGTTTGAGCACATAAAGTACTATTTTTCATGGAAATTCATCAAGATGCAATCATGATGTGTTGTGTTATTTTAAAGATCTCGTCGTGCTGATTAATTTGACACTTTGTTTAACAAATTTGGTCCTAATTTGCCGAAGTTATCGAGCTTCAAAGTTTGAAAAGTCACAAAAGTTGTGTGTTTGAGCACATAAAGTACTATTTGTCTTGGAAATTCATCTAGATGCAATCATGATGTGTTGTATCATTTTAAAGATCTCGTCGAGCTGATTAATTTGACACTTTGTTTAACAAATTTGGTCCTTATTTGCCGAAGTTATCGAGCTTCAAAGTTTGAAAAGTCACAAAAGTTGTGTGTTTGAGCACATAAAGTACTATTTTTCATGGAAATTCATCAAGATGCAATCATGATATGTTGTGTTATTTTAAAGATCTCGTCGTGCTGATTAATTTGACACTTTGTTTAACAAATTTGGTCCTAATTTACCGAAGTTATCGAGCTTCAAAGTTTGAAAAGTCATAAAAGTTGTGTGTTTGAGCACATAAAGTACTATTTTTCATGGAAATTCATCAAGATGCAATCATGATGTGTTGTGTTATTTTAAAGATCTCGTCGAGCTGATTAATTTGACACTTTGTTTAACAAATTTGGTCCTTATTTGCCGAAGTTATCGAGCTTCAAAGTTTGAAAAGTCACAACAGTTGTGTGTTTGAGCACATAAAGTACTATTTGTCTTGGAAATTCATCAAGATGCAATCATGATGTGTTTTGACATCTTCAAAATCTCGTCGAGCTGATTAATGTGACACTTTGTTTAACAAATTTGGTCCTAATTTGCCGAAGTTATCGAGCTTCAAAGTTTGAAAAGTCACAAAAGTTGGGTGTTTGAGCACATAAAGTACTATTTGTCTTGGAAATTCAACAAGATGCAATCATGATGTGTTGTGTCATTTTAAAGATCTCGTCGAGCTGATTAATTTGACACTTTGTTTAACAAATTTGGTTCTCATTTGCCGAAGTTATCGAGCTTCAAAGTTTGAAAAGTCACAAAAGTTGTGTGTTTGAGCACATAAAGTACTATTTGTCTTGGAAATTCATCAAGATGCAATCATGATGTGTTGTGTCATTTTAAAGATCTCGTCGAGCTGATTAATTTGACACTTTGTTTAACAAATTTGGTCCTTATTTGCCGAAGTTATCGAGCTTCAAAGTTTGAAAAGTCACAACAGTTGTGTGTTTGAGCACATAAAGTACTATTTGTCTTGGAAATTCATCAAGATGCAATCATGATGTGTTTTGACATCTTCAAAATCTCGTCGAGCTGATTAATGTGACACTTTGTTTAACAAATTTGGTCCTAATTTGCCGAAGTTATCGAGCTTCAAAGTTTGAAAAGTCACAAAAGTTGGGTGTTTGAGCACATAAAGTACTATTTGTCTTGGAAATTCAACAAGATGCAATCATGATGTGTTGTGTCATTTTAAAGATCTCGTCGAGCTGATTAATTTGACACTTTGTTTAACAAATTTGGTCCTAATTTACCGAAGTTATCGAGCTTCAAAGTTTGAAAAGTCACAAAAGTTGTGTGTTTGAGCACATAAAGTACTATTTGTCTTGGAAATTCATCAAGATGCAATCATGATGTGTTGTGTCATTTTAAAGGTCTCTTCGAGCTGATTAATTTGACACTATGATTAACAAATTTGGTTCTCATTTGCCGAAGTTATCGAGCTTCAAAGTTTGAAAAGTCACAAAAGTTGGGTGTTTGAGCACATAAAGTACTATTTGTCTTGGAAATTCAACAAGATGCAATCATGATGTGTTGTGTCATTTTAAAGATCTCGTCGAGCTGATTAATTTGACACTTTGTTTAACAAATTTGGTCCTAATTTACCGAAGTTATCGAGCTTCAAAGTTTGAAAAGTCACAAAAGTTGTGTGTTTGAGCACATAAAGTACTATTTGTCTTGGAAATTCATCAAGATGCAATCATGATGTGTTGTGTCATTTTAAATGTCTCTTCGAGCTGATTAATTTGACACTATGTTTAACAAATTTGGTTCTCATTTGCCGAAGTTATCGAGCTTCAAAGTTTGAAAAGTCACAAAAGTTGTGTGTTTGAGCACATAAAGTACTATTTGTCTTGGAAATTCATCAAGATGCAATCATGATGTGTTGTGTCATTTTAAAGGTCTCTTCGAGCTGATTAATTTGACACTTTGTTTAACAAATTTGGTTTTTATTTACCGAAGTTATCGAGCTTCAATGTTTGAAAACTCACAAAAGTTGTGTGTTTGAGCACATAAAGTACTATTTTTCATGGAAATTCATCAAGATGCAATCATGATATGTTGTGTTATTTTAAAGATCTCGTCGTGCTGATTAATTTGACACTTTGTTTAACAAATTTGGTCCTAATTTGCCGAAGTTATCGAGCTTCAAAGTTTGAAAAGTCACAAAAGTTGTGTGTTTGAGCACATAAAGTACTATTTGTCTTGGAAATTCAACAAGATGCAATCATGATGTGTTGTGTCATTTTAAAGATCTCGTCGAGCTGATTAATTTGACACTTTGTTTAACAAATTTGGTCCTAATTTGCCGAAGTTATCGAGCTTCAAAGTTTGAAAAGTCACAAAAGTTGTGTGTTTGAGCACATAAAGTACTATTTGTCTTGGAAATTCATCTAGATGCAATCATGATGTGTTGTATCATTTTAAAGATCTCGTCGAGCTGATTAATTTGACACTTTGTTTAACAAATTTGGTCCTTATTTGCCGAAGTTATCGAGCTTCAAAGTTTGAAAAGTCACAAAAGTTGTGTGTTTGAGCACATAAAGTACTATTTTTCATGGAAATTCATCAAGATGCAATCATGATATGTTGTGTTATTTTAAAGATCTCGTCGTGCTGATTAATTTGACACTTTGTTTAACAAATTTGGGTCTCATTTGCCGAAGTTATCGATCTACAAAGTGTGAAAAGTCACAAAAGTTTTGTGTTTGAGCACATAAAGTACTATTTGTCTTGGAAATTCATCTAGATGCAATCATGATGTGTTGTATCATTTTAAAGATCTCGTCGAGCTGATTAATTTGACACTTTGTTTAACAAATTTGGTCCTAATTTGCCGAAGTTATCGAGCTTCAAAGTTTGAAAAGTCACAAAAGTTGGGTGTTTGAGCACATAAAGTACTATTTGTCTTGGAAATTCATCAAGAAGCAATCATGATGTGTTGTGTCATTTTAAAGATCTCGTCGAGCTGATTAATTTGACACTTTGTTTAACAAATTTGGTTCTTATTTACCGAAGTTATCGAGCTTCAAAGTTTGAAAAGTCACAAAAGTTGTGTGTTTGAGCACATAAAGTACTATTTTTCATGGAAATTCATCAAGATGCAATCATGATGTGTTGTGTTATTTTAAAGATCTCGTCGTGCTGATTAATTTGACACTTTGTTTAACAAATTTGGTCCTAATTTGCCGAAGTTATCGAGCTTCAAAGTTTGAAAAGTCACAAAAGTTGTGTGTTTGAGCACATAAAGTACTATTTGTCTTGGAAATTCATCTAGATGCAATCATGATGTGTTGTATCATTTTAAAGATCTCGTCGAGCTGATTAATTTGACACTTTGTTTAACAAATTTGGTCCTTATTTGCCGAAGTTATCGAGCTTCAAAGTTTGAAAAGTCACAAAAGTTGTGTGTTTGAGCACATAAAGTACTATTTTTCATGGAAATTCATCAAGATGCAATCATGATATGTTGTGTTATTTTAAAGATCTCGTCGTGCTGATTAATTTGACACTTTGTTTAACAAATTTGGTCCTAATTTACCGAAGTTATCGAGCTTCAAAGTTTGAAAAGTCATAAAAGTTGTGTGTTTGAGCACATAAAGTACTATTTTTCATGGAAATTCATCAAGATGCAATCATGATGTGTTGTGTTATTTTAAAGATCTCGTCGAGCTGATTAATTTGACACTTTGTTTAACAAATTTGGTCCTTATTTGCCGAAGTTATCGAGCTTCAAAGTTTGAAAAGTCACAATAGTTGTGTGTTTGAGCACATAAAGTACTATTTTTCATGGAAATTCATCAAGATGCAATCATGATGTGTTGTGACATCTTCAAAATCTCGTCGAGCTGATTAATGTGACACTTTGTTTAACAAATTTGGTCCTAATTTGCCGAAGTTATCGAGCTTCAAAGTTTGAAAAGTCACAAAAGTTGGGTGTTTGAGCACATAAAGTACTATTTTTCATGGAAATTCATCAAGATGCAATCATGATGTGTTGTGTCATTTTAAAGATCTCGTCGAGCTGATTAATTTGACACTTTGTTTAACAAATTTGGTTCTTATTTGCCGAAGTTATCGAGCTTCAAAGTTTGAAAAGTCACAAAAGTTGTGTGTTTGAGCACATAAAGTACTATTTTTCATGGAAATTCATCAAGATGCAATCATGATATGTTGTGTTATTTTAAAGATCTCGTCGTGATGATTAATTTGACACTTTGTTTAACAAATTTGGTCCTAATTTACCGAAGTTATCGAGCTTCAAAGTTTGAAAAGTCATAAAAGTTGTGTGTTTGAGCACATAAAGTACTATTTTTCATGGAAATTCATCAAGATGCAATCATGATGTGTTGTGTTATTTTAAAGATCTCGTCGAGCTGATTAATTTGACACTTTGTTTAACAAATTTGGTCCTAATTTGCCGAAGTTATCGAGCTTCAAAGTTTGAAAAGTCACAAAAGTTGGGTGTTTGAGCACATAAAGTACTATTTGTCTTGGAAATTCATCAAGAAGCAATCATGATGTGTTGTGTCATTTTAAAGATCTCGTCGAGCTGATTAATTTGACACTTTGTTTAACAAATTTGGTTCTTATTTACCGAAGTTATCGAGCTTCAAAGTTTGAAAAGTCACAAAAGTTGTGTGTTTGAGCACATAAAGTACTATTTTTCATGGAAATTCATCAAGATGCAATCATGATGTGTTGTGTTATTTTAAAGATCTCGTCGTGCTGATTAATTTGACACTTTGTTTAACAAATTTGGTCCTAATTTGCCGAAGTTATCGAGCTTCAAAGTTTGAAAAGTCACAAAAGTTGTGTGTTTGAGCACATAAAGTACTATTTGTCTTGGAAATTCATCTAGATGCAATCATGATGTGTTGTATCATTTTAAAGATCTCGTCGAGCTGATTAATTTGACACTTTGTTTAACAAATTTGGTCCTTATTTGCCGAAGTTATCGAGCTTCAAAGTTTGAAAAGTCACAAAAGTTGTGTGTTTGAGCACATAAAGTACTATTTTTCATGGAAATTCATCAAGATGCAATCATGATATGTTGTGTTATTTTAAAGATCTCGTCGTGCTGATTAATTTGACACTTTGTTTAACAAATTTGGTCCTAATTTACCGAAGTTATCGAGCTTCAAAGTTTGAAAAGTCATAAAAGTTGTGTGTTTGAGCACATAAAGTACTATTTTTCATGGAAATTCATCAAGATGCAATCATGATGTGTTGTGTTATTTTAAAGATCTCGTCGAGCTGATTAATTTGACACTTTGTTTAACAAATTTGGTCCTTATTTGCCGAAGTTATCGAGCTTCAAAGTTTGAAAAGTCACAATAGTTGTGTGTTTGAGCACATAAAGTACTATTTTTCATGGAAATTCATCAAGATGCAATCATGATGTGTTGTGACATCTTCAAAATCTCGTCGAGCTGATTAATTTGACACTTTGTTTAACAAATTTGGTCCTAATTTACCGAAGTTATCGAGCTTCAAAGTTTGAAAAGTCATAAAAGTTGTGTGTTTGAGCACATAAAGTATTATTTTTCATGGAAATTCATCAAGATGCAATCATGATATGTTGTGTTATTTTAAAGATCTCGTCGTGCTGATTAATTTGACACTTTGTTTAACAAATTTGGTCCTAATTTACCGAAGTTATCGAGCTTCAAAGTTTGAAAAGTCATAAAAGTTGTGTGTTTGAGCACATAAAGTACTATTTTTCATGGAAATTCATCAAGATGCAATCATGATGTGTTGTGTTATTTTAAAGATCTCGTCGAGCTGATTAATTTGACACTTTGTTTAACAAATTTGGTCCTAATTTACCGAAGTTATCGAGCTTCAAAGTTTGAAAAGTCATAAAAGTTGTGTGTTTGAGCAAATAAAGTACTATTTGTCTTGGAAATTCATCAAGATGCAATCATGATGTGTTGTGACATCTTCAAAATCTCGTCGAGCTGATTAATGTGACACTTTGTTTAACAAATTTGGTCCTAATTTGCCGAAGTTATCGAGCTTCAAAGTTTGAAAAGTCACAAAAGTTGGGTGTTTGAGCACATAAAGTACTATTTGTCTTGGAAATTCATCTAGATGCAATCATGATGTGTTGTATCATTTTAAAGATCTCGTCGAGCTGATTAATTTGACACTTTGTTTAACAAATTTGGTCCTTATTTGCCGAAGTTATCGAGCTTCAAAGTTTGAAAAGTCACAAAAGTTGTGTGTTTGAGCACATAAAGTACTATTTTTCATGGAAATTCATCAAGATGCAATCATGATATGTTGTGTTATTTTAAAGATCTCGTCGTGATGATTAATTTGACACTTTGTTTAACAAATTTGGTCCTAATTTACCGAAGTTATCGAGCTTCAAAGTTTGAAAAGTCATAAAAGTTGTGTGTTTGAGCACATAAAGTACTATTTTTCATGGAAATTCATCAAGATGCAATCATGATGTGTTGTGTTATTTTAAAGATCTCGTCGAGCTGATTAATTTGACACTTTGTTTAACAAATTTGGTCCTAATTTGCCGAAGTTATCGAGCTTCAAAGTTTGAAAAGTCACAAAAGTTGGGTGTTTGAGCACATAAAGTACTATTTGTCTTGGAAATTCATCAAGAAGCAATCATGATGTGTTGTGTCATTTTAAAGATCTCGTCGAGCTGATTAATTTGACACTTTGTTTAACAAATTTGGTTCTTATTTACCGAAGTTATCGAGCTTCAAAGTTTGAAAAGTCACAAAAGTTGTGTGTTTGAGCACATAAAGTACTATTTTTCATGGAAATTCATCAAGATGCAATCATGATGTGTTGTGTTATTTTAAAGATCTCGTCGTGCTGATTAATTTGACACTTTGTTTAACAAATTTGGTCCTAATTTGCCGAAGTTATCGAGCTTCAAAGTTTGAAAAGTCACAAAAGTTGTGTGTTTGAGCACATAAAGTACTATTTGTCTTGGAAATTCATCTAGATGCAATCATGATGTGTTGTATCATTTTAAAGATCTCGTCGAGCTGATTAATTTGACACTTTGTTTAACAAATTTGGTCCTTATTTGCCGAAGTTATCGAGCTTCAAAGTTTGAAAAGTCACAAAAGTTGTGTGTTTGAGCACATAAAGTACTATTTTTCATGGAAATTCATCAAGATGCAATCATGATATGTTGTGTTATTTTAAAGATCTCGTCGTGCTGATTAATTTGACACTTTGTTTAACAAATTTGGTCCTAATTTACCGAAGTTATCGAGCTTCAAAGTTTGAAAAGTCATAAAAGTTGTGTGTTTGAGCACATAAAGTACTATTTTTCATGGAAATTCATCAAGATGCAATCATGATGTGTTGTGTTATTTTAAAGATCTCGTCGAGCTGATTAATTTGACACTTTGTTTAACAAATTTGGTCCTTATTTGCCGAAGTTATCGAGCTTCAAAGTTTGAAAAGTCACAATAGTTGTGTGTTTGAGCACATAAAGTACTATTTTTCATGGAAATTCATCAAGATGCAATCATGATGTGTTGTGACATCTTCAAAATCTCGTCGAGCTGATTAATTTGACACTTTGTTTAACAAATTTGGTCCTAATTTACCGAAGTTATCGAGCTTCAAAGTTTGAAAAGTCATAAAAGTTGTGTGTTTGAGCACATAAAGTATTATTTTTCATGGAAATTCATCAAGATGCAATCATGATATGTTGTGTTATTTTAAAGATCTCGTCGTGCTGATTAATTTGACACTTTGTTTAACAAATTTGGTCCTAATTTACCGAAGTTATCGAGCTTCAAAGTTTGAAAAGTCATAAAAGTTGTGTGTTTGAGCACATAAAGTACTATTTTTCATGGAAATTCATCAAGATGCAATCATGATGTGTTGTGTTATTTTAAAGATCTCGTCGAGCTGATTAATTTGACACTTTGTTTAACAAATTTGGTCCTAATTTACCGAAGTTATCGAGCTTCAAAGTTTGAAAAGTCATAAAAGTTGTGTGTTTGAGCAAATAAAGTACTATTTGTCTTGGAAATTCATCAAGATGCAATCATGATGTGTTGTGACATCTTCAAAATCTCGTCGAGCTGATTAATGTGACACTTTGTTTAACAAATTTGGTCCTAATTTGCCGAAGTTATCGAGCTTCAAAGTTTGAAAAGTCACAAAAGTTGGGTGTTTGAGCACATAAAGTACTATTTTTCATGGAAATTCATCAAGATGCAATCATGATGTGTTGTGTCATTTTAAAGATCTCGTCGAGCTGATTAATTTGACACTTTGTTTAACAAATTTGGTTCTTATTTGCCGAAGTTATCGAGCTTCAAAGTTTGAAAAGTCACAAAAGTTGTGTGTTTGAGCACATAAAGTACTATTTTTCATGGAAATTCATCAAGATGCAATCATGATATGTTGTGTTATTTTAAAGATCTCGTCGTGATGATTAATTTGACACTTTGTTTAACAAATTTGGTCCTAATTTACCGAAGTTATCGAGCTTCAAAGTTTGAAAAGTCATAAAAGTTGTGTGTTTGAGCACATAAAGTACTATTTTTCATGGAAATTCATCAAGATGCAATCATGATGTGTTGTGTTATTTTAAAGATCTCGTCGTGCTGATTAATTTGACACTTTGTTTAACAAATTTGGTCCTAATTTGCCGAAGTTATCGAGCTTCAAAGTTTGAAAAGTCACAAAAGTTGTGTGTTTGAGCACATAAAGTACTATTTTTCATGGAAATTCATCAAGATGCAATCATGATATGTTGTGTTATTTTAAAGATCTCGTCGTGCTGATTAATTTGACACTTTGTTTAACAAATTTGGTCCTTATTTGCCGAAGTTATCGAGCTTCAAAGTTTGAAAAGTCACAAAAGTTGTGTGTTTGAGCACATAAAGTACTATTTTTCATGGAAATTCATCAAGATGCAATCATGATATATTGTGTTATTTTAAAGATCTCGTCGTGCTGATTAATTTGACACTTTGTTTAACAAATTTGGTCCTAATTTGCCGAAGTTATCGAGCTTCAAAGTTTGAAAAGTCACAAAAGTTGTGTGTTTGAGCACATAAAGTACTATTTGTCTTGGAAATTCATCTAGATGCAATCATGATGTGTTGTGTCATTTTAAAGGTCTCTTCGAGCTGATTAATTTGACACTTTGTTTAACAAATTTGGTTCTTATTTGCCGAAGTTATCGAGCTTCAAAGTTTGAAAAGTCACAAAAGTTGTGTGTTTGAGCACATAAAGTACTATTTTTCATGGAAATTCATCAAGATGCAATCATGATATATTGTGTTATTTTAAAGATCTCGTCGTGCTGATTAATTTGACACTTTGTTTAACAAATTTGGTCCTAATTTACCGAAGTTATCGAGCTTCAAAGTTTGAAAAGTCATAAAAGTTGTGTGTTTGAGCACATAAAGTACTATTTTTCATGGAAATTCATCAAGATGCAATCATGATGTGTTGTGTTATTTTAAAGATCTCGTCGAGCTGATTAATTTGACACTTTGTTTAACAAATTTGGTCCTTATTTGCCGAAGTTATCGAGCTTCAAAGTTTGAAAAGTCACAAAAGTTGTGTGTTTGAGCACATAAAGTACTATTTTTCATGGAAATTCATCAAGATGCAATCATGATATGTTGTGTTATTTTAAAGATCTCGTCGAGCTGATTAATTTGACACTTTGTTTAACAAATTTGGTCCTAATTTACCGAAGTTATCGAGCTTCAAAGTTTGAAAAGTCATAAAAGTTGTATGTTTGAGCAAATAAAGTACTATTTGTCTTGGAAATTCATCAAGATGCAATCATGATGTGTTGTGACATCTTCAAAATCTCGTCGAGCTGATTAATGTGACACTTTGTTTAACAAATTTGGTCCTAATTTGCCGAAGTTATCGAGCTTCAAAGTTTGAAAAGTCACAAAAGTTGGGTGTTTGAGCACATAAAGTACTATTTTTCATGGAAATTCATCAAGATGCAATCATGATGTGTTGTGTCATTTTAAAGATCTCGTCGAGCTGATTAATTTGACACTTTGTTTAACAAATTTGGTTCTTATTTGCCGAAGTTATCGAGCTTCAAAGTTTGAAAAGTCACAAAAGTTGTGTGTTTGAGCACATAAAGTACTATTTTTCATGGAAATTCATCAAGATGCAATCATGATATGTTGTGTTATTTTAAAGATCTCGTCGTGATGATTAATTTGACACTTTGTTTAACAAATTTGGTCCTAATTTACCGAAGTTATCGAGCTTCAAAGTTTGAAAAGTCATAAAAGTTGTATGTTTGAGCAAATAAAGTACTATTTGTCTTGGAAATTCATCAAGATGCAATCATGATGTGTTGTGACATCTTCAAAATCTCGTCGAGCTGATTAATGTGACACTTTGTTTAACAAATTTGGTCCTAATTTGCCGAAGTTATCGAGCTTCAAAGTTTGAAAAGTCACAAAAGTTGGGTGTTTGAGCACATAAAGTACTATTTTTCATGGAAATTCATCAAGATGCAATCATGATGTGTTGTGTCATTTTAAAGATCTCGTCGAGCTGATTAATTTGACACTTTGTTTAACAAATTTGGTTCTTATTTGCCGAAGTTATCGAGCTTCAAAGTTTGAAAAGTCACAAAAGTTGTGTGTTTGAGCACATAAAGTACTATTTTTCATGGAAATTCATCAAGATGCAATCATGATATGTTGTGTTATTTTAAAGATCTCGTCGTGATGATTAATTTGACACTTTGTTTAACAAATTTGGTCCTAATTTACCGAAGTTATCGAGCTTCAAAGTTTGAAAAGTCATAAAAGTTGTGTGTTTGAGCACATAAAGTACTATTTTTCATGGAAATTCATCAAGATGCAATCATGATGTGTTGTGTTATTTTAAAGATCTCGTCGTGCTGATTAATTTGACACTTTGTTTAACAAATTTGGTCCTAATTTGCCGAAGTTATCGAGCTTCAAAGTTTGAAAAGTCACAAAAGTTGTGTGTTTGAGCACATAAAGTACTATTTTTCATGGAAATTCATCAATATGCAATCATGATATGTTGTGTCATTTTAAAGGTCTCTTCGAGCTGATTAATTTGACACTTTGTTTAACAAATTTGGTTCTTATTTGCCGAAGTTATCGAGCTTCAAAGTTTGAAAAGTCACAAAAGTTGTGTGTTTGAGCACATAAAGTACTATTTTTCATGGAAATTCATCAAGATGCAATCATGATATATTGTGTTATTTTAAAGATCTCGTCGTGCTGATTAATTTGACACTTTGTTTAACAAATTTGGTCCTAATTTACCGAAGTTATCGAGCTTCAAAGTTTGAAAAGTCATAAAAGTTGTGTGTTTGAGCACATAAAGTACTATTTTTCATGGAAATTCATCAAGATGCAATCATGATGTGTTGTGTTATTTTAAAGATCTCGTCGAGCTGATTAATTTGACACTTTGTTTAACAAATTTGGTCCTTATTTGCCGAAGTTATCGAGCTTCAAAGTTTGAAAAGTCACAAAAGTTGTGTGTTTGAGCACATAAAGTACTATTTTTCATGGAAATTCATCAAGATGCAATCATGATATGTTGTGTTATTTTAAAGATCTCGTCGAGCTGATTAATTTGACACTTTGTTTAACAAATTTGGTCCTAATTTACCGAAGTTATCGAGCTTCAAAGTTTGAAAAGTCATAAAAGTTGTATGTTTGAGCAAATAAAGTACTATTTGTCTTGGAAATTCATCAAGATGCAATCATGATGTGTTGTGACATCTTCAAAATCTCGTCGAGCTGATTAATGTGACACTTTGTTTAACAAATTTGGTCCTAATTTGCCGAAGTTATCGAGCTTCAAAGTTTGAAAAGTCACAAAAGTTGGGTGTTTGAGCACATAAAGTACTATTTTTCATGGAAATTCATCAAGATGCAATCATGATGTGTTGTGTCATTTTAAAGATCTCGTCGAGCTGATTAATTTGACACTTTGTTTAACAAATTTGGTTCTTATTTGCCGAAGTTATCGAGCTTCAAAGTTTGAAAAGTCACAAAAGTTGTGTGTTTGAGCACATAAAGTACTATTTTTCATGGAAATTCATCAAGATGCAATCATGATATGTTGTGTTATTTTAAAGATCTCGTCGTGATGATTAATTTGACACTTTGTTTAACAAATTTGGTCCTAATTTACCGAAGTTATCGAGCTTCAAAGTTTGAAAAGTCATAAAAGTTGTATGTTTGAGCAAATAAAGTACTATTTGTCTTGGAAATTCATCAAGATGCAATCATGATGTGTTGTGACATCTTCAAAATCTCGTCGAGCTGATTAATGTGACACTTTGTTTAACAAATTTGGTCCTAATTTGCCGAAGTTATCGAGCTTCAAAGTTTGAAAAGTCACAAAAGTTGGGTGTTTGAGCACATAAAGTACTATTTTTCATGGAAATTCATCAAGATGCAATCATGATGTGTTGTGTCATTTTAAAGATCTCGTCGAGCTGATTAATTTGACACTTTGTTTAACAAATTTGGTTCTTATTTGCCGAAGTTATCGAGCTTCAAAGTTTGAAAAGTCACAAAAGTTGTGTGTTTGAGCACATAAAGTACTATTTTTCATGGAAATTCATCAAGATGCAATCATGATATGTTGTGTTATTTTAAAGATCTCGTCGTGATGATTAATTTGACACTTTGTTTAACAAATTTGGTCCTAATTTACCGAAGTTATCGAGCTTCAAAGTTTGAAAAGTCATAAAAGTTGTGTGTTTGAGCACATAAAGTACTATTTTTCATGGAAATTCATCAAGATGCAATCATGATGTGTTGTGTTATTTTAAAGATCTCGTCGTGCTGATTAATTTGACACTTTGTTTAACAAATTTGGTCCTAATTTGCCGAAGTTATCGAGCTTCAAAGTTTGAAAAGTCACAAAAGTTGTGTGTTTGAGCACATAAAGTACTATTTTTCATGGAAATTCATCAATATGCAATCATGATATGTTGTGTTATTTTAAAGATCTCGTCGTGCTGATTAATTTGACACTTTGTTTAACAAATTTGGTTTTCATTTGCCGAAGTTATCGAGCTTCAAAGTTTGAAAAGTCATAAAAGTTGTGTGTTTGAGCATATAAAGTACTATTTGTCTTGGAAATTCATCAAGATGCAATCATGATGTGTTGTGACATCTTCAAAATCTCGTCGAGCTGATTAATGTGACACTTTGTTTAACAAATTTGGTCCTAATTTGCCGAAGTTATCGAGCTTCAAAGTTTGAAAAGTCACAAAAGTTGGGTGTTTGAGCACATAAAGTACTATTTGTCTTGGAAATTCATCAATATGCAATCATGATATGTTGTGTTATTTTAAAGATCTCGTCGTGCTGATTAATTTGACACTTTGTTTAACAAATTTGGTTTTCATTTGCCGAAGTTATCGAGCTTCAAAGTTTGAAAAGTCATAAAAGTTGTGTGTTTGAGCATATAAAGTACTATTTGTCTTGGAAATTCATCAAGATGCAATCATGATGTGTTGTGACATCTTCAAAATCTCGTCGAGCTGATTAATGTGACACTTTGTTTAACAAATTTGGTCCTAATTTGCCGAAGTTATCGAGCTTCAAAGTTTGAAAAGTCACAAAAGTTGGGTGTTTGAGCACATAAAGTACTATTTTTCATGGAAATTCATCAAGATGCAATCATGATATGTTGTGTTATTTTAAAGATCTCGTCGTGATGATTAATTTGACACTTTGTTTAACAAATTTGGTCCTAATTTACCGAAGTTATCGAGCTTCAAAGTTTGAAAAGTCATAAAAGTTGTGTGTTTGAGCACATAAAGTACTATTTTTCATGGAAATTCATCAAGATGCAATCATGATGTGTTGTGTTATTTTAAAGATCTCGTCGTGCTGATTAATTTGACACTTTGTTTAACAAATTTGGTCCTAATTTGCCGAAGTTATCGAGCTTCAAAGTTTGAAAAGTCACAAAAGTTGTGTGTTTGAGCACATAAAGTACTATTTTTCATGGAAATTCATCAATATGCAATCATGATATGTTGTGTTATTTTAAAGATCTCGTCGTGCTGATTAATTTGACACTTTGTTTAACAAATTTGGTTTTCATTTGCCGAAGTTATCGAGCTTCAAAGTTTGAAAAGTCATAAAAGTTGTGTGTTTGAGCATATAAAGTACTATTTGTCTTGGAAATTCATCAAGATGCAATCATGATGTGTTGTGACATCTTCAAAATCTCGTCGAGCTGATTAATGTGACACTTTGTTTAACAAATTTGGTCCTAATTTGCCGAAGTTATCGAGCTTCAAAGTTTGAAAAGTCACAAAAGTTGGGTGTTTGAGCACATAAAGTACTATTTGTCTTGGAAATTCATCAAGAGGCAATCATGATGTGTTGTGTCATTTTAAAGATCTCGTCGAGCTGATTAATTTGACACTTTGTTTAACAAATTTGGTCCTTATTTGCCGAAGTTATCGAGCTTCAAAGTTTGAAAAGTCACAAAAGTTGTGTGTTTGAGCACATAAAGTACTGTTTTTCATGGAAATTCATCAAGATGCAATCATGATGTGTTGTGTTATTTTAAAGATCTCGTCGTGCTGATTAATTTGACACTTTGTTTAACAAATTTGGTCCTAATTTGCCGAAGTTATCGATCTACAAAGTGTGAAAAGTCACAAAAGTTTTGTGTTTGAGCACATAAAGTACTATTTGTCTTGGAAATTCATCAAGATGCAATCATGATGTGTTGTGTTATTTTAAAGATCTCGTCGTGCTGATTAATTTGACACTTTGTTTAACAAATTTGTTTCTCATTTGCCGAAGTTATCGAGCTTCAAAGTTTGAAAAGTCACAAAAGTTGTGTGTTTGAGCACATAAAGTACTATTTTTCATGGAAATTCATCAAGATGCAATCATGATGTGTTGTGACATCTTCAAAATCTCGTCGAGCTGATTAATTTGACACTTTGTTTAACAAATTTGGTCCTAATTTACCGAAGTTATCGAGCTTCAAAGTTTGAAAAGTCATAAAAGTTGTATGTTTGAGCAAATAAAGTACTATTTGTCTTGGAAATTCATCAAGATGCAATCATGATGTGTTGTGACATCTTCAAAATCTCGTCGAGCTGATTAATGTGACACTTTGTTTAACAAATTTGGTCCTAATTTGCCGAAGTTATCGAGCTTCAAAGTTTGAAAAGTCACAAAAGTTGGGTGTTTGAGCACATAAAGTACTATTTTTCATGGAAATTCATCAAGATGCAATCATGATGTGTTGTGTCATTTTAAAGATCTCGTCGAGCTGATTAATTTGACACTTTGTTTAACAAATTTGGTTCTTATTTGCCGAAGTTATCGAGCTTCAAAGTTTGAAAAGTCACAAAAGTTGTGTGTTTGAGCACATAAAGTACTATTTTTCATGGAAATTCATCAAGATGCAATCATGATATGTTGTGTTATTTTAAAGATCTCGTCGTGATGATTAATTTGACACTTTGTTTAACAAATTTGGTCCTAATTTACCGAAGTTATCGAGCTTCAAAGTTTGAAAAGTCATAAAAGTTGTATGTTTGAGCAAATAAAGTACTATTTGTCTTGGAAATTCATCAAGATGCAATCATGATGTGTTGTGACATCTTCAAAATCTCGTCGAGCTGATTAATGTGACACTTTGTTTAACAAATTTGGTCCTAATTTGCCGAAGTTATCGAGCTTCAAAGTTTGAAAAGTCACAAAAGTTGGGTGTTTGAGCACATAAAGTACTATTTTTCATGGAAATTCATCAAGATGCAATCATGATGTGTTGTGTCATTTTAAAGATCTCGTCGAGCTGATTAATTTGACACTTTGTTTAACAAATTTGGTTCTTATTTGCCGAAGTTATCGAGCTTCAAAGTTTGAAAAGTCACAAAAGTTGTGTGTTTGAGCACATAAAGTACTATTTTTCATGGAAATTCATCAAGATGCAATCATGATATGTTGTGTTATTTTAAAGATCTCGTCGTGATGATTAATTTGACACTTTGTTTAACAAATTTGGTCCTAATTTACCGAAGTTATCGAGCTTCAAAGTTTGAAAAGTCATAAAAGTTGTGTGTTTGAGCACATAAAGTACTATTTTTCATGGAAATTCATCAAGATGCAATCATGATGTGTTGTGTTATTTTAAAGATCTCGTCGTGCTGATTAATTTGACACTTTGTTTAACAAATTTGGTCCTAATTTGCCGAAGTTATCGAGCTTCAAAGTTTGAAAAGTCACAAAAGTTGTGTGTTTGAGCACATAAAGTACTATTTTTCATGGAAATTCATCAATATGCAATCATGATATGTTGTGTTATTTTAAAGATCTCGTCGTGCTGATTAATTTGACACTTTGTTTAACAAATTTGGTTTTCATTTGCCGAAGTTATCGAGCTTCAAAGTTTGAAAAGTCATAAAAGTTGTGTGTTTGAGCATATAAAGTACTATTTGTCTTGGAAATTCATCAAGATGCAATCATGATGTGTTGTGACATCTTCAAAATCTCGTCGAGCTGATTAATGTGACACTTTGTTTAACAAATTTGGTCCTAATTTGCCGAAGTTATCGAGCTTCAAAGTTTGAAAAGTCACAAAAGTTGGGTGTTTGAGCACATAAAGTACTATTTTTCATGGAAATTCATCAAGATGCAATCATGATATGTTGTGTTATTTTAAAGATCTCGTCGTGATGATTAATTTGACACTTTGTTTAACAAATTTGGTCCTAATTTACCGAAGTTATCGAGCTTCAAAGTTTGAAAAGTCATAAAAGTTGTGTGTTTGAGCACATAAAGTACTATTTTTCATGGAAATTCATCAAGATGCAATCATGATGTGTTGTGTTATTTTAAAGATCTCGTCGTGCTGATTAATTTGACACTTTGTTTAACAAATTTGGTCCTAATTTGCCGAAGTTATCGAGCTTCAAAGTTTGAAAAGTCACAAAAGTTGTGTGTTTGAGCACATAAAGTACTATTTTTCATGGAAATTCATCAATATGCAATCATGATATGTTGTGTTATTTTAAAGATCTCGTCGTGCTGATTAATTTGACACTTTGTTTAACAAATTTGGTTTTCATTTGCCGAAGTTATCGAGCTTCAAAGTTTGAAAAGTCATAAAAGTTGTGTGTTTGAGCATATAAAGTACTATTTGTCTTGGAAATTCATCAAGATGCAATCATGATGTGTTGTGACATCTTCAAAATCTCGTCGAGCTGATTAATGTGACACTTTGTTTAACAAATTTGGTCCTAATTTGCCGAAGTTATCGATCTTCAAAGTTTGAAAAGTCACAAAAGTTGGGTGTTTGAGCACATAAAGTACTATTTGTCTTGGAAATTCATCAAGAGGCAATCATGATGTGTTGTGTCATTTTAAAGATCTCGTCGAGCTGATTAATTTGACACTTTGTTTAACAAATTTGGTCCTTATTTGCCGAAGTTATCGAGCTTCAAAGTTTGAAAAGTCACAAAAGTTGTGTGTTTGAGCACATAAAGTACTGTTTTTCATGGAAATTCATCAAGATGCAATCATGATGTGTTGTGTTATTTTAAAGATCTCGTCGTGCTGATTAATTTGACACTTTGTTTAACAAATTTGGTCCTAATTTGCCGAAGTTATCGATCTACAAAGTGTGAAAAGTCACAAAAGTTTTGTGTTTGAGCACATAAAGTACTATTTGTCTTGGAAATTCATCAAGATGCAATCATGATGTGTTGTGTTATTTTAAAGATCTCGTCGTGCTGATTAATTTGACACTTTGTTTAACAAATTTGTTTCTCATTTGCCGAAGTTATCGAGCTTCAAAGTTTGAAAAGTCACAAAAGTTGTGTGTTTGAGCACATAAAGTACTATTTTTCATGGAAATTCATCAAGATGCAATCATGATGTGTTGTGACATCTTCAAAATCTCGTCGAGCTGATTAATTTGACACTTTGTTTAACAAATTTGGTTCTTATTTGCCGAAGTTATCGAGCTTCAAAGTTTGAAAAGTCACAAAAGTTGTGTGTTTGAGCACATAAAGTACTATTTTTCATGGAAATTCATCAAGATGCAATCATGATATGTTGTGTTATTTTAAAGATCTCGTCGTGATGATTAATTTGACACTTTGTTTAACAAATTTGGTCCTAATTTACCGAAGTTATCGAGCTTCAAAGTTTGAAAAGTCATAAAAGTTGTGTGTTTGAGCACATAAAGTACTATTTTTCATGGAAATTCATCAAGATGCAATCATGATGTGTTGTGTTATTTTAAAGATCTCGTCGTGCTGATTAATTTGACACTTTGTTTAACAAATTTGGTCCTAATTTGCCGAAGTTATCGAGCTTCAAAGTTTGAAAAGTCACAAAAGTTGTGTGTTTGAGCACATAAAGTACTATTTTTCATGGAAATTCATCAATATGCAATCATGATATGTTGTGTTATTTTAAAGATCTCGTCGTGCTGATTAATTTGACACTTTGTTTAACAAATTTGGTTTTCATTTGCCGAAGTTATCGAGCTTCAAAGTTTGAAAAGTCATAAAAGTTGTGTGTTTGAGCATATAAAGTACTATTTGTCTTGGAAATTCATCAAGATGCAATCATGATGTGTTGTGACATCTTCAAAATCTCGTCGAGCTGATTAATGTGACACTTTGTTTAACAAATTTGGTCCTAATTTGCCGAAGTTATCGAGCTTCAAAGTTTGAAAAGTCACAAAAGTTGTGTGTTTGAGCACATAAAGTACTATTTTTCATGGAAATTCATCAAGATGCAATCATGATGTGTTGTGTCATTTTAAAGGTCTCTTCGAGCTGATTAATTTGACACTTTGTTTAACAAATTTGGTTCTTATTTGCCGAAGTTATCGAGCTTCAAAGTTTGAAAAGTCATAAAAGTTGTGTGTTTGAGCACATAAAGTACTATTTTTCATGGAAATTCATCAAGATGCAATCATGATGTGTTGTGTTATTTTAAAGATCTCGTCGAGCTGATTAATTTGACACTTTGTTTAACAAATTTGGTCCTTATTTGCCGAAGTTATCGAGCTTCAAAGTTTGAAAAGTCACAAAAGTTGTGTGTTTGAGCACATAAAGTACTATTTTTCATGGAAATTCATCAAGATGCAATCATGATATGTTGTGTTATTTTAAAGATCTCGTCGAGCTGATTAATTTGACACTTTGTTTAACAAATTTGGTCCTAATTTACCGAAGTTATCGAGCTTCAAAGTTTGAAAAGTCATAAAAGTTGTATGTTTGAGCAAATAAAGTACTATTTGTCTTGGAAATTCATCAAGATGCAATCATGATGTGTTGTGACATCTTCAAAATCTCGTCGAGCTGATTAATGTGACACTTTGTTTAACAAATTTGGTCCTAATTTGCCGAAGTTATCGAGCTTCAAAGTTTGAAAAGTCACAAAAGTTGGGTGTTTGAGCACATAAAGTACTATTTTTCATGGAAATTCATCAAGATGCAATCATGATGTGTTGTGTCATTTTAAAGATCTCGTCGAGCTGATTAATTTGACACTTTGTTTAACAAATTTGGTTCTTATTTGCCGAAGTTATCGAGCTTCAAAGTTTGAAAAGTCACAAAAGTTGTGTGTTTGAGCACATAAAGTACTATTTTTCATGGAAATTCATCAAGATGCAATCATGATATGTTGTGTTATTTTAAAGATCTCGTCGTGATGATTAATTTGACACTTTGTTTAACAAATTTGGTCCTAATTTACCGAAGTTATCGAGCTTCAAAGTTTGAAAAGTCATAAAAGTTGTATGTTTGAGCAAATAAAGTACTATTTGTCTTGGAAATTCATCAAGATGCAATCATGATGTGTTGTGACATCTTCAAAATCTCGTCGAGCTGATTAATGTGACACTTTGTTTAACAAATTTGGTCCTAATTTGCCGAAGTTATCGAGCTTCAAAGTTTGAAAAGTCACAAAAGTTGGGTGTTTGAGCACATAAAGTACTATTTTTCATGGAAATTCATCAAGATGCAATCATGATGTGTTGTGTCATTTTAAAGATCTCGTCGAGCTGATTAATTTGACACTTTGTTTAACAAATTTGGTTCTTATTTGCCGAAGTTATCGAGCTTCAAAGTTTGAAAAGTCACAAAAGTTGTGTGTTTGAGCACATAAAGTACTATTTTTCATGGAAATTCATCAAGATGCAATCATGATATGTTGTGTTATTTTAAAGATCTCGTCGTGATGATTAATTTGACACTTTGTTTAACAAATTTGGTCCTAATTTACCGAAGTTATCGAGCTTCAAAGTTTGAAAAGTCATAAAAGTTGTGTGTTTGAGCACATAAAGTACTATTTTTCATGGAAATTCATCAAGATGCAATCATGATGTGTTGTGTTATTTTAAAGATCTCGTCGTGCTGATTAATTTGACACTTTGTTTAACAAATTTGGTCCTAATTTGCCGAAGTTATCGAGCTTCAAAGTTTGAAAAGTCACAAAAGTTGTGTGTTTGAGCACATAAAGTACTATTTTTCATGGAAATTCATCAATATGCAATCATGATATGTTGTGTTATTTTAAAGATCTCGTCGTGCTGATTAATTTGACACTTTGTTTAACAAATTTGGTTTTCATTTGCCGAAGTTATCGAGCTTCAAAGTTTGAAAAGTCATAAAAGTTGTGTGTTTGAGCATATAAAGTACTATTTGTCTTGGAAATTCATCAAGATGCAATCATGATGTGTTGTGACATCTTCAAAATCTCGTCGAGCTGATTAATGTGACACTTTGTTTAACAAATTTGGTCCTAATTTGCCGAAGTTATCGAGCTTCAAAGTTTGAAAAGTCACAAAAGTTGGGTGTTTGAGCACATAAAGTACTATTTTTCATGGAAATTCATCAAGATGCAATCATGATGTGTTGTGTCATTTTAAAGATCTCGTCGAGCTGATTAATTTGACACTTTGTTTAACAAATTTGGTTCTTATTTGCCGAAGTTATCGAGCTTCAAAGTTTGAAAAGTCACAAAAGTTGTGTGTTTGAGCACATAAAGTACTATTTTTCATGGAAATTCATCAAGATGCAATCATGATATGTTGTGTTATTTTAAAGATCTCGTCGTGATGATTAATTTGACACTTTGTTTAACAAATTTGGTCCTAATTTACCGAAGTTATCGAGCTTCAAAGTTTGAAAAGTCATAAAAGTTGTGTGTTTGAGCACATAAAGTACTATTTTTCATGGAAATTCATCAAGATGCAATCATGATGTGTTGTGTTATTTTAAAGATCTCGTCGTGCTGATTAATTTGACACTTTGTTTAACAAATTTGGTCCTAATTTGCCGAAGTTATCGAGCTTCAAAGTTTGAAAAGTCACAAAAGTTGTGTGTTTGAGCACATAAAGTACTATTTTTCATGGAAATTCATCAAGATGCAATCATGATGTGTTGTGTTATTTTAAAGATCTCGTCGTGCTGATTAATTTGACACTTTGTTTAACAAATTTGGTCCTAATTTGCCGAAGTTATCGAGCTTCAAAGTTTGAAAAGTCACAAAAGTTGGGTGTTTGAGCACATAAAGTACTATTTTTCATGGAAATTCATCAAGATGCAATCATGATGTGTTGTGTCATTTTAAAGATCTCGTCGAGCTGATTAATTTGACACTTTGTTTAACAAATTTGGTTCTTATTTGCCGAAGTTATCGAGCTTCAAAGTTTGAAAAGTCACAAAAGTTGTGTGTTTGAGCACATAAAGTACTATTTTTCATGGAAATTCATCAAGATGCAATCATGATATGTTGTGTTATTTTAAAGATCTCGTCGTGATGATTAATTTGACACTTTGTTTAACAAATTTGGTCCTAATTTACCGAAGTTATCGAGCTTCAAAGTTTGAAAAGTCATAAAAGTTGTATGTTTGAGCAAATAAAGTACTATTTGTCTTGGAAATTCATCAAGATGCAATCATGATGTGTTGTGACATCTTCAAAATCTCGTCGAGCTGATTAATGTGACACTTTGTTTAACAAATTTGGTCCTAATTTGCCGAAGTTATCGAGCTTCAAAGTTTGAAAAGTCACAAAAGTTGGGTGTTTGAGCACATAAAGTACTATTTTTCATGGAAATTCATCAAGATGCAATCATGATGTGTTGTGTCATTTTAAAGATCTCGTCGAGCTGATTAATTTGACACTTTGTTTAACAAATTTGGTTCTTATTTGCCGAAGTTATCGAGCTTCAAAGTTTGAAAAGTCACAAAAGTTGTGTGTTTGAGCACATAAAGTACTATTTTTCATGGAAATTCATCAAGATGCAATCATGATATGTTGTGTTATTTTAAAGATCTCGTCGTGATGATTAATTTGACACTTTGTTTAACAAATTTGGTCCTAATTTACCGAAGTTATCGAGCTTCAAAGTTTGAAAAGTCATAAAAGTTGTGTGTTTGAGCACATAAAGTACTATTTTTCATGGAAATTCATCAAGATGCAATCATGATGTGTTGTGTTATTTTAAAGATCTCGTCGTGCTGATTAATTTGACACTTTGTTTAACAAATTTGGTCCTAATTTGCCGAAGTTATCGAGCTTCAAAGTTTGAAAAGTCACAAAAGTTGTGTGTTTGAGCACATAAAGTACTATTTTTCATGGAAATTCATCAATATGCAATCATGATATGTTGTGTTATTTTAAAGATCTCGTCGTGCTGATTAATTTGACACTTTGTTTAACAAATTTGGTTTTCATTTGCCGAAGTTATCGAGCTTCAAAGTTTGAAAAGTCATAAAAGTTGTGTGTTTGAGCATATAAAGTACTATTTGTCTTGGAAATTCATCAAGATGCAATCATGATGTGTTGTGACATCTTCAAAATCTCGTCGAGCTGATTAATGTGACACTTTGTTTAACAAATTTGGTCCTAATTTGCCGAAGTTATCGAGCTTCAAAGTTTGAAAAGTCACAAAAGTTGGGTGTTTGAGCACATAAAGTACTATTTTTCATGGAAATTCATCAAGATGCAATCATGATGTGTTGTGTCATTTTAAAGATCTCGTCGAGCTGATTAATTTGACACTTTGTTTAACAAATTTGGTTCTTATTTGCCGAAGTTATCGAGCTTCAAAGTTTGAAAAGTCACAAAAGTTGTGTGTTTGAGCACATAAAGTACTATTTTTCATGGAAATTCATCAAGATGCAATCATGATATGTTGTGTTATTTTAAAGATCTCGTCGTGATGATTAATTTGACACTTTGTTTAACAAATTTGGTCCTAATTTACCGAAGTTATCGAGCTTCAAAGTTTGAAAAGTCATAAAAGTTGTGTGTTTGAGCACATAAAGTACTATTTTTCATGGAAATTCATCAAGATGCAATCATGATGTGTTGTGTTATTTTAAAGATCTCGTCGTGCTGATTAATTTGACACTTTGTTTAACAAATTTGGTCCTAATTTGCCGAAGTTATCGAGCTTCAAAGTTTGAAAAGTCACAAAAGTTGTGTGTTTGAGCACATAAAGTACTATTTTTCATGGAAATTCATCAATATGCAATCATGATATGTTGTGTTATTTTAAAGATCTCGTCGTGCTGATTAATTTGACACTTTGTTTAACAAATTTGGTTTTCATTTGCCGAAGTTATCGAGCTTCAAAGTTTGAAAAGTCATAAAAGTTGTGTGTTTGAGCATATAAAGTACTATTTGTCTTGGAAATTCATCAAGATGCAATCATGATGTGTTGTGACATCTTCAAAATCTCGTCGAGCTGATTAATGTGACACTTTGTTTAACAAATTTGGTCCTAATTTGCCGAAGTTATCGAGCTTCAAAGTTTGAAAAGTCACAAAAGTTGGGTGTTTGAGCACATAAAGTACTATTTGTCTTGGAAATTCATCAAGAGGCAATCATGATGTGTTGTGTCATTTTAAAGATCTCGTCGAGCTGATTAATTTGACACTTTGTTTAACAAATTTGGTCCTTATTTGCCGAAGTTATCGAGCTTCAAAGTTTGAAAAGTCACAAAAGTTGTGTGTTTGAGCACATAAAGTACTGTTTTTCATGGAAATTCATCAAGATGCAATCATGATGTGTTGTGTTATTTTAAAGATCTCGTCGTGCTGATTAATTTGACACTTTGTTTAACAAATTTGGTCCTAATTTGCCGAAGTTATCGATCTACAAAGTGTGAAAAGTCACAAAAGTTTTGTGTTTGAGCACATAAAGTACTATTTGTCTTGGAAATTCATCAAGATGCAATCATGATGTGTTGTGTTATTTTAAAGATCTCGTCGTGCTGATTAATTTGACACTTTGTTTAACAAATTTGTTTCTCATTTGCCGAAGTTATCGAGCTTCAAAGTTTGAAAAGTCACAAAAGTTGTGTGTTTGAGCACATAAAGTACTATTTTTCATGGAAATTCATCAAGATGCAATCATGATGTGTTGTGACATCTTCAAAATCTCGTCGAGCTGATTAATTTGACACTTTGTTTAACAAATTTGGTTCTTATTTGCCGAAGTTATCGAGCTTCAAAGTTTGAAAAGTCACAAAAGTTGTGTGTTTGAGCACATAAAGTACTATTTTTCATGGAAATTCATCAAGATGCAATCATGATATGTTGTGTTATTTTAAAGATCTCGTCGTGATGATTAATTTGACACTTTGTTTAACAAATTTGGTCCTAATTTACCGAAGTTATCGAGCTTCAAAGTTTGAAAAGTCATAAAAGTTGTGTGTTTGAGCACATAAAGTACTATTTTTCATGGAAATTCATCAAGATGCAATCATGATGTGTTGTGTTATTTTAAAGATCTCGTCGTGCTGATTAATTTGACACTTTGTTTAACAAATTTGGTCCTAATTTGCCGAAGTTATCGAGCTTCAAAGTTTGAAAAGTCACAAAAGTTGTGTGTTTGAGCACATAAAGTACTATTTTTCATGGAAATTCATCAATATGCAATCATGATATGTTGTGTTATTTTAAAGATCTCGTCGTGCTGATTAATTTGACACTTTGTTTAACAAATTTGGTTTTCATTTGCCGAAGTTATCGAGCTTCAAAGTTTGAAAAGTCATAAAAGTTGTGTGTTTGAGCATATAAAGTACTATTTGTCTTGGAAATTCATCAAGATGCAATCATGATGTGTTGTGACATCTTCAAAATCTCGTCGAGCTGATTAATGTGACACTTTGTTTAACAAATTTGGTCCTAATTTGCCGAAGTTATCGAGCTTCAAAGTTTGAAAAGTCACAAAAGTTGGGTGTTTGAGCACATAAAGTACTATTTGTCTTGGAAATTCATCAAGAGGCAATCATGATGTGTTGTGTCATTTTAAAGATCTCGTCGAGCTGATTAATTTGACACTTTGTTTAACAAATTTGGTCCTTATTTGCCGAAGTTATCGAGCTTCAAAGTTTGAAAAGTCACAAAAGTTGTGTGTTTGAGCACATAAAGTACTATTTTTCATGGAAATTCATCAATATGCAATCATGATATGTTGTGTTATTTTAAAGATCTCGTCGTGCTGATTAATTTGACACTTTGTTTAACAAATTTGGTTTTCATTTGCCGAAGTTATCGAGCTTCAAAGTTTGAAAAGTCATAAAAGTTGTGTGTTTGAGCATATAAAGTACTATTTGTCTTGGAAATTCATCAAGATGCAATCATGATGTGTTGTGACATCTTCAAAATCTCGTCGAGCTGATTAATGTGACACTTTGTTTAACAAATTTGGTCCTAATTTGCCGAAGTTATCGAGCTTCAAAGTTTGAAAAGTCACAAAAGTTGTGTGTTTGAGCACATAAAGTACTATTTTTCATGGAAATTCATCAAGATGCAATCATGATGTGTTGTGTCATTTTAAAGGTCTCTTCGAGCTGATTAATTTGACACTTTGTTTAACAAATTTGGTTCTTATTTGCCGAAGTTATCGAGCTTCAAAGTTTGAAAAGTCATAAAAGTTGTGTGTTTGAGCACATAAAGTACTATTTTTCATGGAAATTCATCAAGATGCAATCATGATGTGTTGTGTTATTTTAAAGATCTCGTCGAGCTGATTAATTTGACACTTTGTTTAACAAATTTGGTCCTTATTTGCCGAAGTTATCGAGCTTCAAAGTTTGAAAAGTCACAAAAGTTGTGTGTTTGAGCACATAAAGTACTATTTTTCATGGAAATTCATCAAGATGCAATCATGATATGTTGTGTTATTTTAAAGATCTCGTCGAGCTGATTAATTTGACACTTTGTTTAACAAATTTGGTCCTAATTTACCGAAGTTATCGAGCTTCAAAGTTTGAAAAGTCATAAAAGTTGTATGTTTGAGCAAATAAAGTACTATTTGTCTTGGAAATTCATCAAGATGCAATCATGATGTGTTGTGACATCTTCAAAATCTCGTCGAGCTGATTAATGTGACACTTTGTTTAACAAATTTGGTCCTAATTTGCCGAAGTTATCGAGCTTCAAAGTTTGAAAAGTCACAAAAGTTGGGTGTTTGAGCACATAAAGTACTATTTTTCATGGAAATTCATCAAGATGCAATCATGATGTGTTGTGTCATTTTAAAGATCTCGTCGAGCTGATTAATTTGACACTTTGTTTAACAAATTTGGTTCTTATTTGCCGAAGTTATCGAGCTTCAAAGTTTGAAAAGTCACAAAAGTTGTGTGTTTGAGCACATAAAGTACTATTTTTCATGGAAATTCATCAAGATGCAATCATGATATGTTGTGTTATTTTAAAGATCTCGTCGTGATGATTAATTTGACACTTTGTTTAACAAATTTGGTCCTAATTTACCGAAGTTATCGAGCTTCAAAGTTTGAAAAGTCATAAAAGTTGTATGTTTGAGCAAATAAAGTACTATTTGTCTTGGAAATTCATCAAGATGCAATCATGATGTGTTGTGACATCTTCAAAATCTCGTCGAGCTGATTAATGTGACACTTTGTTTAACAAATTTGGTCCTAATTTGCCGAAGTTATCGAGCTTCAAAGTTTGAAAAGTCACAAAAGTTGGGTGTTTGAGCACATAAAGTACTATTTTTCATGGAAATTCATCAAGATGCAATCATGATGTGTTGTGTCATTTTAAAGATCTCGTCGAGCTGATTAATTTGACACTTTGTTTAACAAATTTGGTTCTTATTTGCCGAAGTTATCGAGCTTCAAAGTTTGAAAAGTCACAAAAGTTGTGTGTTTGAGCACATAAAGTACTATTTTTCATGGAAATTCATCAAGATGCAATCATGATATGTTGTGTTATTTTAAAGATCTCGTCGTGATGATTAATTTGACACTTTGTTTAACAAATTTGGTCCTAATTTACCGAAGTTATCGAGCTTCAAAGTTTGAAAAGTCATAAAAGTTGTGTGTTTGAGCACATAAAGTACTATTTTTCATGGAAATTCATCAAGATGCAATCATGATGTGTTGTGTTATTTTAAAGATCTCGTCGTGCTGATTAATTTGACACTTTGTTTAACAAATTTGGTCCTAATTTGCCGAAGTTATCGAGCTTCAAAGTTTGAAAAGTCACAAAAGTTGTGTGTTTGAGCACATAAAGTACTATTTTTCATGGAAATTCATCAATATGCAATCATGATATGTTGTGTTATTTTAAAGATCTCGTCGTGCTGATTAATTTGACACTTTGTTTAACAAATTTGGTTTTCATTTGCCGAAGTTATCGAGCTTCAAAGTTTGAAAAGTCATAAAAGTTGTGTGTTTGAGCATATAAAGTACTATTTGTCTTGGAAATTCATCAAGATGCAATCATGATGTGTTGTGACATCTTCAAAATCTCGTCGAGCTGATTAATGTGACACTTTGTTTAACAAATTTGGTCCGAATTTGCCGAAGTTATCGAGCTTCAAAGTTTGAAAAGTCACAAAAGTTGGGTGTTTGAGCACATAAAGTACTATTTGTCTTGGAAATTCATCAAGAGGCAATCATGATGTGTTGTGTCATTTTAAAGATCTCGTCGAGCTGATTAATTTGACACTTTGTTTAACAAATTTGGTCCTTATTTGCCGAAGTTATCGAGCTTCAAAGTTTGAAAAGTCACAAAAGTTGTGTGTTTGAGCACATAAAGTACTGTTTTTCATGGAAATTCATCAAGATGCAATCATGATGTGTTGTGTTATTTTAAAGATCTCGTCGTGCTGATTAATTTGACACTTTGTTTAACAAATTTGGTCCTAATTTGCCGAAGTTATCGATCTACAAAGTGTGAAAAGTCACAAAAGTTTTGTGTTTGAGCACATAAAGTACTATTTGTCTTGGAAATTCATCAAGATGCAATCATGATGTGTTGTGTTATTTTAAAGATCTCGTCGTGCTGATTAATTTGACACTTTGTTTAACAAATTTGTTTCTCATTTGCCGAAGTTATCGAGCTTCAAAGTTTGAAAAGTCACAAAAGTTGTGTGTTTGAGCACATAAAGTACTATTTTTCATGGAAATTCATCAAGATGCAATCATGATGTGTTGTGACATCTTCAAAATCTCGTCGAGCTGATTAATGTGACACTTTGTTTAACAAATTTGGTTCTCATTTGCCGATGTTATCGAGCTTCAAAGTTTGAAAAGTCATAAAAGTTGTGTGTTTGAGCATATAAAGTACTATTTGTCTTGGAAATTCATCAAGATGCAATCATGATGTGTTGTGACATCTTCAAAATCTCGTCGAGCTGATTAATGTGACACTTTGTTTAACAAATTTGTTTCTCATTTGCCGAAGTTATCGAGCTTCAAAGTTTGAAAAGTCATAAAAGTTGTGTGTTTGAGCATATAAAGTACTATTTGTCTTGGAAATTCATCAAGATGCAATCATGATGTGTTGTGACATCTTCAAAATCTCGTCGAGCTGATTAATGTGACACTTTGTTTAACAAATTTGGTCCTAATTTGCCGAAGTTATCGAGCTTCAAAGTTTGAAAAGTCATAAAAGTTGTGTGTTTGAGCATATAAAGTACTATTTGTCTTGGAAATTCATCAAGATGCAATCATGATGTGTTGTGACATCTTCAAAATCTCGTCGAGCTGATTAATGTGACACTTTGTTTAACAAATTTGTTTCTCATTTGCCGAAGTTATCGAGCTTCAAAGTTTGAAAAGTCATAAAAGTTGTGTGTTTGAGCATATAAAGTACTATTTGTCTTGGAAATTCATCAAGATGCAATCATGATATGTTGTGTTATTTTAAAGATCTCGTCGTGCTGATTAATTTGACACTTTGTTTAACAAATTTGGTCCTTATTTGCCGAAGTTATCGATCTACAAAGTGTGAAAAGTCACAAAAGTTTTGTGTTTGAGCACATAAAGTACTATTTGTCTTGGAAATTCATCAAGATGCAATCATGATGTGTTGTGACATCTTCAACATCTCGTCGAGCTGATTAATGTGACACTTTGTTTAACAAATTTGTTTCTCATTTGCCGAAGTTATCGAGCTTCAAAGTTTGAAAAGTCATAAAAGTTGTGTGTTTGAGCACATAAAGTACTATTTTTCATGGAAATTCATCAAGATGCAATCATGATGTGTTGTGTTATTTTAAAGATCTCGTCGAGCTGATTAATTTGACACTTTGTTTAACAAATTTGGTCCTTATTTGCCGAAGTTATCGAGCTTCAAAGTTTGAAAAGTCACAAAAGTTGTGTGTTTGAGCACATAAAGTACTATTTTTCATGGAAATTCATCAAGATGCATTCATGATGTGTTGTGTTATTTTAAAGATCTCGTCGTGCTGATTAATTTGACACTTTGTTTAACAAATTTGGTCCTAATTTGCCGAAGTTATCGATCTACAAAGTGTGAAAAGTCACAAAAGTTTTGTGTTTGAGCACATAAAGTACTATTTGTCTTGGAAATTCATCAAGATGCAATCATGATGTGTTGTGACATCTTCAACATCTCGTCGAGCTGATTAATGTGACACTTTGTTTAACAAATTTGTTTCTCATTTGCCGAAGTTATCGAGCTTCAAAGTTTGAAAAGTCATAAAAGTTGTGTGTTTGAGCATATAAACTCCTATTTGTCTTGGAAATTCATCAAGATGCAATCATGATGTGTTGTGACATCTTCAAAATCTCGTCGAGCTGATTAATGTGACACTTTGTTTAACAAATTTGGTCCTTATTTGCCGAAGTTATCGAGCTTCAAAGTTTGAAAAGTCACAAAAGTTGTGTGTTTGAGCACATAAAGTACTATTTTTCATGGAAATTCATCAAGATGCAATCATGATGTGTTGTGTTATTTTAAAGATCTCGTCGAGCTGATTAATTTGACACTTTGTTTAACAAATTTGGTCCTTATTTGCCGAAGTTATCGAGCTTCAAAGTTTGAAAAGTCACAAAAGTTGTGTGTTTGAGCACATAAAGTACTATTTTTCATGGAAATTCATCAAGATGCAATCATGATGTGTTGTGTTATTTTAAAGATCTCGTCGTGCTGATTAATTTGACACTTTGTTTAACAAATTTGGTCCTAATTTGCCGAAGTTATCGATCTACAAAGTGTGAAAAGTCACAAAAGTTTTGTGTTTGAGCACATAAAGTACTATTTGTCTTGGAAATTCATCAAGATGCAATCATGATGTGTTGTGACATCTTCAACATCTCGTCGAGCTGATTAATGTGACACTTTGTTTAACAAATTTGTTTCTCATTTGCCGAAGTTATCGAGCTTCAAAGTTTGAAAAGTCATAAAAGTTGTGTGTTTGAGCATATAAACTCCTATTTGTCTTGGAAATTCATCAAGATGCAATCATGATGTGTTGTGACATCTTCAAAATCTCGTCGAGCTGATTAATGTGACACTTTGTTTAACAAATTTGGTTCTCATTTGCCGATGTTATCGAGCTTCAAAGTTTGAAAAGTCATAAAAGTTGTGTGTTTGAGCATATAAAGTACTATTTGTCTTGGAAATTCATCAAGATGCAATCATGATGTGTTGTGACATCTTCAAAATCTCGTCGAGCTCATTAATGTGACACTTTGTTTAACAAATTTGTTTCTCATTTGCCGAAGTTATCGAGCTTCAAAGTTTGAAAAGTCATAAAAGTTGTGTGTTTGAGCATATAAAGTACTATTTGTCTTGGAAATTCATCAAGATGCAATCATGATGTGTTGTGACATCTTCAAAATCTCGTCGAGCTGATTAATGTGACACTTTGTTTAACAAATTTGGTCCTAATTTGCCGAAGTTATCGAGCTTCAAAGTTTGAAAAGTCATAAAAGTTGTGTGTTTGAGCATATAAAGTACTATTTGTCTTGGAAATTCATCAAGATGCAATCATGATGTGTTGTGACATCTTCAAAATCTCGTCGAGCTGATTAATGTGACACTTTGTTTAACAAATTTGTTTCTCATTTGCCGAAGTTATCGATCTACAAAGTGTGAAAAGTCACAAAAGTTTTGTGTTTGAGCACATAAAGTACTATTTGTCTTGGAAATTCATCTAGATGCAATCATGATGTGTTGTATCATTTTAAAGATCTCGTCGAGCTGATTAATTTGACACTTTGTTTAACAAATTTGGTCCTTATTTGCCGAAGTTATCGAGCTTCAAAGTTTGAAAAGTCACAAAAGTTGTGTGTTTGAGCACATAAAGTACTATTTTTCATGGAAATTCATCAAGATGCAATCATGATGTGTTGTGTTATTTTAAAGATCTCGTCGTGCTGATTAATTTGACACTTTGTTTAACAAATTTGGTCCTTATTTGCCGAAGTTATCGAGCTTCAAAGTTTGAAAAGTCACAAAAGTTGTGTGTTTGAGCACATAAAGTACTATTTTTCATGGAAATTCATCAAGATGCAATCATGATGTGTTGTGTTATTTTAAAGATCTCGTCGTGCTGATTAATTTGACACTTTGTTTAACAAATTTGGTCCTAATTTGCCGAAGTTATCGATCTACAAAGTGTGAAAAGTCACAAAAGTTTTGTGTTTGAGCACATAAAGTACTATTTGTCTTGGAAATTCAACAAGATGCAATCATGATGTGTTGTGTCATTTTAAAGATCTCGTCGAGCTGATTAATTTGACACTTTGTTTAACAAATTTGGGTCTCATTTGCCGAAGTTATCGATCTACAAAGTGTGAAAAGTCACAAAAGTTTTGTGTTTGAGCACATAAAGTACTATTTGTCTTGGAAATTCATCTAGATGCAATCATGATGTGTTGTATCATTTTAAAGATCTCGTCGAGCTGATTAATTTGACACTTTGTTTAACAAATTTGGTCCTTATTTGCCGAAGTTATCGAGCTTCAAAGTTTGAAAAGTCACAAAAGTTGTGTGTTTGAGCACATAAAGTACTATTTTTCATGGAAATTCATCAAGATGCAATCATGATGTGTTGTGTTATTTTAAAGATCTCGTCGAGCTGATTAATTTGACACTTTGTTTAACAAATTTGGTCCTTATTTGCCGAAGTTATCGAGCTTCAAAGTTTGAAAAGTCACAAAAGTTGTGTGTTTGAGCACATAAAGTACTATTTTTCATGGAAATTCATCAAGATGCAATCATGATGTGTTGTGTTATTTTAAAGATCTCGTCGTGCTGATTAATTTGACACTTTGTTTAACAAATTTGGTCCTAATTTGCCGAAGTTATCGATCTACAAAGTGTGAAAAGTCACAAAAGTTTTGTGTTTGAGCACATAAAGTACTATTTTTCATGGAAATTCATCAAGATGCAATCATGATGTGTTGTGTTATTTTAAAGATCTCGTCGTGCTGATTAATTTGACACTTTGTTTAACAAATTTGGTCCTAATTTGCCGAAGTTATCGATCTACAAAGTGTGAAAAGTCACAAAAGTTTTGTGTTTGAGCACATAAAGTACTATTTGTCTTGGAAATTCATCAAGATGCAATCATGATGTGTTGTGACATCTTCAACATCTCGTCGAGCTGATTAATGTGACACTTTGTTTAACAAATTTGTTTCTCATTTGCCGAAGTTATCGAGCTTCAAAGTTTGAAAAGTCATAAAAGTTGTGTGTTTGAGCATATAAACTCCTATTTGTCTTGGAAATTCATCAAGATGCAATCATGATGTGTTGTGACATCTTCAAAATCTCGTCGAGCTGATTAATGTGACACTTTGTTTAACAAATTTGGTTCTCATTTGCCGATGTTATCGAGCTTCAAAGTTTGAAAAGTCATAAAAGTTGTGTGTTTGAGCATATAAAGTACTATTTGTCTTGGAAATTCATCAAGATGCAATCATGATGTGTTGTGACATCTTCAAAATCTCGTCGAGCTGATTAATGTGACACTTTGTTTAACAAATTTGTTTCTCATTTGCCGAAGTTATCGAGCTTCAAAGTTTGAAAAGTCATAAAAGTTGTGTGTTTGAGCATATAAAGTACTATTTGTCTTGGAAATTCATCAAGATGCAATCATGATGTGTTGTGACATCTTCAAAATCTCGTCGAGCTGATTAATGTGACACTTTGTTTAACAAATTTGGTCCTAATTTGCCGAAGTTATCGAGCTTCAAAGTTTGAAAAGTCACAAAAGTTGTGTGTTTGAGCACATAAAGTACTATTTTTCATGGAAATTCATCAAGATGCAATCATGATGTGTTGTGTTATTTTAAAGATCTCGTCGTGCTGATTAATTTGACACTTTGTTTAACAAATTTGGTCCTTATTTGCCGAAGTTATCGATCTACAAAGTGTGAAAAGTCACAAAAGTTTTGTGTTTGAGCACATAAAGTACTATTTGTCTTGGAAATTCATCTAGATGCAATCATGATGTGTTGTATCATTTTAAAGATCTCGTCGAGCTGATTAATTTGACACTTTGTTTAACAAATTTGGTCCTTATTTGCCGAAGTTATCGAGCTTCAAAGTTTGAAAAGTCACAAAAGTTGTGTGTTTGAGCACATAAAGTACTATTTTTCATGGAAATTCATCAAGATGCAATCATGATGTGTTGTGTTATTTTAAAGATCTCGTCGTGCTGATTAATTTGACACTTTGTTTAACAAATTTGGTCCTAATTTGCCGAAGTTATCGAGCTTCAAAGTTTGAAAAGTCATAAAAGTTGTGTGTTTGAGCATATAAACTCCTATTTGTCTTGGAAATTCATCAAGATGCAATCATGATGTGTTGTGACATCTTCAAAATCTCGTCGAGCTGATTAATGTGACACTTTGTTTAACAAATTTGGTTCTCATTTGCCGATGTTATCGAGCTTCAAAGTTTGAAAAGTCATAAAAGTTGTGTGTTTGAGCATATAAAGTACTATTTGTCTTGGAAATTCATCAAGATGCAATCATGATGTGTTGTGACATCTTCAAAATCTCGTCGAGCTGATTAATGTGACACTTTGTTTAACAAATTTGTTTCTCATTTGCCGAAGTTATCGAGCTTCAAAGTTTGAAAAGTCATAAAAGTTGTGTGTTTGAGCATATAAAGTACTATTTGTCTTGGAAATTCATCAAGATGCAATCATGATGTGTTGTGACATCTTCAAAATCTCGTCGAGCTGATTAATGTGACACTTTGTTTAACAAATTTGGTCCTAATTTGCCGAAGTTATCGAGCTTCAAAGTTTGAAAAGTCACAAAAGTTGTGTGTTTGAGCACATAAAGTACTATTTGTCTTGGAAATTCAACAAGATGCAATCATGATGTGTTGTGTCATTTTAAAGATCTCGTCGAGCTGATTAATTTGACACTTTGTTTAACAAATTTGGGTCTCATTTGCCGAAGTTATCGATCTACAAAGTGTGAAAAGTCACAAAAGTTTTGTGTTTGAGCACATAAAGTACTATTTGTCTTGGAAATTCATCTAGATGCAATCATGATGTGTTGTATCATTTTAAAGATCTCGTCGAGCTGATTAATTTGACACTTTGTTTAACAAATTTGGTCCTTATTTGCCGAAGTTATCGAGCTTCAAAGTTTGAAAAGTCACAAAAGTTGTGTGTTTGAGCACATAAAGTACTATTTTTCATGGAAATTCATCAAGATGCAATCATGATGTGTTGTGTTATTTTAAAGATCTCGTCGAGCTGATTAATTTGACACTTTGTTTAACAAATTTGGTCCTTATTTGCCGAAGTTATCGAGCTTCAAAGTTTGAAAAGTCACAAAAGTTGTGTGTTTGAGCACATAAAGTACTATTTTTCATGGAAATTCATCAAGATGCAATCATGATGTGTTGTGTTATTTTAAAGATCTCGTCGTGCTGATTAATTTGACACTTTGTTTAACAAATTTGGTCCTAATTTGCCGAAGTTATCGATCTACAAAGTGTGAAAAGTCACAAAAGTTTTGTGTTTGAGCACATAAAGTACTATTTGTCTTGGAAATTCATCAAGATGCAATCATGATGTGTTGTGACATCTTCAACATCTCGTCGAGCTGATTAATGTGACACTTTGTTTAACAAATTTGTTTCTCATTTGCCGAAGTTATCGATCTACAAAGTGTGAAAAGTCACAAAAGTTTTGTGTTTGAGCACATAAAGTACTATTTGTCTTGGAAATTCATCTAGATGCAATCATGATGTGTTGTATCATTTTAAAGATCTCGTCGAGCTGATTAATTTGACACTTTGTTTAACAAATTTGGTCCTTATTTGCCGAAGTTATCGAGCTTCAAAGTTTGAAAAGTCACAAAAGTTGTGTGTTTGAGCACATAAAGTACTATTTTTCATGGAAATTCATCAAGATGCAATCATGATGTGTTGTGACATCTTCAAAATCTCGTCGAGCTGATTAATGTGACACTTTGTTTAACAAATTTGGTTCTCATTTGCCGAAGTTATCGAGCTTCAAAGTTTGAAAAGTCATAAAAGTTGTGTGTTTGAGCATATAAAGTACTATTTGTCTTGGAAATTCATCAAGATGCAATCATGATGTGTTGTGACATCTTCAAAATCTCGTCGAGCTGATTAATGTGACACTTTGTTAAACAAATTTGGTCCTTATTTGCCGAAGTTATCGAGCTTCAAAGTTTGAAAAGTCACAAAAGTTGTGTGTTTGAGCACATAAAGTACTATTTTTCATGGAAATTCATCAAGATGCAATCATGATGTGTTGTGTTATTTTAAAGATCTCGTCGAGCTGATTAATTTGACACTTTGTTTAACAAATTTGGTCCTTATTTGCCGAAGTTATCGAGCTTCAAAGTTTGAAAAGTCACAAAAGTTGTGTGTTTGAGCACATAAAGTACTATTTTTCATGGAAATTCATTAAGATGCAATCATGATGTGTTGTGTTATTTTAAAGATCTCGTCGTGCTGATTAATTTGACACTTTGTTTAACAAATTTGGTCCTAATTTGCCGAAGTTATCGATCTACAAAGTGTGAAAAGTCACAAAAGTTTTGTGTTTGAGCACATAAAGTACTATTTTTCATGGAAATTCATCAAGATGCAATCATGATGTGTTGTGTTATTTTAAAGATCTCGTCGTGCTGATTAATTTGACACTTTGTTTAACAAATTTGGTCCTAATTTGCCGAAGTTATCGAGCTTCAAAGTTTGAAAAGTCATAAAAGTTGTGTGTTTGAGCATATAAACTCCTATTTGTCTTGGAAATTCATCAAGATGCAATCATGATGTGTTGTGACATCTTCAAAATCTCGTCGAGCTGATTAATGTGACACTTTGTTTAACAAATTTGGTTCTCATTTGCCGATGTTATCGAGCTTCAAAGTTTGAAAAGTCATAAAAGTTGTGTGTTTGAGCATATAAAGTACTATTTGTCTTGGAAATTCATCAAGATGCAATCATGATGTGTTGTGACATCTTCAAAATCTCGTCGAGCTGATTAATGTGACACTTTGTTTAACAAATTTGGTCCTAATTTGCCGAAGTTATCGAGCTTCAAAGTTTGAAAAGTCACAAAAGTTGTGTGTTTGAGCACATAAAGTACTATTTTTCATGGAAATTCATCAAGATGCAATCATGATGTGTTGTGTTATTTTAAAGATCTCGTCGTGCTGATTAATTTGACACTTTGTTTAACAAATTTGGTCCTTATTTGCCGAAGTTATCGATCTACAAAGTGTGAAAAGTCACAAAAGTTTTGTGTTTGAGCACATAAAGTACTATTTGTCTTGGAAATTCATCAAGATGCAATCATGATGTGTTGTGACATCTTCAAAATCTCGTCGAGCTGATTAATGTGACACTTTGTTTAACAAATTTGGTTCTCATTTGCCGATGTTATCGAGCTTCAAAGTTTGAAAAGTCATAAAAGTTGTGTGTTTGAGCATATAAAGTACTATTTGTCTTGGAAATTCATCAAGATGCAATCATGATGTGTTGTGACATCTTCAAAATCTCGTCGAGCTGATTAATGTGACACTTTGTTTAACAAATTTGGTCCTAATTTGCCGAAGTTATCGAGCTTCAAAGTTTGAAAAGTCACAAAAGTTGTGTGTTTGAGCACATAAAGTACTATTTTTCATGGAAATTCATCAAGATGCAATCATGATGTGTTGTGTTATTTTAAAGATCTCGTCGTGCTGATTAATTTGACACTTTGTTTAACAAATTTGGTCCTTATTTGCCGAAGTTATCGATCTACAAAGTGTGAAAAGTCACAAAAGTTTTGTGTTTGAGCACATAAAGTACTATTTGTCTTGGAAATTCATCTAGATGCAATCATGATGTGTTGTATCATTTTAAAGATCTCGTCGAGCTGATTAATTTGACACTTTGTTTAACAAATTTGGTCCTTATTTGCCGAAGTTATCGAGCTTCAAAGTTTGAAAAGTCACAAAAGTTGTGTGTTTGAGCACATAAAGTACTATTTTTCATGGAAATTCATCAAGATGCAATCATGATGTGTTGTGTTATTTTAAAGATCTCGTCGTGCTGATTAATTTGACACTTTGTTTAACAAATTTGGTCCTAATTTGCCGAAGTTATCGAGCTTCAAAGTTTGAAAAGTCATAAAAGTTGTGTGTTTGAGCATATAAACTCCTATTTGTCTTGGAAATTCATCAAGATGCAATCATGATGTGTTGTGATATCTTCAAAATCTCGTCGAGCTGATTAATGTGACACTTTGTTTAACAAATTTGGTTCTCATTTGCCGATGTTATCGAGCTTCAAAGTTTGAAAAGTCATAAAAGTTGTGTGTTTGAGCATATAAAGTACTATTTGTCTTGGAAATTCATCAAGATGCAATCATGATGTGTTGTGACATCTTCAAAATCTCGTCGAGCTGATTAATGTGACACTTTGTTTAACAAATTTGTTTCTCATTTGCCGAAGTTATCGAGCTTCAAAGTTTGAAAAGTCATAAAAGTTGTGTGTTTGAGCATATAAAGTACTATTTGTCTTGGAAATTCATCAAGATGCAATCATGATGTGTTGTGACATCTTCAAAATCTCGTCGAGCTGATTAATGTGACACTTTGTTTAACAAATTTGGTCCTAATTTGCCGAAGTTATCGAGCTTCAAAGTTTGAAAAGTCACAAAAGTTGTGTGTTTGAGCACATAAAGTACTATTTGTCTTGGAAATTCAACAAGATGCAATCATGATGTGTTGTGTCATTTTAAAGATCTCGTCGAGCTGATTAATTTGACACTTTGTTTAACAAATTTGGGTCTCATTTGCCGAAGTTATCGATCTACAAAGTGTGAAAAGTCACAAAAGTTTTGTGTTTGAGCACATAAAGTACTATTTGTCTTGGAAATTCATCTAGATGCAATCATGATGTGTTGTATCATTTTAAAGATCTCGTCGAGCTGATTAATTTGACACTTTGTTTAACAAATTTGGTCCTTATTTGCCGAAGTTATCGAGCTTCAAAGTTTGAAAAGTCACAAAAGTTGTGTGTTTGAGCACATAAAGTACTATTTTTCATGGAAATTCATCAAGATGCAATCATGATGTGTTGTGTTATTTTAAAGATCTCGTCGAGCTGATTAATTTGACACTTTGTTTAACAAATTTGGTCCTTATTTGCCGAAGTTATCGAGCTTCAAAGTTTGAAAAGTCACAAAAGTTGTGTGTTTGAGCACATAAAGTACTATTTTTCATGGAAATTCATCAAGATGCAATCATGATGTGTTGTGTTATTTTAAAGATCTCGTCGTGCTGATTAATTTGACACTTTGTTTAACAAATTTGGTCCTAATTTGCCGAAGTTATCGATCTACAAAGTGTGAAAAGTCACAAAAGTTTTGTGTTTGAGCACATAAAGTACTATTTGTCTTGGAAATTCATCAAGATGCAATCATGATGTGTTGTGACATCTTCAACATCTCGTCGAGCTGATTAATGTGACACTTTGTTTAACAAATTTGTTTCTCATTTGCCGAAGTTATCGAGCTTCAAAGTTTGAAAAGTCATAAAAGTTGTGTGTTTGAGCATATAAACTCCTATTTGTCTTGGAAATTCATCAAGATGCAATCATGATGTGTTGTGACATCTTCAAAATCTCGTCGAGCTGATTAATGTGACACTTTGTTTAACAAATTTGGTTCTCATTTGCCGATGTTATCGAGCTTCAAAGTTTGAAAAGTCATAAAAGTTGTGTGTTTGAGCATATAAAGTACTATTTGTCTTGGAAATTCATCAAGATGCAATCATGATGTGTTGTGACATCTTCAAAATCTCGTCGAGCTGATTAATGTGACACTTTGTTTAACAAATTTGGTTCTCATTTGCCGAAGTTATCGAGCTTCAAAGTTTGAAAAGTCATAAAAGTTGTGTGTTTGAGCATATAAAGTACTATTTGTCTTGGAAATTCATCAAGATGCAATCATGATGTGTTGTGACATCTTCAAAATCTCGTCGAGCTGATTAATGTGACACTTTGTTAAACAAATTTGGTCCTTATTTGCCGAAGTTATCGAGCTTCAAAGTTTGAAAAGTCACAAAAGTTGTGTGTTTGAGCACATAAAGTACTATTTTTCATGGAAATTCATCAAGATGCAATCATGATGTGTTGTGTTATTTTAAAGATCTCGTCGAGCTGATTAATTTGACACTTTGTTTAACAAATTTGGTCCTTATTTGCCGAAGTTATCGAGCTTCAAAGTTTGAAAAGTCACAAAAGTTGTGTGTTTGAGCACATAAAGTACTATTTTTCATGGAAATTCATTAAGATGCAATCATGATGTGTTGTGTTATTTTAAAGATCTCGTCGTGCTGATTAATTTGACACTTTGTTTAACAAATTTGGTCCTAATTTGCCGAAGTTATCGATCTACAAAGTGTGAAAAGTCACAAAAGTTTTGTGTTTGAGCACATAAAGTACTATTTTTCATGGAAATTCATCAAGATGCAATCATGATGTGTTGTGTTATTTTAAAGATCTCGTCGTGCTGATTAATTTGACACTTTGTTTAACAAATTTGGTCCTAATTTGCCGAAGTTATCGATCTACAAAGTGTGAAAAGTCACAAAAGTTTTGTGTTTGAGCACATAAAGTACTATTTGTCTTGGAAATTCATCAAGATGCAATCATGATGTGTTGTGACATCTTCAAAATCTCGTCGAGCTGATTAATGTGACACTTTGTTTAACAAATTTGTTTCTCATTTGCCGAAGTTATCGAGCTTCAAAGTTTGAAAAGTCATAAAAGTTGTGTGTTTGAGCATATAAAGTACTATTTGTCTTGGAAATTCATCAAGATGCAATCATGATGTGTTGTGACATCTTCAAAATCTCGTCGAGCTGATTAATGTGACACTTTGTTTAACAAATTTGGTCCTAATTTGCCGAAGTTATCGAGCTTCAAAGTTTGAAAAGTCACAAAAGTTGTGTGTTTGAGCACATAAAGTACTATTTTTCATGGAAATTCATCAAGATGCAATCATGATGTGTTGTGTTATTTTAAAGATCTCGTCGTGCTGATTAATTTGACACTTTGTTTAACAAATTTGGTCCTTATTTGCCGAAGTTATCGATCTACAAAGTGTGAAAAGTCACAAAAGTTTTGTGTTTGAGCACATAAAGTACTATTTGTCTTGGAAATTCATCTAGATGCAATCATGATGTGTTGTATCATTTTAAAGATCTCGTCGAGCTGATTAATTTGACACTTTGTTTAACAAATTTGGTCCTTATTTGCCGAAGTTATCGAGCTTCAAAGTTTGAAAAGTCACAAAAGTTGTGTGTTTGAGCACATAAAGTACTATTTTTCATGGAAATTCATCAAGATGCAATCATGATGTGTTGTGTTATTTTAAAGATCTCGTCGTGCTGATTAATTTGACACTTTGTTTAACAAATTTGGTCCTAATTTGCCGAAGTTATCGAGCTTCAAAGTTTGAAAAGTCATAAAAGTTGTGTGTTTGAGCATATAAACTCCTATTTGTCTTGGAAATTCATCAAGATGCAATCATGATGTGTTGTGACATCTTCAAAATCTCGTCGAGCTGATTAATGTGACACTTTGTTTAACAAATTTGGTTCTCATTTGCCGATGTTATCGAGCTTCAAAGTTTGAAAAGTCATAAAAGTTGTGTGTTTGAGCATATAAAGTACTATTTGTCTTGGAAATTCATCAAGATGCAATCATGATGTGTTGTGTCATCTTCAAAATCTCGTCGAGCTGATTAATGTGACACTTTGTTTAACAAATTTGTTTCTCATTTGCCGAAGTTATCGAGCTTCAAAGTTTGAAAAGTCATAAAAGTTGTGTGTTTGAGCATATAAAGTACTATTTGTCTTGGAAATTCATCAAGATGCAATCATGATGTGTTGTGACATCTTCAAAATCTCGTCGAGCTGATTAATGTGACACTTTGTTTAACAAATTTGGTCCTAATTTGCCGAAGTTATCGAGCTTCAAAGTTTGAAAAGTCACAAAAGTTGTGTGTTTGAGCACATAAAGTACTATTTGTCTTGGAAATTCAACAAGATGCAATCATGATGTGTTGTGTCATTTTAAAGATCTCGTCGAGCTGATTAATTTGACACTTTGTTTAACAAATTTGGGTCTCATTTGCCGAAGTTATCGATCTACAAAGTGTGAAAAGTCACAAAAGTTTTGTGTTTGAGCAAATAAAGTACTATTTGTCTTGGAAATTCATCTAGATGCAATCATGATGTGTTGTATCATTTTAAAGATCTCGTCGAGCTGATTAATTTGACACTTTGTTTAACAAATTTGGTCCTTATTTGCCGAAGTTATCGAGCTTCAAAGTTTGAAAAGTCACAAAAGTTGTGTGTTTGAGCACATAAAGTACTATTTTTCATGGAAATTCATCAAGATGCAATCATGATGTGTTGTGTTATTTTAAAGATCTCGTCGAGCTGATTAATTTGACACTTTGTTTAACAAATTTGGTCCTTATTTGCCGAAGTTATCGAGCTTCAAAGTTTGAAAAGTCACAAAAGTTGTGTGTTTGAGCACATAAAGTACTATTTTTCATGGAAATTCATCAAGATGCAATCATGATGTGTTGTGTTATTTTAAAGATCTCGTCGTGCTGATTAATTTGACACTTTGTTTAACAAATTTGGTCCTAATTTGCCGAAGTTATCGATCTACAAAGTGTGAAAAGTCACAAAAGTTTTGTGTTTGAGCACATAAAGTACTATTTGTCTTGGAAATTCATCAAGATGCAATCATGATGTGTTGTGACATCTTCAACATCTCGTCGAGCTGATTAATGTGACACTTTGTTTAACAAATTTGTTTCTCATTTGCCGAAGTTATCGAGCTTCAAAGTTTGAAAAGTCATAAAAGTTGTGTGTTTGAGCATATAAACTCCTATTTGTCTTGGAAATTCATCAAGATGCAATCATGATGTGTTGTGACATCTTCAAAATCTCGTCGAGCTGATTAATGTGACACTTTGTTTAACAAATTTGGTTCTCATTTGCCGATGTTATCGAGCTTCAAAGTTTGAAAAGTCATAAAAGTTGTGTGTTTGAGCATATAAAGTACTATTTGTCTTGGAAATTCATCAAGATGCAATCATGATGTGTTGTGACATCTTCAAAATCTCGTCGAGCTGATTAATGTGACACTTTGTTTAACAAATTTGGTTCTCATTTGCCGAAGTTATCGAGCTTCAAAGTTTGAAAAGTCATAAAAGTTGTGTGTTTGAGCATATAAAGTACTATTTGTCTTGGAAATTCATCAAGATGCAATCATGATGTGTTGTGACATCTTCAAAATCTCGTCGAGCTGATTAATGTGACACTTTGTTAAACAAATTTGGTCCTAATTTGCCGAAGTTATCGAGCTTCAAACTTTGAAAAGTCACAAAAGTTGTGTGTTTGAGCACATAAAGTACTATTTTTCATGGAAATTCATCAAGATGCAATCATGATGTGTTGTGTTATTTTAAAGATCTCGTCGTGCTGATTAATTTGACACTTTGTTTAACAAATTTGGTCCTAATTTGCCGAAGTTATCGATCTACAAAGTGTGAAAAGTCACAAAAGTTTTGTGTTTGAGCACATAAAGTACTATTTTTCATGGAAATTCATCAAGATGCAATCATGATGTGTTGTGCTATTTTAAAGATCTCGTCGAGCTGATTAATTTGACACTTTGTTTAACAAATTTGGTCCTTATTTGCCGAAGTTATCGAGCTTCAAAGTTTGAAAAGTCACAAAAGTTGTGTGTTTGAGCACATAAAGTACTATTTTTCATGGAAATTCATCAAGATGCAATCATGATGTGTTGTGTTATTTTAAAGATCTCGTCGTGCTGATTAATTTGACACTTTGTTTAACAAATTTGGTCCTAATTTGCCGAAGTTATCGATCTACAAAGTGTGAAAAGTCACAAAAGTTTTGTGTTTGAGCACATAAAGTACTATTTGTCTTGGAAATTCATCAAGATGCAATCATGATGTGTTGTGACATCTTCAACATCTCGTCGAGCTGATTAATGTGACACTTTGTTTAACAAATTTGTTTCTCATTTGCCGAAGTTATCGAGCTTCAAAGTTTGAAAAGTCATAAAAGTTGTGTGTTTGAGCATATAAACTCCTATTTGTCTTGGAAATTCATCAAGATGCAATCATGATGTGTTGTGACATCTTCAAAATCTCGTCGAGCTGATTAATGTGACACTTTGTTTAACAAATTTGGTTCTCATTTGCCGATGTTATCGAGCTTCAAAGTTTGAAAAGTCATAAAAGTTGTGTGTTTGAGCATATAAAGTACTATTTGTCTTGGAAATTCATCAAGATGCAATCATGATGTGTTGTGACATCTTCAAAATCTCGTCGAGCTGATTAATGTGACACTTTGTTTAACAAATTTGTTTCTCATTTGCCGAAGTTATCGAGCTTCAAAGTTTGAAAAGTCATAAAAGTTGTGTGTTTGAGCATATAAAGTACTATTTGTCTTGGAAATTCATCAAGATGCAATCATGATGTGTTGTGACATCTTCAAAATCTCGTCGAGCTGATTAATGTGACACTTTGTTTAACAAATTTGGTCCTAATTTGCCGAAGTTATCGAGCTTCAAAGTTTGAAAAGTCACAAAAGTTGTGTGTTTGAGCACATAAAGTACTATTTTTCATGGAAATTCATCAAGATGCAATCATGATGTGTTGTGTTATTTTAAAGATCTCGTCGTGCTGATTAATTTGACACTTTGTTTAACAAATTTGGTCCTTATTTGCCGAAGTTATCGATCTACAAAGTGTGAAAAGTCACAAAAGTTTTGTGTTTGAGCACATAAAGTACTATTTGTCTTGGAAATTCATCTAGATGCAATCATGATGTATTGTATCATTTTAAAGATCTCGTCGAGCTGATTAATTTGACACTTTGTTTAACAAATTTGGTCCTTATTTGCCGAAGTTATCGAGCTTCAAAGTTTGAAAAGTCACAAAAGTTGTGTGTTTGAGCACATAAAGTACTATTTTTCATGGAAATTCATCAAGATGCAATCATGATGTGTTGTGTTATTTTAAAGATCTCGTCGAGCTGATTCATTTGACACTTTGTTTAACAAATTTGGTCCTTATTTGCCGAAGTTATCGAGCTTCAAAGTTTGAAAAGTCACAAAAGTTGTGTGTTTGAGCACATAAAGTACTATTTTTCATGGAAATTCATCAAGATGCAATCATGATGTGTTGTGTTATTTTAAAGATCTCGTCGAGCTGATTAATTTGACACTTTGTTTAACAAATTTGGTCCTTATTTGCCGAAGTTATCGAGCTTCAAAGTTTGAAAAGTCACAAAAGTTGTGTGTTTGAGCACATAAAGTACTATTTTTCATGGAAATGCATCAAGATGCAATCATGATGTGTTGTGACATCTTCAAAATCTCGTCGAGCTGATTAATGTGACACTTTGTTTAACAAATTTGGTCCTAATTTGCCGAAGTTATCGAGCTTCAAAGTTTGAAAAGTCATAAAAGTTGTGTGTTTGAGCATATAAAGTACTATTTGTCTTGGAAATTCATCAAGATGCAATCATGATGTGTTGTGACATCTTCAAAATCTCGTCGAGCTGATTAATGTGACACTTTGTTTAACAAATTTGGTCCTAATTTGCCGAAGTTATCGATCTACAAAGTGTGAAAAGTCACAAAAGTTTTGTGTTTGAGCACATAAAGTACTATTTTTCATGGAAATTCATCAAGATGCAATCATGATGTGTTGTGTTATTTTAAAGATCTCGTCGTGCTGATTAATTTGACACTTTGTTTAACAAATTTGGTCCTAATTTGCCGAAGTTATCGATCTACAAAGTGTGAAAAGTCACAAAAGTTTTGTGTTTGAGCACATAAAGTACTATTTGTCTTGGAAATTCATCAAGATGCAATCATGATGTGTTGTGACATCTTCAACATCTCGTCGAGCTGATTAATGTGCCACTTTGTTTAACAAATTTGTTTCTCATTTGCCGAAGTTATCGAGCTTCAAAGTTTGAAAAGTCATAAAAGTTGTGTGTTTGAGCATATAAACTCCTATTTGTCTTGGAAATTCATCAAGATGCAATCATGATGTGTTGTGACATCTTCAAAATCTCGTCGAGCTGATTAATGTGACACTTTGTTTAACAAATTTGGTTCTCATTTGCCGATGTTATCGAGCTTCAAAGTTTGAAAAGTCATAAAAGTTGTGTGTTTGAGCATATAAAGTACTATTTGTCTTGGAAATTCATCAAGATGCAATCATGATGTGTTGTGACATCTTCAAAATCTCGTCGAGCTGATTAATGTGACACTTTGTTTAACAAATTTGTTTCTCATTTGCCGAAGTTATCGAGCTTCAAAGTTTGAAAAGTCATAAAAGTTGTGTGTTTGAGCATATAAAGTACTATTTGTCTTGGAAATTCATCAAGATGCAATCATGATATGTTGTGTTATTTTAAAGATCTCGTCGTGCTGATTAATTTGACACTTTGTTTAACAAATTTGGTCCTTATTTGCCGAAGTTATCGATCTACAAAGTGTGAAAAGTCACAAAAGTTTTGTGTTTGAGCACATAAAGTACTATTTGTCTTGGAAATTCATCTAGATGCAATCATGATGTGTTGTATCATTTTAAAGATCTCGTCGAGCTGATTAATTTGACACTTTGTTTAACAAATTTGGTCCTTATTTGCCGAAGTTATCGAGCTTCAAAGTTTGAAAAGTCACAAAAGTTGTGTGTTTGAGCACATAAAGTACTATTTTTCATGGAAATTCATCAAGATGCAATCATGATGTGTTGTGTTATTTTAAAGATCTCGTCGTGCTGATTAATTTGACACTTTGTTTAACAAATTTGGTCCTAATTTGCCGAAGTTATCGAGCTTCAAAGTTTGAAAAGTCATAAAAGTTGTGTGTTTGAGCATATAAACTCCTATTTGTCTTGGAAATTCATCAAGATGCAATCATGATGTGTTGTGACATCTTCAAAATCTCGTCGAGCTGATTAATGTGACACTTTGTTTAACAAATTTGGTTCTCATTTGCCGATGTTATCGAGCTTCAAAGTTTGAAAAGTCATAAAAGTTGTGTGTTTGAGCATATAAAGTACTATTCGTCTTGGAAATTCATCAAGATGCAATCATGATGTGTTGTGTCATCTTCAAAATCTCGTCGAGCTGATTAATGTGACACTTTGTTTAACAAATTTGTTTCTCATTTGCCGAAGTTATCGAGCTTCAAAGTTTGAAAAGTCATAAAAGTTGTGTGTTTGAGCATATAAAGTACTATTTGTCTTGGAAATTCATCAAGATGCAATCATGATGTGTTGTGACATCTTCAAAATCTCGTCGAGCTGATTAATGTGACACTTTGTTTAACAAATTTGGTCCTAATTTGCCGAAGTTATCGAGCTTCAAAGTTTGAAAAGTCACAAAAGTTGTGTGTTTGAGCACATAAAGTACTACTTGTCTTGGAAATTCAACAAGATGCAATCATGATGTGTTGTGTCATTTTAAAGATCTCGTCGAGCTGATTAATTTGACACTTTGTTTAACAAATTTGGGTCTCATTTGCCGAAGTTATCGATCTACAAAGTGTGAAAAGTCACAAAAGTTTTGTGTTTGAGCACATAAAGTACTATTTGTCTTGGAAATTCATCTAGATGCAATCATGATGTGTTGTATCATTTTAAAGATCTCGTCGAGCTGATTAATTTGACACTTTGTTTAACAAATTTGGTCCTTATTTGCCGAAGTTATCGAGCTTCAAAGTTTGAAAAGTCACAAAAGTTGTGTGTTTGAGCACATAAAGTACTATTTTTCATGGAAATTCATCAAGATGCAATCATGATGTGTTGTGTTATTTTAAAGATCTCGTCGAGCTGATTAATTTGACACTTTGTTTAACAAATTTGGTCCTTATTTGCCGAAGTTATCGAGCTTCAAAGTTTGAAAAGTCACAAAAGTTGTGTGTTTGAGCACATAAAGTACTATTTTTCATGGAAATTCATCAAGATGCAATCATGATGTGTTGTATTATTTTAAAGATCTCGTCGTGCTGATTAATTTGACACTTTGTTTAACAAATTTGGTCCTAATTTGCCGAAGTTATCGATCTACAAAGTGTGAAAAGTCACAAAAGTTTTGTGTTTGAGCACATAAAGTACTATTTGTCTTGGAAATTCATCAAGATGCAATCATGATGTGTTGTGACATCTTCAACATCTCGTCGAGCTGATTAATGTGACACTTTGTTTAACAAATTTGTTTCTCATTTGCCGAAGTTATCGAGCTTCAAAGTTTGAAAAGTCATAAAAGTTGTGTGTTTGAGCATATAAACTCCTATTTGTCTTGGAAATTCATCAAGATGCAATCATGATGTGTTGTGACATCTTCAAAATCTCGTCGAGCTGATTAATGTGACACTTTGTTTAACAAATTTGGTTCTCATTTGCCGATGTTATCGAGCTTCAAAGTTTGAAAAGTCATAAAAGTTGTGTGTTTGAGCATATAAAGTACTATTTGTCTTGGAAATTCATCAAGATGCAATCATGATGTGTTGTGACATCTTCAAAATTTCGTCGAGCTGATTAATGTGACACTTTGTTTAACAAATTTGGTTCTCATTTGCCGAAGTTATCGAGCTTCAAAGTTTGAAAAGTCATAAAAGTTGTGTGTTTGAGCATATAAAGTACTATTTGTCTTGGAAATTCATCAAGATGCAATCATGATGTGTTGTGACATCTTCAAAATCTCGTCGAGCTGATTAATGTGACACTTTGTTAAACAAATTTGGTCCTAATTTGCCGAAGTTATCGAGCTTCAAACTTTGAAAAGTCACAAAAGTTGTGTGTTTGAGCACATAAAGTACTATTTTTCATGGAAATTCATCAAGATGCAATCATGATGTGTTGTGTTATTTTAAAGATCTCGTCGTGCTGATTAATTTGACACTTTGTTTAACAAATTTGGTCCTAATTTGCCGAAGTTATCGATCTACAAAGTGTGAAAAGTCACAAAAGTTTTGTGTTTGAGCACATAAAGTACTATTTTTCATGGAAATTCATCAAGATGCAATCATGATGTGTTGTGACATCTTCAACATCTCGTCGAGCTGATTAATGTGACACTTTGTTTAACAAATTTGTTTCTCATTTGCCGAAGTTATCGAGCTTCAAAGTTTGAAAAGTCATAAAAGTTGTGTGTTTGAGCATATAAACTCCTATTTGTCTTGGAAATTCATCAAGATGCAATCATGATGTGTTGTGACATCTTCAAAATCTCGTCGAGCTGATTAATGTGACACTTTGTTTAACAAATTTGGTTCTCATTTGCCGATGTTATCGAACTTCAAAGTTTGAAAAGTCATAAAAGTTGTGTGTTTGAGCACATAAAGTACTATTTGTCTTGGAAATTCATCAAGATGCAATCATGATGTGTTGTGACATCTTCAAAATCTCGTCGAGCTGATTAATGTGACACTTTGTTTAACAAATTTGTTTCTCATTTGCCGAAGTTATCGAGCTTCAAAGTTTGAAAAGTCATAAAAGTTGTGTGTTTGAGCATATAAAGTACTATTTGTCTTGGAAATTCATCAAGATGCAATCATGATGTGTTGTGACATCTTCAAAATCTCGTCGAGCTGATTAATGTGACACTTTGTTTAACAAATTTGGTCCTAATTTGCCGAAGTTATCGAGCTTCAAAGTTTGAAAAGTCACAAAAGTTGTGTGTTTGAGCACATAAAGTACTATTTTTCATGGAAATTCATCAAGATGCAATCATGATGTGTTGTGTTATTTTAAAGATCTCGTCGAGCTGATTCATTTGACACTTTGTTTAACAAATTTGGTCCTTATTTGCCGAAGTTATCGAGCTTCAAAGTTTGAAAAGTCACAAAAGTTGTGTGTTTGAGCACATAAAGTACTATTTTTCATGGAAATTCATCAAGATGCAATCATGATGTGTTGTGTTATTTTAAAGATCTCGTCGAGCTGATTCATTTGACACTTTGTTTAACAAATTTGGTCCTTATTTGCCGAAGTTATCGAGCTTCAAAGTTTGAAAAGTCACAAAAGTTGTGTGTTTGAGCACATAAAGTACTATTTTTCATGGAAATTCATCAAGATGCAATCATGATGTGTTGTGTTATTTTAAAGATCTCGTCGTGCTGATTAATTTGACACTTTGTTTAACAAATTTGGTCCTAATTTGCCGAAGTTATCGATCTACAAAGTGTGAAAAGTCACAAAAGTTTTGTGTTTGAGCACATAAAGTACTATTTGTCTTGGAAATTCATCAAGATGCAATCATGATGTGTTGTGACATCTTCAACATCTCGTCGAGCTGATTAATGTGACACTTTGTTTAACAAATTTGTTTCTCATTTGCCGAAGTTATCGATCTACAAAGTGTGAAAAGTCACAAAAGTTTTGTGTTTGAGCACATAAAGTACTATTTGTCTTGGAAATTCATCAAGATGCAATCATGATGTGTTGTGACATCTTCAACATCTCGTCGAGCTGATTAATGTGACACTTTGTTTAACAAATTTGTTTCTCATTTGCCGAAGTTATCGAGCTTCAAAGTTTGAAAAGTCATAAAAGTTGTGTGTTTGAGCATATAAACTCCTATTTGTCTTGGAAATTCATCAAGATGCAATCATGATGTGTTGTGACATCTTCAAAATCTCGTCGAGCTGATTAATGTGACACTTTGTTTAACAAATTTGGTTCTCATTTGCCGATGTTATCGAGCTTCAAAGTTTGAAAAGTCATAAAAGTTGTGTGTTTGAGCATATAAAGTACTATTTGTCTTGGAAATTCATCTAGATGCAATCATGATGTGTTGTATCATTTTAAAGATCTCGTCGAGCTGATTAATTTGACACTTTGTTTAACAAATTTGGTCCTTATTTGCCGAAGTTATCGAGCTTCAAAGTTTGAAAAGTCACAAAAGTTGTGTGTTTGAGCACATAAAGTACTATTTTTCATGGAAATTCATCAAGATGCAATCATGATGTGTTGTGTTATTTTAAAGATCTCGTCGTGCTGATTAATTTGACACTTTGTTTAACAAATTTGGTCCTAATTTGCCGAAGTTATCGATCTACAAAGTGTGAAAAGTCACAAAAGTTTTGTGTTTGAGCACATAAAGTACTATTTGTCTTGGAAATTCATCAAGATGCAATCATGATGTGTTGTGACATCTTCAACATCTCGTCGAGCTGATTAATGTGACACTTTGTTTAACAAATTTGTTTCTCATTTGCCGAAGTTATCGAGCTTCAAAGTTTGAAAAGTCATAAAAGTTGTGTGTTTGAGCATATAAACTCCTATTTGTCTTGGAAATTCATCAAGATGCAATCATGATGTGTTGTGACATCTTCAAAATCTCGTCGAGCTGATTAATGTGACACTTTGTTTAACAAATTTGGTTCTCATTTGCCGATGTTATCGAGCTTCAAAGTTTGAAAAGTCATAAAAGTTGTGTGTTTGAGCATATAAAGTACTATTTGTCTTGGAAATTCATCAAGATACAATCATGATGTGTTGTGACATCTTCAAAATCTCGCCGAGCTGATTAATGTGACACTTTGTTTAACAAATTTGTTTCTCATTTGCCGAAGTTATCGAGCTTCAAAGTTTGAAAAGTCATAAAAGTTGTGTGTTTGAGCATATAAAGTACTATTTGTCTTGGAAATTCATCTAGATGCAATCATGATGTGTTGTATCATTTTAAAGATCTCGTCGAGCTGATTAATTTGACACTTTGTTTAACAAATTTGGTCCTAATTTGCCGAAGTTATCGATCTACAAAGTGTGAAAAGTCACAAAAGTTTTGTGTTTGAGCACATAAAGTACTATTTGTCTTGGAAATTCATCAAGATGCAATCATGATGTGTTGTGACATCTTCAACATCTCGTCGAGCTGATTAATGTGACACTTTGTTTAACAAATTTGTTTCTCATTTGCCGAAGTTATCGATCTACAAAGTGTGAAAAGTCACAAAAGTTTTGTGTTTGAGCACATAAAGTACTATTTGTCTTGGAAATTCATCAAGATGCAATCATGATGTGTTGTGACATCTTCAACATCTCGTCGAGCTGATTAATGTGACACTTTGTTTAACAAATTTGTTTCTCATTTGCCGAAGTTATCGAGCTTCAAAGTTTGAAAAGTCATAAAAGTTGTGTGTTTGAGCATATAAAGTACTATTTGTCTTGGAAATTCATCAAGATGCAATCATGATGTGTTGTGACATCTTCAAAATCTCGTCGAGCTGATTAATGTGACACTTTGTTTAACAAATTTGGTCCTAATTTGCCGAAGTTATCGAGCTTCAAAGTTTGAAAAGTCACAAAAGTTGTGTGTTTGAGCACATAAAGTACTATTTGTCTTGGAAATTCATCAAGATGCAATCATGATGTGTTGTGACATCTTCAAAATCTCGTCGAGCTGATTAATGTGACACTTTGTTTAACAAATTTGGTCCTAATTTGCCGAAGTTATCGAGCTTCAAAGTTTGAAAAGTCACAAAAGTTGTGTGTTTGAGCACATAAAGTACTATTTGTCTTGGAAATTCAACAAGATGCAATCATGATGTGTTGTGTCATTTTAAAGATCTCGTCGAGCTGATTAATTTGACACTTTGTTTAACAAATTTGGGTCTCTTTTGCCGAAGTTATCGATCTACAAAGTGTGAAAAGTCACAAAAGTTTTGTGTTTGAGCACATAAAGTACTATTTGTCTTGGAAATTCATCAAGATGCAATCATGATGTGTTGTGACATCTTCAAAATCTCGTCGAGCTGATTAATGTGACACTTTGTTTAACAAATTTGGTCCTAATTTGCCGAAGTTTTCGAGCTTCAAAGTTTGAAAAGTCACAAAAGTTGTGTGTTTGAGCACATAAAGTACTATTTGTCTTGGAAATTCAACAAGATGCAATCATGATGTGTTGTGTCATTTTAAAGATCTCGTCGAGCTGATTAATTTGACACTTTGTTTAACAAATTTGGTCCTTATTTGCCGAAGTTATCGAGCTTCAAAGTTTGAAAAGTCACAAAAGTTGTGTGTTTGAGCACATAAAGTACTATTTTTCATGGAAATTCATCAAGATGCAATCATGATGTGTTGTGACATCTTCAAAATCTCGTCGAGCTGATTAATGTGACACTTTGTTTAACAAATTTGGTTCTTATTTACCGAAGTTATCGAGCTTCAAAGTGTGAAAAGTCACAAAAGTTTTGTGTTTGAGCACATAAAGTACTATTTGTCTTGGAAATTCATCAAGATGCAATCATGATGTGTTGTGACATCTTCAACATCTCGTCGAGCTGATTAATGTGACACTTTGTTTAACAAATTTGTTTCTCATTTGCCGAAGTTATCGAGCTTCAAAGTTTGAAAAGTCATAAAAGTTGTGTGTTTGAGCATATAAAGTACTATTTGTCTTGGAAATTCATCAAGATGCAATCATGATGTGTTGTGACATCTTCAAAATCTCGTCGAGCTGATTAATGTGACACTTTGTTTAACAAATTTGGTCCTAATTTGCCGAAGTTATCGAGCTTCAAAGTTTGAAAAGTCACAAAAGTTGTGTGTTTGAGCACATAAAGTACTATTTGTCTTGGAAATTCAACAAGATGCAATCATGATGTGTTGTGTCATTTTAAAGATCTCGTCGAGCTGATTAATTTGACACTTTGTTTAACAAATTTGGGTCTCATTTGCCGAAGTTATCGATCTACAAAGTGTGAAAAGTCACAAAAGTTTTGTGTTTGAGCACATAAAGTACTATTTGTCTTGGAAATTCATCTAGATGCAATCATGATGTGTTGTATCATTTTAAAGATCTCGTCGAGCTGATTAATTTGACACTTTGTTTAACAAATTTGGTCCTTATTTGCCGAAGTTATCGAGCTTCAAAGTTTGAAAAGTCACAAAAGTTGTGTGTTTGAGCACATAAAGTACTATTTTTCATGGAAATTCATCAAGATGCAATCATGATGTGTTGTGACATCTTCAAAATCTCGTCGAGCTGATTAATGTGACACTTTGTTTAACAAATTTGGTCCTAATTTGCCGAAGTTATCGAGCTTCAAAGTTTGAAAAGTCACAAAAGTTGTGTGTTTGAGCACATAAAGTACTATTTGTCTTGGAAATTCAACAAGATGCAATCATGATGTGTTGTGACATCTTCAACATCTCGTCGAGCTGATTAATGTGACACTTTGTTTAACAAATTTGTTTCTCATTTGCCGAAGTTATCGAGCTTCAAAGTTTGAAAAGTCATAAAAGTTGTGTGTTTGAGCATATAAACTCCTATTTGTCTTGGAAATTCATCAAGATGCAATCATGATGTGTTGTGACATCTTCAAAATCTCGTCGAGCTGATTAATGTGACACTTTGTTTAACAAATTTGGTTCTCATTTGCCGATGTTATCGAGCTTCAAAGTTTGAAAAGTCATAAAAGTTGTGTGTTTGAGCATATAAAGTACTATTTGTCTTGGAAATTCATCAAGATGCAATCATGATGTGTTGTGACATCTTCAAAATCTCGCCGAGCTGATTAATGTGACACTTTGTTTAACAAATTTGTTTCTCATTTGCCGAAGTTATCGAGCTTCAAAGTTTGAAAAGTCATAAAAGTTGTGTGTTTGAGCATATAAAGTACTATTTGTCTTGGAAATTCATCTAGATGCAATCATGATGTGTTGTATCATTTTAAAGATCTCGTCGAGCTGATTAATTTGACACTTTGTTTAACAAATTTGGTCCTTATTTGCCGAAGTTATCGAGCTTCAAAGTTTGAAAAGTCACAAAAGTTGTGTGTTTGAGCACATAAAGTACTATTTTTCATGGAAATTCATCAAGATGCAATCATGATGTGTTGTGTTATTTTAAAGATCTCGTCGTGCTGATTAATTTGACACTTTGTTTAACAAATTTGGTCCTAATTTGCCGAAGTTATCGATCTACAAAGTGTGAAAAGTCACAAAAGTTTTGTGTTTGAGCACATAAAGTACTATTTGTCTTGGAAATTCATCAAGATGCAATCATGATGTGTTGTGACATCTTCAACATCTCGTCGAGCTGATTAATGTGACACTTTGTTTAACAAATTTGTTTCTCATTTGCCGAAGTTATCGAGCTTCAAAGTTTGAAAAGTCATAAAAGTTGTGTGTTTGAGCATATAAACTCCTATTTGTCTTGGAAATTCATCAAGATGCAATCATGATGTGTTGTGACATCTTCAAAATCTCGTCGAGCTGATTAATGTGACACTTTGTTTAACAAATTTGGTTCTCATTTGCCGATGTTATCGAGCTTCAAAGTTTGAAAAGTCATAAAAGTTGTGTGTTTGAGCATATAAAGTACTATTTGTCTTGGAAATTCATCAAGATACAATCATGATGTGTTGTGACATCTTCAAAATCTCGCCGAGCTGATTAATGTGACACTTTGTTTAACAAATTTGTTTCTCATTTGCCGAAGTTATCGAGCTTCAAAGTTTGAAAAGTCATAAAAGTTGTGTGTTTGAGCATATAAAGTACTATTTGTCTTGGAAATTCATCTAGATGCAATCATGATGTGTTGTATCATTTTAAAGATCTCGTCGAGCTGATTAATTTGACACTTTGTTTAACAAATTTGGTCCTAATTTGCCGAAGTTATCGATCTACAAAGTGTGAAAAGTCACAAAAGTTTTGTGTTTGAGCACATAAAGTACTATTTGTCTTGGAAATTCATCAAGATGCAATCATGATGTGTTGTGACATCTTCAACATCTCGTCGAGCTGATTAATGTGACACTTTGTTTAACAAATTTGTTTCTCATTTGCCGAAGTTATCGATCTACAAAGTGTGAAAAGTCACAAAAGTTTTGTGTTTGAGCACATAAAGTACTATTTGTCTTGGAAATTCATCAAGATGCAATCATGATGTGTTGTGACATCTTCAACATCTCGTCGAGCTGATTAATGTGACACTTTGTTTAACAAATTTGTTTCTCATTTGCCGAAGTTATCGAGCTTCAAAGTTTGAAAAGTCATAAAAGTTGTGTGTTTGAGCATATAAAGTACTATTTGTCTTGGAAATTCATCAAGATGCAATCATGATGTGTTGTGACATCTTCAAAATCTCGTCGAGCTGATTAATGTGACACTTTGTTTAACAAATTTGGTCCTAATTTGCCGAAGTTATCGAGCTTCAAAGTTTGAAAAGTCACAAAAGTTGTGTGTTTGAGCACATAAAGTACTATTTGTCTTGGAAATTCAACAAGATGCAATCATGATGTGTTGTGTCATTTTAAAGATCTCGTCGAGCTGATTAATTTGACACTTTGTTTAACAAATTTGGGTCTCTTTTGCCGAAGTTATCGATCTACAAAGTGTGAAAAGTCACAAAAGTTTTGTGTTTGAGCACATAAAGTACTATTTGTCTTGGAAATTCATCAAGATGCAATCATGATGTGTTGTGACATCTTCAAAATCTCGTCGAGCTGATTAATGTGACACTTTGTTTAACAAATTTGGTCCTAATTTGCCGAAGTTTTCGAGCTTCAAAGTTTGAAAAGTCACAAAAGTTGTGTGTTTGAGCACATAAAGTACTATTTGTCTTGGAAATTCAACAAGATGCAATCATGATGTGTTGTGTCATTTTAAAGATCTCGTCGAGCTGATTAATTTGACACTTTGTTTAACAAATTTGGTCCTTATTTGCCGAAGTTATCGAGCTTCAAAGTTTGAAAAGTCACAAAAGTTGTGTGTTTGAGCACATAAAGTACTATTTTTCATGGAAATTCATCAAGATGCAATCATGATGTGTTGTGACATCTTCAAAATCTCGTCGAGCTGATTAATGTGACACTTTGTTTAACAAATTTGGTTCTTATTTACCGAAGTTATCGAGCTTCAAAGTGTGAAAAGTCACAAAAGTTTTGTGTTTGAGCACATAAAGTACTATTTGTCTTGGAAATTCATCAAGATGCAATCATGATGTGTTGTGACATCTTCAACATCTCGTCGAGCTGATTAATGTGACACTTTGTTTAACAAATTTGTTTCTCATTTGCCGAAGTTATCGAGCTTCAAAGTTTGAAAAGTCATAAAAGTTGTGTGTTTGAGCATATAAAGTACTATTTGTCTTGGAAATTCATCAAGATGCAATCATGATGTGTTGTGACATCTTCAAAATCTCGTCGAGCTGATTAATGTGACACTTTGTTTAACAAATTTGGTCCTAATTTGCCGAAGTTATCGAGCTTCAAAGTTTGAAAAGTCACAAAAGTTGTGTGTTTGAGCACATAAAGTACTATTTGTCTTGGAAATTCAACAAGATGCAATCATGATGTGTTGTGTCATTTTAAAGATCTCGTCGAGCTGATTAATTTGACACTTTGTTTAACAAATTTGGGTCTCATTTGCCGAAGTTATCGATCTACAAAGTGTGAAAAGTCACAAAAGTTTTGTGTTTGAGCACATAAAGTACTATTTGTCTTGGAAATTCATCTAGATGCAATCATGATGTGTTGTATCATTTTAAAGATCTCGTCGAGCTGATTAATTTGACACTTTGTTTAACAAATTTGGTCCTTATTTGCCGAAGTTATCGAGCTTCAAAGTTTGAAAAGTCACAAAAGTTGTGTGTTTGAGCACATAAAGTACTATTTTTCATGGAAATTCATCAAGATGCAATCATGATGTGTTGTGACATCTTCAAAATCTCGTCGAGCTGATTAATGTGACACTTTGTTTAACAAATTTGGTCCTAATTTGCCGAAGTTATCGAGCTTCAAAGTTTGAAAAGTCACAAAAGTTGTGTGTTTGAGCACATAAAGTACTATTTGTCTTGGAAATTCAACAAGATGCAATCATGATGTGTTGTGTCATTTTAAAGATCTCGTCGAGCTGATTAATTTGACACTTTGTTTAACAAATTTGGTTCTTATTTACCGAAGTTATCGAGCTTCAAAGTGTGAAAAGTCACAAAAGTTTTGTGTTTGAGCACATAAAGTACTATTTGTCTTGGAAATTCATCAAGATGCAATCATGATGTGTTGTGACATCTTCAACATCTCGTCGAGCTGATTAATGTGACACTTTGTTTAACAAATTTGTTTCTCATTTGCCGAAGTTATCGAGCTTCAAAGTTTGAAAAGTCATAAAAGTTGTGTGTTTGAGCATATAAACTCCTATTTGTCTTGGAAATTCATCAAGATGCAATCATGATGTGTTGTGACATCTTCAAAATCTCGTCGAGCTGATTAATGTGACACTTTGTTTAACAAATTTGGTTCTCATTTGCCGATGTTATCGAGCTTCAAAGTTTGAAAAGTCATAAAAGTTGTGTGTTTGAGCATATAAAGTACTATTTGTCTTGGAAATTCATCAAGATGCAATCATGATGTGTTGTGACATCTTCAAAATCTCGTCGAGCTGATTAATGTGACACTTTGTTTAACAAATTTGTTTCTCATTTGCCGAAGTTATCGAGCTTCAAAGTTTGAAAAGTCATAAAAGTTGTGTGTTTGAGCATATAAAGTACTATTTGTCTTGGAAATTCATCAAGATGCAATCATGATGTGTTGTGACATCTTCAACATCTCGTCGAGCTGATTAATGTGACACTTTGTTTAACAAATTTGTTTCTCATTTGCCGAAGTTATCGAGCTTCAAAGTTTGAAAAGTCATAAAAGTTGTGTGTTTGAGCATATAAACTCCTATTTGTCTTGGAAATTCATCAAGATGCAATCATGATGTGTTGTGACATCTTCAAAATCTCGTCGAGCTGATTAATGTGACACTTTGTTTAACAAATTTGGTTCTCATTTGCCAATGTTATCGAGCTTCAAAGTTTGAAAAGTCATAAAAGTTGTGTGTTTGAGCATATAAAGTACTATTTGTCTTGGAAATTCATCAAGATGCAATCATGATGTGTTGTGACATCTTCAAAATCTCGTCGAGCTGATTAATGTGACACTTTGTTTAACAAATTTGTTTCTCATTTGCCGAAGTTATCGAGCTTCAAAGTTTGAAAAGTCATAAAAGTTGTGTGTTTGAGCATATAAAGTACTATTTGTCTTGGAAATTCATCAAGATGCAATCATGATGTGTTGTGACATCTTCAAAATCTCGTCGAGCTGATTAATGTGACACTTTGTTTAACAAATTTGGTCCTAATTTGCCGAAGTTATCGAGCTTCAAAGTTTGAAAAGTCACAAAAGTTGTGTGTTTGAGCACATAAAGTACTATTTTTCATGGAAATTCATCAAGATGCAATCATGATGTGTTGTGTTATTTTAAAGATCTCGTCGTGCTGATTAATTTGACACTTTGTTTAACAAATTTGGTCCTTATTTGCCGAAGTTATCGATCTACAAAGTGTGAAAAGTCACAAAAGTTTTGTGTTTGAGCACATAAAGTACTATTTGTCTTGGAAATTCATCTAGATGCAATCATGATGTATTGTATCATTTTAAAGATCTCGTCGAGCTGATTAATTTGACACTTTGTTTAACAAATTTGGTCCTTATTTGCCGAAGTTATCGAGCTTCAAAGTTTGAAAAGTCACAAAAGTTGTGTGTTTGAGCACATAAAGTACTATTTTTCATGGAAATTCATCAAGATGCAATCATGATGTGTTGTGTTATTTTAAAGATCTCGTCGAGCTGATTCATTTGACACTTTGTTTAACAAATTTGGTCCTTATTTGCCGAAGTTATCGAGCTTCAAAGTTTGAAAAGTCACAAAAGTTGTGTGTTTGAGCACATAAAGTACTATTTTTCATGGAAATTCATCAAGATGCAATCATGATGTGTTGTGTTATTTTAAAGATCTCGTCGTGCTGATTAATTTGACACTTTGTTTAACAAATTTGGTCCTAATTTGCCGAAGTTATCGATCTACAAAGTGTGAAAAGTCACAAAAGTTTTGTGTTTGAGCACATAAAGTACTATTTGTCTTGGAAATTCATCAAGATGCAATCATGATGTGTTGTGACATCTTCAACATCTCGTCGAGCTGATTAATGTGACACTTTGTTTAACAAATTTGTTTCTCATTTGCCGAAGTTATCGATCTACAAAGTGTGAAAAGTCACAAAAGTTTTGTGTTTGAGCACATAAAGTACTATTTGTCTTGGAAATTCATCAAGATGCAATCATGATGTGTTGTGACATCTTCAACATCTCGTCGAGCTGATTAATGTGACACTTTGTTTAACAAATTTGTTTCTCATTTGCCGAAGTTATCGAGCTTCAAAGTTTGAAAAGTCATAAAAGTTGTGTGTTTGAGCATATAAAGTACTATTTGTCTTGGAAATTCATCAAGATGCAATCATGATGTGTTGTGACATCTTCAAAATCTCGTCGAGCTGATTAATGTGACACTTTGTTTAACAAATTTGGTCCTAATTTGCCGAAGTTATCGAGCTTCAAAGTTTGAAAAGTCACAAAAGTTGTGTGTTTGAGCACATAAAGTACTATTTGTCTTGGAAATTCAACAAGATGCAATCATGATGTGTTGTGTCATTTTAAAGATCTCGTCGAGCTGATTAATTTGACACTTTGTTTAACAAATTTGGGTCTCTTTTGCCGAAGTTATCGATCTACAAAGTGTGAAAAGTCACAAAAGTTTTGTGTTTGAGCACATAAAGTACTATTTGTCTTGGAAATTCATCAAGATGCAATCATGATGTGTTGTGACATCTTCAAAATCTCGTCGAGCTGATTAATGTGACACTTTGTTTAACAAATTTGGTCCTAATTTGCCGAAGTTTTCGAGCTTCAAAGTTTGAAAAGTCACAAAAGTTGTGTGTTTGAGCACATAAAGTACTATTTGTCTTGGAAATTCAACAAGATGCAATCATGATGTGTTGTGTCATTTTAAAGATCTCGTAGAGCTGATTAATTTGACACTTTGTTTAACAAATTTGGTTCTTATTTACCGAAGTTATCGAGCTTCAAAGTGTGAAAAGTCACAAAAGTTTTGTGTTTGAGCACATAAAGTACTATTTGTCTTGGAAATTCATCAAGATGCAATCATGATGTGTTGTGACATCTTCAAAATCTCGTCGAGCTGATTAATGTGACACTTTGTTTAACAAATTTGTTTCTCATTTGCCGAAGTTATCGAGCTTCAAAGTTTGAAAAGTCACAAAAGTTGTGTGTTTGAGCACATAAAGTACTATTTGTCTTGGAAATTCATCAAGATGCAATCATGATGTGTTGTGACATCTTCAAAATCTCGTCGAGCTGATTAATGTGACACTTTGTTTAACAAATTTGTTTCTCATTTGCCGAAGTTATCGAGCTTCAAAGTTTGAAAAGTCATAAAAGTTGTGTGTTTGAGCATATAAAGTACTATTTGTCTTGGAAATTCATCAAGATGCAATCATGATGTGTTGTGACATCTTCAAAATCTCGTCGAGCTGATTAATGTGACACTTTGTTTAACAAATTTGGTCCTAATTTGCCGAAGTTATCGAGCTTCAAAGTTTGAAAAGTCACAAAAGTTGTGTGTTTGAGCACATAAAGTACTATTTGTCTTGGAAATTCAACAAGATGCAATCATGATGTGTTGTGTCATTTTAAAGATCTCGTCGAGCTGATTAATTTGACACTTTGTTTAACAAATTTGGTTCTTATTTACCGAAGTTATCGAGCTTCAAAGTGTGAAAAGTCACAAAAGTTTTGTGTTTGAGCACATAAAGTACTATTTGTCTTGGAAATTCATCAAGATGCAATCATGATGTGTTGTGACATCTTCAACATCTCGTCGAGCTGATTAATGTGACACTTTGTTTAACAAATTTGTTTCTCATTTGCCGAAGTTATCGAGCTTCAAAGTTTGAAAAGTCATAAAAGTTGTGTGTTTGAGCATATAAACTCCTATTTGTCTTGGAAATTCATCAAGATGCAATCATGATGTGTTGTGACATCTTCAAAATCTCGTCGAGCTGATTAATGTGACACTTTGTTTAACAAATTTGGTTCTCATTTGCCGATGTTATCGAGCTTCAAAGTTTGAAAAGTCATAAAAGTTGTGTGTTTGAGCATATAAAGTACTATTTGTCTTGGAAATTCATCAAGATGCAATCATGATGTGTTGTGACATCTTCAAAATCTCGTCGAGCTGATTAATGTGACACTTTGTTTAACAAATTTGTTTCTCATTTGCCGAAGTTATCGAGCTTCAAAGTTTGAAAAGTCATAAAAGTTGTGTGTTTGAGCATATAAAGTACTATTTGTCTTGGAAATTCATCAAGATGCAATCATGATGTGTTGTGACATCTTCAAAATCTCGTCGAGCTGATTAATGTGACACTTTGTTTAACAAATTTGGTCCTAATTTGCCGAAGTTATCGAGCTTCAAAGTTTGAAAAGTCACAAAAGTTGTGTGTTTGAGCACATAAAGTACTATTTGTCTTGGAAATTCAACAAGATGCAATCATGATGTGTTGTGTCATTTTAAAGATCTCGTCGAGCTGATTAATTTGACACTTTGTTTAACAAATTTGGGTCTCATTTGCCGAAGTTATCGATCTACAAAGTGTGAAAAGTCACAAAAGTTTTGTGTTTGAGCACATAAAGTACTATTTGTCTTGGAAATTCATCTAGATGCAATCATGATGTGTTGTATCATTTTAAAGATCTCGTCGAGCTGATTAATTTGACACTTTGTTTAACAAATTTGGTCCTTATTTGCCGAAGTTATCGAGCTTCAAAGTGTGAAAAGTCACAAAAGTTGTGTGTTTGAGCACATAAAGTACTATTTTTCATGGAAATTCATCAAGATGCAATCATGATGTGTTGTGACATCTTCAAAATCTCGTCGAGCTGATTAATGTGACACTTTGTTTAACAAATTTGGTCCTAATTTGCCGAAGTTATCGAGCTTCAAAGTTTGAAAAGTCACAAAAGTTGTGTGTTTGAGCACATAAAGTACTATTTGTCTTGGAAATTCAACAAGATGCAATCATGATGTGTTGTGTCATTTTAAAGATCTCGTCGAGCTGATTAATTTGACACTTTGTTTAACAAATTTGGTTCTTATTTACCGAAGTTATCGAGCTTCAAAGTGTGAAAAGTCACAAAAGTTTTGTGTTTGAGCACATAAAGTACTATTTGTCTTGGAAATTCATCAAGATGCAATCATGATGTGTTGTGACATCTTCAACATCTCGTCGAGCTGATTAATGTGACACTTTGTTTAACAAATTTGTTTCTCATTTGCCGAAGTTATCGAGCTTCAAAGTTTGAAAAGTCATAAAAGTTGTGTGTTTGAGCATATAAAGTACTATTTGTCTTGGAAATTCATCAAGATGCAATCATGATGTGTTGTGACATCTTCAAAATCTCGTCGAGCTGATTAATGTGACACTTTGTTTAACAAATTTGGTCCTAATTTGCCGAAGTTATCGAGCTTCAAAGTTTGAAAAGTCACAAAAGTTGTGTGTTTGAGCACATAAAGTACTATTTGTCTTGGAAATTCAACAAGATGCAATCATGATGTGTTGTGTCATTTTAAAGATCTCGTCGAGCTGATTAATTTGACACTTTGTTTAACAAATTTGGGTCTCTTTTGCCGAAGTTATCGATCTACAAAGTGTGAAAAGTCACAAAAGTTTTGTGTTTGAGCACATAAAGTACTATTTGTCTTGGAAATTCATCAAGATGCAATCATGATGTGTTGTGACATCTTCAAAATCTCGTCGAGCTGATTAATGTGACACTTTGTTTAACAAATTTGGTCCTAATTTGCCGAAGTTTTCGAGCTTCAAAGTTTGAAAAGTCACAAAAGTTGTGTGTTTGAGCACATAAAATACTATTTGTCTTGGAAATTCAACAAGATGCAATCATGATGTGTTGTGTCATTTTAAAGATCTCGTAGAGCTGATTAATTTGACACTTTGTTTAACAAATTTGGTTCTTATTTACCGAAGTTATCGAGCTTCAAAGTGTGAAAAGTCACAAAAGTTTTGTGTTTGAGCACATAAAGTACTATTTGTCTTGGAAATTCATCAAGATGCAATCATGATGTGTTGTGACATCTTCAAAATCTCGTCGAGCTGATTAATGTGACACTTTGTTTAACAAATTTGTTTCTCATTTGCCGAAGTTATCGAGCTTCAAAGTTTGAAAAGTCACAAAAGTTGTGTGTTTGAGCACATAAAGTACTATTTGTCTTGGAAATTCATCAAGATGCAATCATGATGTGTTGTGACATCTTCAAAATCTCGTCGAGCTGATTAATGTGACACTTTGTTTAACAAATTTGTTTCTCATTTGCCGAAGTTATCGAGCTTCAAAGTTTGAAAAGTCATAAAAGTTGTGTGTTTGAGCATATAAAGTACTATTTGTCTTGGAAATTCATCAAGATGCAATCATGATGTGTTGTGACATCTTCAAAATCTCGTCGAGCTGATTAATGTGACACTTTGTTTAACAAATTTGGTCCTAATTTGCCGAAGTTATCGAGCTTCAAAGTTTGAAAAGTCACAAAAGTTGTGTGTTTGAGCACATAAAGTACTATTTGTCTTGGAAATTCAACAAGATGCAATCATGATGTGTTGTGTCATTTTAAAGATCTCGTCGAGCTGATTAATTTGACACTTTGTTTAACAAATTTGGGTCTCATTTGCCGAAGTTATCGATCTACAAAGTGTGAAAAGTCACAAAAGTTTTGTGTTTGAGCACATAAAGTACTATTTGTCTTGGAAATTCATCTAGATGCAATCATGATGTGTTGTATCATTTTAAAGATCTCGTCGAGCTGATTAATTTGACACTTTGTTTAACAAATTTGGTCCTTATTTGCCGAAGTTATCGAGCTTCAAAGTGTGAAAAGTCACAAAAGTTGTGTGTTTGAGCACATAAAGTACTATTTTTCATGGAAATTCATCAAGATGCAATCATGATGTGTTGTGACATCTTCAAAATCTCGTCGAGCTGATTAATGTGACACTTTGTTTAACAAATTTGGTCCTAATTTGCCGAAGTTATCGAGCTTCAAAGTTTGAAAAGTCACAAAAGTTGTGTGTTTGAGCACATAAAGTACTATTTGTCTTGGAAATTCAACAAGATGCAATCATGATGTGTTGTGTCATTTTAAAGATCTCGTCGAGCTGATTAATTTGACACTTTGTTTAACAAATTTGGTTCTTATTTACCGAAGTTATCGAGCTTCAAAGTGTGAAAAGTCACAAAAGTTTTGTGTTTGAGCACATAAAGTACTATTTGTCTTGGAAATTCATCAAGATGCAATCATGATGTGTTGTGACATCTTCAACATCTCGTCGAGCTGATTAATGTGACACTTTGTTTAACAAATTTGTTTCTCATTTGCCGAAGTTATCGAGCTTCAAAGTTTGAAAAGTCATAAAAGTTGTGTGTTTGAGCATATAAACTCCTATTTGTCTTGGAAATTCATCAAGATGCAATCATGATGTGTTGTGACATCTTCAAAATCTCGTCGAGCTGATTAATGTGACACTTTGTTTAACAAATTTGGTTCTCATTTGCCGATGTTATCGAGCTTCAAAGTTTGAAAGGTCATAAAAGTTGTGTGTTTGAGCATATAAAGTACTATTTGTCTTGGAAATTCATCAAGATGCAATCATGATGTGTTGTGACATCTTCAAAATCTCGTCGAGCTGATTAATGTGACACTTTGTTTAACAAATTTGTTTCTCATTTGCCGAAGTTATCGAGCTTCAAAGTTTGAAAAGTCATAAAAGTTGTGTGTTTGAGCATATAAAGTACTATTTGTCTTGGAAATTCATCAAGATGCAATCATGATGTGTTGTGACATCTTCAAAATCTCGTCGAGCTGATTAATGTGACACTTTGTTTAACAAATTTGGTCCTAATTTGCCGAAGTTATCGAGCTTCAAAGTTTGAAAAGTCACAAAAGTTGTGTGTTTGAGCACATAAAGTACTATTTGTCTTGGAAATTCAACAAGATGCAATCATGATGTGTTGTGTCATTTTAAAGATCTCGTCGAGCTGATTAATTTGACACTTTGTTTAACAAATTTGGGTCTCATTTGCCGAAGTTATCGATCTACAAAGTGTGAAAAGTCACAAAAGTTTTGTGTTTGAGCACATAAAGTACTATTTGTCTTGGAAATTCATCAAGATGCAATCATGATGTGTTGTGACATCTTCAACATCTCGTCGAGCTGATTAATGTGACACTTTGTTTAACAAATTTGTTTCTCATTTGCCGAAGTTATCGAGCTTCAAAGTTTGAAAAGTCATAAAAGTTGTGTGTTTGAGCATATAAACTCCTATTTGTCTTGGAAATTCATCAAGATGCAATCATGATGTGTTGTGACATCTTCAAAATCTCGTCGAGCTGATTAATGTGACACTTTGTTTAACAAATTTGGTTCTCATTTGCCGATGTTATCGAGCTTCAAAGTTTGAAAAGTCATAAAAGTTGTGTGTTTGAGCTATAAAGTACTATTTGTCTTGGAAATTCATCAAGATGCAATCATGATGTGTTGTGACATCTTCAAAATCTCGTCGAGCTGATTAATGTGACACTTTGTTTAACAAATTTGTTTCTCATTTGCCGAAGTTATCGAGCTTCAAAGTTTGAAAAGTCATAAAAGTTGTGTGTTTGAGCATATAAAGTACTATTTGTCTTGGAAATTCATCAAGATGCAATCATGATGTGTTGTGACATCTTCAAAATCTCGTCGAGCTGATTAATGTGACACTTTGTTTAACAAATTTGGTCCTAATTTGCCGAAGTTATCGAGCTTCAAAGTTTGAAAAGTCACAAAAGTTGGGTGTTTGAGCACATAAAGTACTATTTGTCTTGGAAATTCATCAAGATGCAATCATGATGTGTTGTGACATCTTCAAAATCTCGTCGAGCTGATTAATGTGACACTTTGTTTAACAAATTTGGTTCTCATTTGCCAATGTTATCGAGCTTCAAAGTTTGAAAAGTCATAAAAGTTGTGTGTTTGAGCATATAAAGTACTATTTGTCTTGGAAATTCATCAAGATGCAATCATGATGTGTTGTGACATCTTCAAAATCTCGTCGAGCTGATTAATGTGACACTTTGTTTAACAAATTTGTTTCTCATTTGCCGAAGTTATCGAGCTTCAAAGTTTGAAAAGTCATAAAAGTTGTGTGTTTGAGCATATAAAGTACTATTTGTCTTGGAAATTCATCAAGATGCAATCATGATGTGTTGTGACATCTTCAAAATCTCGTCGAGCTGATTAATGTGACACTTTGTTTAACAAATTTGGTCCTAATTTGCCGAAGTTATCGAGCTTCAAAGTTTGAAAAGTCACAAAAGTTGTGTGTTTGAGCACATAAAGTACTATTTTTCATGGAAATTCATCAAGATGCAATCATGATGTGTTGTGTTATTTTAAAGATCTCGTCGTGCTGATTAATTTGACACTTTGTTTAACAAATTTGGTCCTTATTTGCCGAAGTTATCGATCTACAAAGTGTGAAAAGTCACAAAAGTTTTGTGTTTGAGCACATAAAGTACTATTTGTCTTGGAAATTCATCTAGATGCAATCATGATGTATTGTATCATTTTAAAGATCTCGTCGAGCTGATTAATTTGACACTTTGTTTAACAAATTTGGTCCTTATTTGCCGAAGTTATCGAGCTTCAAAGTTTGAAAAGTCACAAAAGTTGTGTGTTTGAGCACATAAAGTACTATTTTTCATGGAAATTCATCAAGATGCAATCATGATGTGTTGTGTTATTTTAAAGATCTCGTCGAGCTGATTCATTTGACACTTTGTTTAACAAATTTGGTCCTTATTTGCCGAAGTTATCGAGCTTCAAAGTTTGAAAAGTCACAAAAGTTGTGTGTTTGAGCACATAAAGTACTATTTTTCATGGAAATTCATCAAGATGCAATCATGATGTGTTGTGTTATTTTAAAGATCTCGTCGTGCTGATTAATTTGACACTTTGTTTAACAAATTTGGTCCTAATTTGCCGAAGTTATCGAGCTTCAAAGTGTGAAAAGTCACAAAAGTTTTGTGTTTGAGCACATAAAGTACTATTTGTCTTGGAAATTCATCAAGATGCAATCATGATGTGTTGTGACATCTTCAAAATCTCGTCGAGCTGATTAATGTGACACTTTGTTTAACAAATTTGGTCCTAATTTGCCGAAGTTATCGAGCTTCAAAGTTTGAAAAGTCACAAAAGTTGTGTGTTTGAGCACATAAAGTACTATTTGTCTTGGAAATTCAACAAGATGCAATCATGATGTGTTGTGTCATTTTAAAGATCTCGTCGAGCTGATTAATTTGACACTTTGTTTAACAAATTTGGGTCTCTTTTGCCGAAGTTATCGATCTACAAAGTGTGAAAAGTCACAAAAGTTTTGTGTTTGAGCACATAAAGTACTATTTGTCTTGGAAATTCATCAAGATGCAATCATGATGTGTTGTGACATCTTCAAAATCTCGTCGAGCTGATTAATGTGACACTTTGTTTAACAAATTTGGTCCTAATTTGCCGAAGTTTTCGAGCTTCAAAGTTTGAAAAGTCACAAAAGTTGTGTGTTTGAGCACATAAAGTACTATTTGTCTTGGAAATTCAACAAGATGCAATCATGATGTGTTGTGTCATTTTAAAGATCTCGTAGAGCTGATTAATTTGACACTTTGTTTAACAAATTTGGTTCTTATTTACCGAAGTTATCGAGCTTCAAAGTGTGAAAAGTCACAAAAGTTTTGTGTTTGAGCACATAAAGTACTATTTGTCTTGGAAATTCATCAAGATGCAATCATGATGTGTTGTGACATCTTCAACATCTCGTCGAGCTGATTAATGTGACACTTTGTTTAACAAATTTGTTTCTCATTTGCCGAAGTTATCGAGCTTCAAAGTTTGAAAAGTCATAAAAGTTGTGTGTTTGAGCATATAAAGTACTATTTGTCTTGGAAATTCATCAAGATGCAATCATGATGTGTTGTATCATTTTAAAGATCTCGTCGAGCTGATTAATTTGACACTTTGTTTAACAAATTTGGTCCTTATTTGCCGAAGTTATCGAGCTTCAAAGTTTGAAAAGTCACAAAAGTTGTGTGTTTGAGCACATAAAGTACTATTTTTCATGGAAATTCATCAAGATGCAATCATGATGTGTTGTGACATCTTCAAAATCTCGTCGAGCTGATTAATGTGACACTTTGTTTAACAAATTTGTTTCTCATTTGCCGAAGTTATCGAGCTTCAAAGTTTGAAAAGTCACAAAAGTTGTGTGTTTGAGCACATAAAGTACTATTTGTCTTGGAAATTCATCAAGATGCAATCATGATGTGTTGTGACATCTTCAAAATCTCGTCGAGCTGATTAATGTGACACTTTGTTTAACAAATTTGTTTCTCATTTGCCGAAGTTATCGAGCTTCAAAGTTTGAAAAGTCATAAAAGTTGTGTGTTTGAGCATATAAAGTACTATTTGTCTTGGAAATTCATCAAGATGCAATCATGATGTGTTGTGACATCTTCAAAATCTCGTCGAGCTGATTAATGTGACACTTTGTTTAACAAATTTGGTCCTAATTTGCCGAAGTTATCGAGCTTCAAAGTTTGAAAAGTCACAAAAGTTGTGTGTTTGAGCACATAAAGTACTATTTGTCTTGGAAATTCAACAAGATGCAATCATGATGTGTTGTGTCATTTTAAAGATCTCGTCGAGCTGATTAATTTGACACTTTGTTTAACAAATTTGGTTCTTATTTACCGAAGTTATCGAGCTTCAAAGTGTGAAAAGTCACAAAAGTTTTGTGTTTGAGCACATAAAGTACTATTTGTCTTGGAAATTCATCAAGATGCAATCATGATGTGTTGTGACATCTTCAACATCTCGTCGAGCTGATTAATGTGACACTTTGTTTAACAAATTTGTTTCTCATTTGCCGAAGTTATCGAGCTTCAAAGTTTGAAAAGTCATAAAAGTTGTGTGTTTGAGCATATAAACTCCTATTTGTCTTGGAAATTCATCAAGATGCAATCATGATGTGTTGTGACATCTTCAAAATCTCGTCGAGCTGATTAATGTGACACTTTGTTTAACAAATTTGGTTCTCATTTGCCGATGTTATCGAGCTTCAAAGTTTGAAAAGTCATAAAAGTTGTGTGTTTGAGCATATAAAGTACTATTTGTCTTGGAAATTCATCAAGATGCAATCATGATGTGTTGTGACATCTTCAAAATCTCGTCGAGCTGATTAATGTGACACTTTGTTTAACAAATTTGTTTCTCATTTGCCGAAGTTATCGAGCTTCAAAGTTTGAAAAGTCATAAAAGTTGTGTGTTTGAGCATATAAAGTACTATTTGTCTTGGAAATTCATCAAGATGCAATCATGATGTGTTGTGACATCTTCAAAATCTCGTCGAGCTGATTAATGTGACACTTTGTTTAACAAATTTGGTCCTAATTTGCCGAAGTTATCGAGCTTCAAAGTTTGAAAAGTCACAAAAGTTGTGTGTTTGAGCACATAAAGTACTATTTGTCTTGGAAATTCAACAAGATGCAATCATGATGTGTTGTGTCATTTTAAAGATCTCGTCGAGCTGATTAATTTGACACTTTGTTTAACAAATTTGGGTCTCATTTGCCGAAGTTATCGATCTACAAAGTGTGAAAAGTCACAAAAGTTTTGTGTTTGAGCACATAAAGTACTATTTGTCTTGGAAATTCATCTAGATGCAATCATGATGTGTTGTATCATTTTAAAGATCTCGTCGAGCTGATTAATTTGACACTTTGTTTAACAAATTTGGTCCTTATTTGCCGAAGTTATCGAGCTTCAAAGTGTGAAAAGTCACAAAAGTTGTGTGTTTGAGCACATAAAGTACTATTTTTCATGGAAATTCATCAAGATGCAATCATGATGTGTTGTGACATCTTCAAAATCTCGTCGAGCTGATTAATGTGACACTTTGTTTAACAAATTTGGTCCTAATTTGCCGAAGTTATCGAGCTTCAAAGTTTGAAAAGTCACAAAAGTTGTGTGTTTGAGCACATAAAGTACTATTTGTCTTGGAAATTCAACAAGATGCAATCATGATGTGTTGTGTCATTTTAAAGATCTCGTCGAGCTGATTAATTTGACACTTTGTTTAACAAATTTGGTTCTTATTTACCGAAGTTATCGAGCTTCAAAGTGTGAAAAGTCACAAAAGTTTTGTGTTTGAGCACATAAAGTACTATTTGTCTTGGAAATTCATCAAGATGCAATCATGATGTGTTGTGACATCTTCAACATCTCGTCGAGCTGATTAATGTGACACTTTGTTTAACAAATTTGTTTCTCATTTGCCGAAGTTATCGAGCTTCAAAGTTTGAAAAGTCATAAAAGTTGTGTGTTTGAGCATATAAACTCCTATTTGTCTTGGAAATTCATCAAGATGCAATCATGATGTGTTGTGACATCTTCAAAATCTCGTCGAGCTGATTAATGTGACACTTTGTTTAACAAATTTGGTTCTCATTTGCCGATGTTATCGAGCTTCAAAGTTTGAAAAGTCATAAAAGTTGTGTGTTTGAGCATATAAAGTACTATTTGTCTTGGAAATTCATCAAGATGCAATCATGATGTGTTGTGACATCTTCAAAATCTCGTCGAGCTGATTAATGTGACACTTTGTTTAACAAATTTGTTTCTCATTTGCCGAAGTTATCGAGCTTCAAAGTTTGAAAAGTCATAAAAGTTGTGTGTTTGAGCATATAAAGTACTATTTGTCTTGGAAATTCATCAAGATGCAATCATGATGTGTTGTGACATCTTCAAAATCTCGTCGAGCTGATTAATGTGACACTTTGTTTAACAAATTTGGTCCTAATTTGCCGAAGTTATCGAGCTTCAAAGTTTGAAAAGTCACAAAAGTTGTGTGTTTGAGCACATAAAGTACTATTTGTCTTGGAAATTCAACAAGATGCAATCATGATGTGTTGTGTCATTTTAAAGATCTCGTCGAGCTGATTAATTTGACACTTTGTTTAACAAATTTGGGTCTCATTTGCCGAAGTTATCGATCTACAAAGTGTGAAAAGTCACAAAAGTTTTGTGTTTGAGCACATAAAGTACTATTTGTCTTGGAAATTCATCTAGATGCAATCATGATGTGTTGTGACATCTTCAAAATCTCGTCGAGCTGATTAATGTGACACTTTGTTTAACAAATTTGGTCCTAATTTGCCGAAGTTATAGAGCTTCAAAGTTTGAAAAGTCACAAAAGTTGTGTGTTTGAGCACATAAAGTACTATTTGTCTTGGAAATTCAACAAGATGCAATCATGATGTGTTGTGTCATTTTAAAGATCTCGTCGAGCTGATTAATTTGACACTTTGTTTAACAAATTTGGGTCTCATTTGCCGAAGTTATCGATCTACAAAGTGTGAAAAGTCACAAAAGTTTTGTGTTTGAGCACATAAAGTACTATTTGTCTTGGAAATTCATCAAGATGCAATCATGATGTGTTGTGACATCTTCAACATCTCGTCGAGCTGATTAATGTGACACTTTGTTTAACAAATTTGTTTCTCATTTGCCGAAGTTATCGAGCGTCAAAGTTTGAAAAGTCATAAAAGTTGTGTGTTTGAGCATATAAACTCCTATTTGTCTTGGAAATTCATCAAGATGCAATCATGATGTGTTGTGACATCTTCAAAATCTCGTCGAGCTGATTAATGTGACACTTTGTTTAACAAATTTGGTTCTCATTTGCCGATGTTATCGAGCTTCAAAGTTTGAAAAGTCATAAAAGTTGTGTGTTTGAGCTATAAAGTACTATTTGTCTTGGAAATTCATCAAGATGCAATCATGATGTGTTGTGACATCTTCAAAATCTCGTCGAGCTGATTAATGTGACACTTTGTTTAACAAATTTGTTTCTCATTTGCCGAAGTTATCGAGCTTCAAAGTTTGAAAAGTCATAAAAGTTGTGTGTTTGAGCATATAAAGTACTATTTGTCTTGGAAATTCATCAAGATGCAATCATGATGTGTTGTGACATCTTCAAAATCTCGTCGAGCTGATTAATGTGACACTTTGTTTAACAAATTTGGTCCTAATTTGCCGAAGTTATCGAGCTTCAAAGTTTGAAAAGTCACAAAAGTTGTGTGTTTGAGCACATAAAGTACTATTTGTCTTGGAAATTCAACAAGATGCAATCATGATGTGTTGTGTCATTTTAAAGATCTCGTCGAGCTGATTAATTTGACACTTTGTTTAACAAATTTGGGTCTCATTTGCCGAAGTTATCGATCTACAAAGTGTGAAAAGTCACAAAAGTTTTGTGTTTGAGCACATAAAGTACTATTTGTCTTGGAAATTCATCTAGATGCAATCATGATGTGTTGTATCATTTTAAAGATCTCATCGAGCTGATTAATTTGACACTTTGTTTAACAAATTTGGTCCTTATTTGCCGAAGTTATCGAGCTTCAAAGTTTGAAAAGTCACAAAAGTTGTGTGTTTGAGCACATAAAGTACTATTTTTCATGGAAATTCATCAAGATGCAATCATGATGTGTTGTGACATCTTCAAAATCTCGTCGAGCTGATTAATGTGACACTTTGTTTAACAAATTTGGTCCTAATTTGCCGAAGTTATCGAGCTTCAAAGTTTGAAAAGTCACAAAAGTTGTGTGTTTGAGCACATAAAGTACTATTTGTCTTGGAAATTCAACAAGATGCAATCATGATGTGTTGTGTCATTTTAAAGATCTCGTCGAGCTGATTAATTTGACACTTTGTTTAACAAATTTGGTTCTTATTTACCGAAGTTATCGAGCTTCAAAGTGTGAAAAGTCACAAAAGTTTTGTGTTTGAGCACATAAAGTACTATTTGTCTTGGAAATTCATCAAGATGCAATCATGATGTGTTGTGACATCTTCAACATCTCGTCGAGCTGATTAATGTGACACTTTGTTTAACAAATTTGTTTCTCATTTGCCGAAGTTATCGAGCTTCAAAGTTTGAAAAGTCATAAAAGTTGTGTGTTTGAGCATATAAACTCCTATTTGTCTTGGAAATTCATCAAGATGCAATCATGATGTGTTGTGACATCTTCAAAATCTCGTCGAGCTGATTAATGTGACACTTTGTTTAACAAATTTGTTTCTCATTTGCCGAAGTTATCGAGCTTCAAAGTTTGAAAAGTCATAAAAGTTGTGTGTTTGAGCATATAAAGTACTATTTGTCTTGGAAATTCATCAAGATGCAATCATGATGTGTTGTGACATCTTCAAAATCTCGTCGAGCTGATTAATGTGACACTTTGTTTAACAAATTTGGTCCTTATTTGCCGAAGTTATCGAGCTTCAAAGTTTGAAAAGTCACAAAAGTTGGGTGTTTGAGCACATAAAGTACTATTTGTCTTGGAAATTCATCAAGAGGCAATCATGATGTGTTGTGTCATTTTAAAGATCTCGTCGAGCTGATTAATTTGACACTTTGTTTAACAAATTTGGTTCTTATTTACCGAAGTTATCGAGCTTCAAAGTTTGAAAAGTCACAAAAGTTGTGTGTTTGAGCACATAAAGTACTATTTTTCATGGAAATTCATCAAGATGCAATCATGATGTGTTGTGTTATTTTAAAGATCTCGTCGTGCTGATTAATTTGACACTTTGTTTAACAAATTTGGTCCTAATTTGCCGAAGTTATCGAGCTTCAAAGTTTGAAAAGTCACAAAAGTTGTGTGTTTGAGCACATAAAGTACTATTTGTCTTGGAAATTCATCTAGATGCAATCATGATGTGTTGTATCATTTTAAAGATCTCGTCGAGCTGATTAATTTGACACTTTGTTTAACAAATTTGGTCCTTATTTGCCGAAGTTATCGAGCTTCAAAGTTTGAAAAGTCACAAAAGTTGTGTGTTTGAGCACATAAAGTACTATTTTTCATGGAAATTCATCAAGATGCAATCATGATATGTTGTGTTATTTTAAAGATCTCGTCGAGCTGATTAATTTGACACTTTGTTTAACAAATTTGGGTCTCATTTGCCGAAGTTATCGATCTACAAAGTGTGAAAAGTCACAAAAGTTTTGTGTTTGAGCACATAAAGTACTATTTGTCTTGGAAATTCATCTAGATGCAATCATGATGTGTTGTATCATTTTAAAGATCTCGTCGACCTGATTAATTTGACACTTTGTTTAACAAATTTGGTCCTTATTTGCCGAAGTTATCGAGCTTCAAAGTTTGAAAAGTCACAAAAGTTGTGTGTTTGAGCACATAAAGTACTATTTTTCATGGAAATTCATCAAGATGCAATCATGATGTATTGTGTTATTTTAAAGATCTCGTCGAGCTGATTAATTTGACACTTTGTTTAACAAATTTGGTCCTTATTTGCCGAAGTTATCGAGCTTCAAAGTTTGAAAAGTCACAAAAGTTGTGTGTTTGAGCACATAAAGTACTATTTTTCATGGAAATTCATCAAGAGGCAATCATGATGTGTTGTGACATCTTCAAAATCTCGTCGAGCTGATTAATGTGACACTTTGTTTAACAAATTTGGTCCTAATTTGCCGAAGTTATCGAGCTTCAAAGTTTGAAAAGTCATAAAAGTTGTGTGTTTGAGCACATAAAGTACTATTTTTCATGGAAATTCATCAAGATGCAATCATGATGTGTTGTGTTATTTTAAAGATCTCGTCGAGCTGATTAATTTGACACTTTGTTTAACAAATTTGGTCCTTATTTGCCGAAGTTATCGAGCTTCAAAGTTTGAAAAGTCACAAAAGTTGTGTGTTTGAGCACATAAAGTACTATTTTTCATGGAAATTCATCAAGATGCAATCATGATGTGTTGTGTTATTTTAAAGATCTCGTCGTGCTGATTAATTTGACACTTTGTTTAACAAATTTGGTCCTAATTTGCCGAAGTTATCGATCTACAAAGTGTGAAAAGTCACAAAAGTTTTGTGTTTGAGCACATAAAGTACTATTTGTCTTGGAAATTCATCAAGATGCAATCATGATGTGTTGTGACATCTTCAACATCTCGTCGAACTGATTAATGTGACACTTTGTTTAACAAATTTGTTTCTCATTTGCCGAAGTTATCGAGCTTCAAAGTTTGAAAAGTCATAAAAGTTGTGTGTTTGAGCATATAAACTCCTATTTGTCTTGGAAATTCATCAAGATGCAATCATGATGTGTTGTGACATCTTCAAAATCTCGTCGAGCTGATTAATGTGACACTTTGTTTAACAAATTTGGTTCTCATTTGCCGATGTTATCGAGCTTCAAAGTTTGAAAAGTCATAAAAGTTGTGTGTTTGAGCATATAAAGTACTATTTGTCTTGGAAATTCATCAAGATGCAATCATGATGTGTTGTGACATCTTCAAAATCTCGTCGAGCTGATTAATGTGACACTTTGTTTAACAAATTTGTTTCTCATTTGCCGAAGTTATCGAGCTTCAAAGTTTGAAAAGTCATAAAAGTTGTGTGTTTGAGCATATAAAGTACTATTTGTCTTGGAAATTCATCAAGATGCAATCATGATGTGTTGTGACATCTTCAAAATCTCGTCGAGCTGATTAATGTGACACTTTGTTAAACAAATTTGGTCCTAATTTGCCGAAGTTATCGAGCTTCAAAGTTTGAAAAGTCACAAAAGTTGGGTGTTTGAGCACATAAAGTACTATTTGTCTTGGAAATTCATCAAGAGGCAATCATGATGTGTTGTGTCATTTTAAAGATCTCGTCGAGCTGATTAATTTGACACTTTGTTTAACAAATTTGGTTCTTATTTACCGAAGTTATCGAGCTTCAAAGTTTGAAAAGTCACAAAAGTTGTGTGTTTGAGCACATAAAGTACTATTTTTCAGGGAAATTCATCAAGATGCAATCATGATATGTTGTGTTATTTTAAAGATCTCGTCGTGCTGATTAATTTGACACTTTGTTTAACAAATTTGGTCCTAATTTGCCGAAGTTATCGAACTTTAAAGTTTGAAAAGTCACAAAAGTTGTGTGTTTGAGCACATAAAGTACTATTTGTCTTGGAAATTCAACAAGATGCAATCATGATGTGTTGTGTCATTTTAAAGATCTCGTCGAGCTGATTAATTTGACACTTTGTTTAACAAATTTGGGTCTCATTTGCCGAAGTTATCGATCTACAAAGTGTGAAAAGTCACAAAAGTTTTGTGTTTGAGCACATAAAGTACTATTTGTCTTGGAAATTCATCTAGATGCAATCATGATGTGTTGTATCATTTTAAAGATCTCGTCGACCTGATTAATTTGACACTTTGTTTAACAAATTTGGTCCTTATTTGCCGAAGTTATCGAGCTTCAAAGTTTGAAAAGTCACAAAAGTTGTGTGTTTGAGCACATAAAGTACTATTTTTCATGGAAATTCATCAAGATGCAATCATGCTGTATTGTGTTATTTTAAAGATCTCGTCGAGCTGATTAATTTGACACTTTGTTTAACAAATTTGGTCCTTATTTGCCGAAGTTATCGAGCTTCAAAGTTTGAAAAGTCACAAAAGTTGTGTGTTTGAGCACATAAAGTACTATTTTTCATGGAAATTCATCAAGATGCAATCATGATGTGTTGTGTTATTTTAAAGATCTCGTCGTGCTGATTAATTTGACACTTTGTTTAACAAATTTGGTCCTAATTTGCCGAAGTTATCGAGCTTCAAAGTTTGAAAAGTCACAAAAGTTGTGTGTTTGAGCACATAAAGTACTATTTGTCTTGGAATTTCAACAAGATGCAATCATGATGTGTTGTATCATTTTAAAGATCTCGTCGAGCTGATTAATTTGACACTTTGTTTAACAAATTTGGTCCTTATTTGCCGAAGTTATCGAGCTTCAAAGTTTGAAAAGTCACAAAAGTTGTGTGTTTGAGCACATAAAGTACTATTTTTCATGGAAATTCATCAAGATGCAATCATGATATGTTGTGTTATTTTAAAGATCTCGTCGTGCTGATTAATTTGACACTTTGTTTAACAAATTTGGTCCTAATTTGCCGAAGTTATCGAGCTTCAAAGTTTGAAAAGTCACAAAAGTTGTGTGTTTGAGCACATAAAGTACTATTTGTCTTGGAAATTCAACAAGATGCAATCATGATGTGTTGTGTCATTTTAAAGATCTCGTCGAGCTGATTAATTTGACACTTTGTTTAACAAATTTGGGTCTCATTTGCCGAAGTTATCGATCTACAAAGTGTGAAAAGTCACAAAAGTTTTGTGTTTGAGCACATAAAGTACTATTTGTCTTGGAAATTCATCTAGATGCAATCATGATGTGTTGTATCATTTTAAAGATCTCGTCGAGCTGATTAATTTGACACTTTGTTTAACAAATTTGGTCCTTATTTGCCGAAGTTATCGAGCTTCAAAGTTTGAAAAGTCACAAAAGTTGTGTGTTTGAGCACATAAAGTACTATTTTTCATGGAAATTCATCAAGATGCAATCATGATGTGTTGTGTTATTTTAAAGATCTCGTCGTGCTGATTAATTTGACACTTTGTTTAACAAATTTGGTCCTAATTTGCCGAAGTTATCGAGCTTCAAAGTTTGAAAAGTCACAAAAGTTGTGTGTTTGAGCACATAAAGTACTATTTGTCTTGGAAATTCAACAAGATGCAATCATGATGTGTTGTGTAATTTTAAAGATCTCGTCGAGCTGATTAATTTGACACTTTGTTTAACAAATTTGGGTCTCATTTGCCGAAGTTATCGATCTACAAAGTGTGAAAAGTCACAAAAGTTTTGTGTTTGAGCACATAAAGTACTATTTGTCTTGGAAATTCATCTAGATGCAATCATGATGTGTTGTGACATCTTCAAAATCTCGTCGAGCTGATTAATGTGACACTTTGTTTAACAAATTTGGTTCTCATTTGCCGATGTTATCGAGCTTCAAAGTTTGAAAAGTCATAAAAGTTGTGTGTTTGAGCATATAAAGTACTATTTGTCTTGGAAATTCATCAAGATGCAATCATGATGTGTTGTGACATCTTCAAAATCTCGTCGAGCTGATTAATGTGACACTTTGTTTAACAAATTTGTTTCTCATTTGCCGAAGTTATCGAGCTTCAAAGTTTGAAAAGTCATAAAAGTTGTGTGTTTGAGCATATAAAGTACTATTTGTCTTGGAAATTCATCAAGATGCAATCATGATGTGTTGTGACATCTTCAAAATCTCGTCGAGCTGATTAATGTGACACTTTGTTAAACAAATTTGGTCCTAATTTGCCGAAGTTATCGAGCTTCAAAGTTTGAAAAGTCACAAAAGTTGGGTGTTTAAGCACATAAAGTACTATTTGTCTTGGAAATTCATCAAGAGGCAATCATGATGTGTTGTGACATCTTCAAAATCTCGTCGAGCTGATTAATGTGACACTTTGTTTAACAAATTTGGTCCTAATTTGCCGAAGTTATCGAGCTTCAAAGTTTGAAAAGTCATAAAAGTTGTGTGTTTGAGCACATAAAGTACTATTTTTCATGGAAATTCATCAAGATGCAATCATGATGTGTTGTGTTATTTTAAAGATCTCGTCGAGCTGATTAATTTGACACTTTGTTTAACAAATTTGGTCCTTATTTGCCGAAGTTATCGAGCTTCAAAGTTTGAAAAGTCACAAAAGTTGTGTGTTTGAGCACATAAAGTACTATTTTTCATGGAAATTCATCAAGATGCAATCATGATGTGTTGTGTTATTTTAAAGATCTCGTCGTGCTGATTAATTTGACACTTTGTTTAACAAATTTGGTCCTAATTTGCCGAAGTTATCGATCTACAAAGTGTGAAAAGTCACAAAAGTTTTGTGTTTGAGCACATAAAGTACTATTTGTCTTGGAAATTCATCAAGATGCAATCATGATGTGTTGTGACATCTTCAACATCTCGTCGAGCTGATTAATGTGACACTTTGTTTAACAAATTTGTTTCTCATTTGCCGAAGTTATCGAGCTTCAAAGTTTGAAAAGTCATAAAAGTTGTGTGTTTGAGCATATAAACTCCTATTTGTCTTGGAAATTCATCAAGATGCAATCATGATGTGTTGTGACATCTTCAAAATCTCGTCGAGCTGATTAATGTGACACTTTGTTTAACAAATTTGGTTCTCATTTGCCGATGTTATCGAGCTTCAAAGTTTGAAAAGTCATAAAAGTTGTGTGTTTGAGCATATAAAGTACTATTTGTCTTGGAAATTCATCAAGATGCAATCATGATGTGTTGTGACATCTTCAAAATCTCGTCGAGCTGATTAATGTGACACTTTGTTTAACAAATTTGGTTCTCATTTGCCGATGTTATCGAGCTTCAAAGTTTGAAAAGTCATAAAAGTTGTGTGTTTGAGCATATAAAGTACTATTTGTCTTGGAAATTCATCAAGATGCAATCATGATGTGTTGTGACATCTTCAAAATCTCGTCGAGCTGATTAATGTGACACTTTGTTTAACAAATTTGTTTCTCATTTGCCGAAGTTATCGAGCTTCAAAGTTTGAAAAGTCATAAAAGTTGTGTGTTTGAGCATATAAAGTACTATTTGTCTTGGAAATTCATCAAGATGCAATCATGATGTGTTGTGACATCTTCAAAATCTCGTCGAGCTGATTAATGTGACACTTTGTTTAACAAATTTGTTTCTCATTTGCCGAAGTTATCGAGCTTCAAAGTTTGAAAAGTCACAAAAGTTGGGTGTTTGAGCACATAAAGTACTATTTCTCTTGGAAATTCATCAAGAGGCAATCATGATGTGTTGTGTCATTTTAAAGATCTCGTCGAGCTGATTAATTTGACACTTTGTTTAACAAATTTGGTTCTTATTTACCGAAGTTATCGAGCTTCAAAGTTTGAAAAGTCACAAAAGTTGTGTGTTTGAGCACATAAAGTACTATTTTTCATGGAAATTCATCAAGATGCAATCATGATATGTTGTGTTATTTTAAAGATCTCGTCGTGCTGATTAATTTGACACTTTGTTTAACAAATTTGGTCCTAATTTGCCGAAGTTATCGAACTTTAAAGTTTGAAAAGTCACAAAAGTTGTGTGTTTGAGCACATAAAGTACTATTTGTCTTGGAAATTCAACAAGATGCAATCATGATGTGTTGTGTCATTTTAAAGATCTCGTCGAGCTGATTAATTTGACACTTTGTTTAACAAATTTGGGTCTCATTTGCCGAAGTTATCGATCTACAAAGTGTGAAAAGTCACAAAAGTTTTGTGTTTGAGCACATAAAGTACTATTTGTCTTGGAAATTCATCTAGATGCAATCATGATGTGTTGTATCATTTTAAAGATCTCGTCGAGCTGATTAATTTGACACTTTGTTTAACAAATTTGGTCCTTACTTGCCGAAGTTATCGATCTACAAAGTGTGAAAAGTCACAAAAGTTTTGTGTTTGAGCACATAAAGTACTATTTGTCTTGGAAATTCATCAAGATGCAATCATGATGTGTTGTGACATCTTCAACATCTCGTCGAGCTGATTAATGTGACACTTTGTTTAACAAATTTGTTTCTCATTTGCCGAAGTTATCGAGCTTCAAAGTTTGAAAAGTCATAAAAGTTGTGTGTTTGAGCATATAAACTCCTATTTGTCTTGGAAATTCATCAAGATGCAATCATGATGTGTTGTGACATCTTCAAAATCTCGTCGAGCTGATTAATGTGACACTTTGATTAACAAATTTGGTTCTCATTTGCCGATGTTATCGAGCTTCAAAGTTTGAAAAGTCATAAAAGTTGTGTGTTTGAGCATATAAAGTACTATTTGTCTTGGAAATTCATCAAGATGCAATCATGATGTGTTGTGACATCTTCAAAATCTCGTCGAGCTGATTAATGTGACACTTTGTTTAACAAATTTGGTCCTAATTTGCCGAAGTTATCGAGCTTCAAAGTTTGAAAAGTCACAAAAGTTGTGTGTTTGAGCACATAAAGTACTATTTGTCTTGGAAATTCAACAAGATGCAATCATGATGTGTTGTGTCATTTTAAAGATCTCGTCGAGCTGATTAATTTGACACTTTGTTTAACAAATTTGGTTCTTATTTACCGAAGTTATCGAGCTTCAAAGTGTGAAAAGTCACAAAAGTTTTGTGTTTGAGCACATAAAGTACTATTTGTCTTGGAAATTCATCAAGATGCAATCATGATGTGTTGTGACATCTTCAACATCTCGTCGAGCTGATTAATGTGACACTTTGTTTAACAAATTTGTTTCTCATTTGCCGAAGTTATCGAGCTTCAAAGTTTGAAAAGTCATAAAAGTTGTGTGTTTGAGCATATAAACTCCTATTTGTCTTGGAAATTCATCAAGATGCAATCATGATGTGTTGTGACATCTTCAAAATCTCGTCGAGCTGATTAATGTGACACTTTGTTTAACAAATTTGGTTCTCATTTGCCGATGTTATCGAGCTTCAAAGTTTGAAAAGTCATAAAAGTTGTGTGTTTGAGCATATAAAGTACTATTTGTCTTGGAAATTCATCAAGATGCAATCATGATGTGTTGTGACATCTTCAAAATCTCGTCGAGCTGATTAATGTGACACTTTGTTTAACAAATTTGTTTCTCATTTGCCGAAGTTATCGAGCTTCAAAGTTTGAAAAGTCATAAAAGTTGTGTGTTTGAGCATATAAAGTACTATTTGTCTTGGAAATTCATCAAGATGCAATCATGATGTGTTGTGACATCTTCAAAATCTCGTCGAGCTGATTAATGTGACACTTTGTTTAACAAATTTGTTTCTCATTTGCCGAAGTTATCGAGCTTCAAAGTTTGAAAAGTCATAAAAGTTGTGTGTTTGAGCATATAAAGTACTATTTGTCTTGGAAATTCATCAAGATGCAATCATGATGTGTTGTGACATCTTCAAAATCTCGTCGAGCTGATTAATGTGACACTTTGTTTAACAAATTTGGTCCTAATTTGCCGAAGTTATCGAGCTTCAAAGTTTGAAAAGTCACAAAAGTTGTGTGTTTGAGCACATAAAGTACTATTTGTCTTGGAAATTCAACAAGATGCAATCATGATGTGTTGTGTCATTTTAAAGATCTCGTCGAGCTGATTAATTTGACACTTTGTTTAACAAATTTGGGTCTCATTTGCCGAAGTTATCGATCTACAAAGTGTGAAAAGTCACAAAAGTTTTGTGTTTGAGCACATAAAGTACTATTTGTCTTGGAAATTCATCTAGATGCAATCATGATGTGTTGTATCATTTTAAAGATCTCGTCGAGCTGATTAATTTGACACTTTGTTTAACAAATTTGGTCCTTATTTGCCGAAGTTATCGATCTACAAAGTGTGAAAAGTCACAAAAGTTTTGTGTTTGAGCACATAAAGTACTATTTGTCTTGGAAATTCATCAAGATGCAATCATGATGTGTTGTGACATCTTCAACATCTCGTCGAGCTGATTAATGTGACACTTTGTTTAACAAATTTGTTTCTCATTTGCCGAAGTTATCGAGCTTCAAAGTTTGAAAAGTCATAAAAGTTGTGTGTTTGAGCATATAAACTCCTATTTGTCTTGGAAATTCATCAAGATGCAATCATGATGTGTTGTGACATCTTCAAAATCTCGTCGAGCTGATTAATGTGACACTTTGATTAACAAATTTGGTTCTCATTTGCCGATGTTATCGAGCTTCAAAGTTTGAAAAGTCATAAAAGTTGTGTGTTTGAGCATATAAAGTACTATTTGTCTTGGAAATTCATCAAGATGCAATCATGATGTGTTGTGACATCTTCAAAATCTCGTCGAGCTGATTAATGTGACACTTTGTTTAACAAATTTGTTTCTCATTTGCCGAAGTTATCGAGCTTCAAAGTTTGAAAAGTCATAAAAGTTGTGTGTTTGAGCATATAAAGTACTATTTGTCTTGGAAATTCATCAAGATGCAATCATGATGTGTTGTGACATCTTCAAAATCTCGTCGAGCTGATTAATGTGACACTTTGTTTAACAAATTTGGTCCTAATTTGCCGAAGTTATCGAGCTTCAAAGTTTGAAAAGTCACAAAAGTTGTGTGTTTGAGCACATAAAGTACTATTTGTCTTGGAAATTCAACAAGATGCAATCATGATGTGTTGTGTCATTTTAAAGATCTCGTCGAGCTGATTAATTTGACACTTTGTTTAACAAATTTGGGTCTCATTTGCCGAAGTTATCGATCTACAAAGTGTGAAAAGTCACAAAAGTTTTGTGTTTGAGCACATAAAGTACTATTTGTCTTGGAAATTCATCTAGATGCAATCATGATGTGTTGTATCATTTTAAAGATCTCGTCGAGCTGATTAATTTGACACTTTGTTTAACAAATTTGGTCCTTATTTGCCGAAGTTATCGATCTACAAAGTGTGAAAAGTCACAAAAGTTTTGTGTTTGAGCACATAAAGTACTATTTGTCTTGGAAATTCATCAAGATGCAATCATGATGTGTTGTGACATCTTCAACATCTCGTCGAGCTGATTAATGTGACACTTTGTTTAACAAATTTGTTTCTCATTTGCCGAAGTTATCGAGCTTCAAAGTTTGAAAAGTCATAAAAGTTGTGTGTTTGAGCATATAAACTCCTATTTGTCTTGGAAATTCATCAAGATGCAATCATGATGTGTTGTGACATCTTCAAAATCTCGTCGAGCTGATTAATGTGACACTTTGATTAACAAATTTGGTTCTCATTTGCCGATGTTATCGAGCTTCAAAGTTTGAAAAGTCATAAAAGTTGTGTGTTTGAGCATATAAAGTACTATTTGTCTTGGAAATTCATCAAGATGCAATCATGATGTGTTGTGACATCTTCAAAATCTCGTCGAGCTGATTAATGTGACACTTTGTTTAACAAATTTGTTTCTCATTTGCCGAAGTTATCGAGCTTCAAAGTTTGAAAAGTCATAAAAGTTGTGTGTTTGAGCATATAAAGTACTATTTGTCTTGGAAATTCATCAAGATGCAATCATGATGTGTTGTGACATCTTCAAAATCTCGTCGAGCTGATTAATGTGACACTTTGTTTAACAAATTTGGTCCTAATTTGCCGAAGTTATCGAGCTTCAAAGTTTGAAAAGTCACAAAAGTTGTGTGTTTGAGCACATAAAGTACTATTTGTCTTGGAAATTCAACAAGATGCAATCATGATGTGTTGTGTCATTTTAAAGATCTCGTCGAGCTGATTAATTTGACACTTTGTTTAACAAATTTGGTTCTTATTTACCGAAGTTATCGAGCTTCAAAGTGTGAAAAGTCACAAAAGTTTTGTGTTTGAGCACATAAAGTACTATTTGTCTTGGAAATTCATCAAGATGCAATCATGATGTGTTGTGACATCTTCAACATCTCGTCGAGCTGATTAATGTGACACTTTGTTTAACAAATTTGTTTCTCATTTGCCGAAGTTATCGAGCTTCAAAGTTTGAAAAGTCATAAAAATTGTGTGTTTGAGCATATAAACTCCTATTTGTCTTGGAAATTCATCAAGATGCAATCATGATGTGTTGTGACATCTTCAAAATCTCGTCGAGCTGATTAATGTGACACTTTGTTTAACAAATTTGGTTCTCATTTGCCGATGTTATCGAGCTTCAAAGTTTGAAAAGTCATAAAAGTTGTGTGTTTGAGCATATAAAGTACTATTTGTCTTGGAAATTCATCAAGATGCAATCATGATGTGTTGTGACATCTTCAAAATCTCGTCGAGCTGATTAATGTGACACTTTGTTTAACAAATTTGTTTCTCATTTGCCGAAGTTATCGAGCTTCAAAGTTTGAAAAGTCATAAAAGTTGTGTGTTTGAGCATATAAAGTACTATTTGTCTTGGAAATTCATCAAGATGCAATCATGATGTGTTGTGACATCTTCAAAATCTCGTCGAGCTGATTAATGTGACACTTTGTTTAACAAATTTGGTCCTAATTTGCCGAAGTTATCGAGCTTCAAAGTTTGAAAAGTCACAAAAGTTGTGTGTTTGAGCACATAAAGTACTATTTGTCTTGGAAATTCAACAAGATGCAATCATGATGTGTTGTGTCATTTTAAAGATCTCGTCGAGCTGATTAATTTGACACTTTGTTTAACAAATTTGGTTCTTATTTACCGAAGTTATCGAGCTTCAAAGTGTGAAAAGTCACAAAAGTTTTGTGTTTGAGCACATAAAGTACTATTTGTCTTGGAAATTCATCAAGATGCAATCATGATGTGTTGTGACATCTTCAACATCTCGTCGAGCTGATTAATGTGACACTTTGTTTAACAAATTTGTTTCTCATTTGCCGAAGTTATCGAGCTTCAAAGTTTGAAAAGTCATAAAAGTTGTGTGTTTGAGCATATAAACTCCTATTTGTCTTGGAAATTCATCAAGATGCAATCATGATGTGTTGTGACATCTTCAAAATCTCGTCGAGCTGATTAATGTGACACTTTGATTAACAAATTTGGTTCTCATTTGCCGATGTTATCGAGCTTCAAAGTTTGAAAAGTCATAAAAGTTGTGTGTTTGAGCATATAAAGTACTATTTGTCTTGGAAATTCATCAAGATGCAATCATGATGTGTTGTGACATCTTCAAAATCTCGTCGAGCTGATTAATGTGACACTTTGTTTAACAAATTTGTTTCTCATTTGCCGAAGTTATCGAGCTTCAAAGTTTGAAAAGTCATAAAAGTTGTGTGTTTGAGCATATAAAGTACTATTTGTCTTGGAAATTCATCAAGATGCAATCATGATGTGTTGTGACATCTTCAAAATCTCGTCGAGCTGATTAATGTGACACTTTGTTTAACAAATTTGGTCCTAATTTGCCGAAGTTATCGAGCTTCAAAGTTTGAAAAGTCACAAAAGTTGTGTGTTTGAGCACATAAAGTACTATTTGTCTTGGAAATTCAACAAGATGCAATCATGATGTGTTGTGTCATTTTAAAGATCTCGTCGAGCTGATTAATTTGACACTTTGTTTAACAAATTTGGTTCTTATTTACCGAAGTTATCGAGCTTCAAAGTGTGAAAAGTCACAAAAGTTTTGTGTTTGAGCACATAAAGTACTATTTGTCTTGGAAATTCATCAAGATGCAATCATGATGTGTTGTGACATCTTCAACATCTCGTCGAGCTGATTAATGTGACACTTTGTTTAACAAATTTGTTTCTCATTTGCCGAAGTTATCGAGCTTCAAAGTTTGAAAAGTCATAAAAATTGTGTGTTTGAGCATATAAACTCCTATTTGTCTTGGAAATTCATCAAGATGCAATCATGATGTGTTGTGACATCTTCAAAATCTCGTCGAGCTGATTAATGTGACACTTTGTTTAACAAATTTGGTTCTCATTTGCCGATGTTATCGAGCTTCAAAGTTTGAAAAGTCATAAAAGTTGTGTGTTTGAGCATATAAAGTACTATTTGTCTTGGAAATTCATCAAGATGCAATCATGATGTGTTGTGACATCTTCAAAATCTCGTCGAGCTGATTAATGTGACACTTTGTTTAACAAATTTGTTTCTCATTTGCCGAAGTTATCGAGCTTCAAAGTTTGAAAAGTCATAAAAGTTGTGTGTTTGAGCATATAAAGTACTATTTGTCTTGGAAATTCATCAAGATGCAATCATGATGTGTTGTGACATCTTCAAAATCTCGTCGAGCTGATTAATGTGACACTTTGTTTAACAAATTTGGTCCTAATTTGCCGAAGTTATCGAGCTTCAAAGTTTGAAAAGTCACAAAAGTTGTGTGTTTGAGCACATAAAGTACTATTTGTCTTGGAAATTCAACAAGATGCAATCATGATGTGTTGTGTCATTTTAAAGATCTCGTCGAGCTGATTAATTTGACACTTTGTTTAACAAATTTGGGTCTCATTTGCCGAAGTTATCGATCTACAAAGTGTGAAAAGTCACAAAAGTTTTGTGTTTGAGCACATAAAGTACTATTTGTCTTGGAAATTCATCTAGATGCAATCATGATGTGTTGTGACATCTTCAAAATCTCGTCGAGCTGATTAATGTGACACTTTGTTTAACAAATTTGGTCCTAATTTGCCGAAGTTATCGAGCTTCAAAGTTTGAAAAGTCACAAAAGTTGTGTGTTTGAGCACATAAAGTACTATTTGTCTTGGAAATTCAACAAGATGCAATCATGATGTGTTGTGTCATTTTAAAGATCTCGTCGAGCTGATTAATTTGACACTTTGTTTAACAAATTTGGTTCTTATTTACCGAAGTTATCGAGCTTCAAAGTGTGAAAAGTCACAAAAGTTTTGTGTTTGAGCACATAAAGTACTATTTGTCTTGGAAATTCATCAAGATGCAATCATGATGTGTTGTGACATCTTCAACATCTCGTCGAGCTGATTAATGTGACACTTTGTTTAACAAATTTGTTTCTCATTTGCCGAAGTTATCGAGCTTCAAAGTTTGAAAAGTCATAAAAGTTGTGTGTTTGAGCATATAAACTCCTATTTGTCTTGGAAATTCATCAAGATGCAATCATGATGTGTTGTGACATCTTCAAAATCTCGTCGAGCTGATTAATGTGACACTTTGATTAACAAATTTGGTTCTCATTTGCCGATGTTATCGAGCTTCAAAGTTTGAAAAGTCATAAAAGTTGTGTGTTTGAGCATATAAAGTACTATTTGTCTTGGAAATTCATCAAGATGCAATCATGATGTGTTGTGACATCTTCAAAATCTCGTCGAGCTGATTAATGTGACACTTTGTTTAACAAATTTGTTTCTCATTTGCCGAAGTTATCGAGCTTCAAAGTTTGAAAAGTCATAAAAGTTGTGTGTTTGAGCATATAAAGTACTATTTGTCTTGGAAATTCATCAAGATGCAATCATGATGTGTTGTGACATCTTCAAAATCTCGTCGAGCTGATTAATGTGACACTTTGTTTAACAAATTTGGTCCTAATTTGCCGAAGTTATCGAGCTTCAAAGTTTGAAAAGTCACAAAAGTTGGGTGTTTGAGCACATAAAGTACTATTTGTCTTGGAAATTCATCAAGAGGCAATCATGATGTGTTGTGTCATTTTAAAGATCTCGTCGTGCTGATTAATTTGACACTTTGTTTAACAAATTTGGTTCTTATTTACCGAAGTTATCGAGCTTCAAAGTGTGAAAAGTCACAAAAGTTTTGTGTTTGAGCACATAAAGTACTATTTGTCTTGGAAATTCATCAAGATGCAATCATGATGTGTTGTGACATCTTCAACATCTCGTCGAGCTGATTAATGTGACACTTTGTTTAACAAATTTGTTTCTCATTTGCCGAAGTTATCGAGCTTCAAAGTTTGAAAAGTCATAAAAGTTGTGTGTTTGAGCATATAAACTCCTATTTGTCTTGGAAATTCATCAAGATGCAATCATGATGTGTTGTGACATCTTCAAAATCTCGTCGAGCTGATTAATGTGACACTTTGTTTAACAAATTTGGTTCTCATTTGCCGATGTTATCGAGCTTCAAAGTTTGAAAAGTCATAAAAGTTGTGTGTTTGAGCATATAAAGTACTATTTGTCTTGGAAATTCATCAAGATGCAATCATGATGTGTTGTGACATCTTCAAAATCTCGTCGAGCTGATTAATGTGACACTTTGTTTAACAAATTTGTTTCTCATTTGCCGAAGTTATCGAGCTTCAAAGTTTGAAAAGTCATAAAAGTTGTGTGTTTGAGCATATAAAGTACTATTTGTCTTGGAAATTCATCAAGATGCAATCATGATGTGTTGTGACATCTTCAAAATCTCGTCGAGCTGATTAATGTGACACTTTGTTTAACAAATTTGGTCCTAATTTGCCGAAGTTATCGAGCTTCAAAGTTTGAAAAGTCACAAAAGTTGTGTGTTTGAGCACATAAAGTACTATTTGTCTTGGAAATTCAACAAGATGCAATCATGATGTGTTGTGTCATTTTAAAGATCTCGTCGAGCTGATTAATTTGACACTTTGTTTAACAAATTTGGGTCTCATTTGCCGAAGTTATCGATCTACAAAGTGTGAAAAGTCACAAAAGTTTTGTGTTTGAGCACATAAAGTACTATTTGTCTTGGAAATTCATCTAGATGCAATCATGATGTGTTGTGACATCTTCAAAATCTCGTCGAGCTGATTAATGTGACACTTTGTTTAACAAATTTGGTCCTAATTTGCCGAAGTTATCGAGCTTCAAAGTTTGAAAAGTCACAAAAGTTGTGTGTTTGAGCACATAAAGTACTATTTGTCTTGGAAATTCAACAAGATGCAATCATGATGTGTTGTGTCATTTTAAAGATCTCGTCGAGCTGATTAATTTGACACTTTGTTTAACAAATTTGGTTCTTATTTACCGAAGTTATCGAGCTTCAAAGTGTGAAAAGTCACAAAAGTTTTGTGTTTGAGCACATAAAGTACTATTTGTCTTGGAAATTCATCAAGATGCAATCATGATGTGTTGTGACATCTTCAACATCTCGTCGAGCTGATTAATGTGACACTTTGTTTAACAAATTTGTTTCTCATTTGCCGAAGTTATCGAGCTTCAAAGTTTGAAAAGTCATAAAAGTTGTGTGTTTGAGCATATAAACTCCTATTTGTCTTGGAAATTCATCAAGATGCAATCATGATGTGTTGTGACATCTTCAAAATCTCGTCGAGCTGATTAATGTGACACTTTGTTTAACAAATTTGGTTCTCATTTGCCGATGTTATCGAGCTTCAAAGTTTGAAAAGTCATAAAAGTTGTGTGTTTGAGCATATAAAGTACTATTTGTCTTGGAAATTCATCAAGATGCAATCATGATGTGTTGTGACATCTTCAAAATCTCGTCGAGCTGATTAATGTGACACTTTGTTTAACAAATTTGTTTCTCATTTGCCGAAGTTATCGAGCTTCAAAGTTTGAAAAGTCATAAAAGTTGTGTGTTTGAGCATATAAAGTACTATTTGTCTTGGAAATTCATCAAGATGCAATCATGATGTGTTGTGACATCTTCAAAATCTCGTCGAGCTGATTAATGTGACACTTTGTTTAACAAATTTGGTCCTAATTTGCCGAAGTTATCGAGCTTCAAAGTTTGAAAAGTCACAAAAGTTGTGTGTTTGAGCACATAAAGTACTATTTGTCTTGGAAATTCAACAAGATGCAATCATGATGTGTTGTGTCATTTTAAAGATCTCGTCGAGCTGATTAATTTGACACTTTGTTTAACAAATTTGGTTCTTATTTACCGAAGTTATCGAGCTTCAAAGTGTGAAAAGTCACAAAAGTTTTGTGTTTGAGCACATAAAGTACTATTTGTCTTGGAAATTCATCAAGATGCAATCATGATGTGTTGTGACATCTTCAACATCTCGTCGAGCTGATTAATGTGACACTTTGTTTAACAAATTTGTTTCTCATTTGCCGAAGTTATCGAGCTTCAAAGTTTGAAAAGTCATAAAAGTTGTGTGTTTGAGCATATAAACTCCTATTTGTCTTGGAAATTCATCAAGATGCAATCATGATGTGTTGTGACATCTTCAAAATCTCGTCGAGCTGATTAATGTGACACTTTGTTTAACAAATTTGGTTCTCATTTGCCGATGTTATCGAGCTTCAAAGTTTGAAAAGTCATAAAAGTTGTGTGTTTGAGCATATAAAGTACTATTTGTCTTGGAAATTCATCAAGATGCAATCATGATGTGTTGTGACATCTTCAAAATCTCGTCGAGCTGATTAATGTGACACTTTGTTTAACAAATTTGTTTCTCATTTGCCGAAGTTATCGAGCTTCAAAGTTTGAAAAGTCATAAAAGTTGTGTGTTTGAGCATATAAAGTACTATTTGTCTTGGAAATTCATCAAGATGCAATCATGATGTGTTGTGACATCTTCAAAATCTCGTCGAGCTGATTAATGTGACACTTTGTTTAACAAATTTGGTCCTAATTTGCCGAAGTTATCGAGCTTCAAAGTTTGAAAAGTCACAAAAGTTGTGTGTTTGAGCACATAAAGTACTATTTGTCTTGGAAATTCAACAAGATGCAATCATGATGTGTTGTGTCATTTTAAAGATCTCGTCGAGCTGATTAATTTGACACTTTGTTTAACAAATTTGGTTCTTATTTACCGAAGTTATCGAGCTTCAAAGTGTGAAAAGTCACAAAAGTTTTGTGTTTGAGCACATAAAGTACTATTTGTCTTGGAAATTCATCAAGATGCAATCATGATGTGTTGTGACATCTTCAACATCTCGTCGAGCTGATTAATGTGACACTTTGTTTAACAAATTTGTTTCTCATTTGCCGAAGTTATCGAGCTTCAAAGTTTGAAAAGTCATAAAAGTTGTGTGTTTGAGCATATAAACTCCTATTTGTCTTGGAAATTCATCAAGATGCAATCATGATGTGTTGTGACATCTTCAAAATCTCGTCGAGCTGATTAATGTGACACTTTGTTTAACAAATTTGGTTCTCATTTGCCGATGTTATCGAGCTTCAAAGTTTGAAAAGTCATAAAAGTTGTGTGTTTGAGCATATAAAGTACTATTTGTCTTGGAAATTCATCAAGATGCAATCATGATGTGTTGTGACATCTTCAAAATCTCGTCGAGCTGATTAATGTGACACTTTGTTTAACAAATTTGTTTCTCATTTGCCGAAGTTATCGAGCTTCAAAGTTTGAAAAGTCATAAAAGTTGTGTGTTTGAGCATATAAAGTACTATTTGTCTTGGAAATTCATCAAGATGCAATCATGATGTGTTGTGACATCTTCAAAATCTCGTCGAGCTGATTAATGTGACACTTTGTTTAACAAATTTGGTCCTAATTTGCCGAAGTTATCGAGCTTCAAAGTTTGAAAAGTCACAAAAGTTGTGTGTTTGAGCACATAAAGTACTATTTGTCTTGGAAATTCAACAAGATGCAATCATGATGTATTGTGTCATTTTAAAGATCTCGTCGAGCTGATTAATTTGACACTTTGTTTAACAAATTTGGTTCTTATTTACCGAAGTTATCGAGCTTCAAAGTTTGAAAAGTCACAAAAGTTGTGTGTTTGAGCACATAAAGTACTATTTTTCATGGAAATTCATCAAGATGCAATCATGATGTGTTGTATCATTTTAAAGATCTCGTCGAGCTGATTAATTTGACACTTTGTTTAACAAATTTGGTCCTTATTTGCCGAAGTTATCGAGCTTCAAAGTTTGAAAAGTCACAAAAGTTGTGTGTTTGAGCACATAAAGTACTATTTTTCATGGAAATTCATCAAGATGCAATCATGATGTATTGTGTTATTTTAAAGATCTCGTCGAGCTGATTAATTTGACACTTTGTTTAACAAATTTGGGTCTCATTTGCCGAAGTTATCGATCTACAAAGTGTGAAAAGTCACAAAAGTTTTGTGTTTGAGCACATAAAGTACTATTTGTCTTGGAAATTCATCTAGATGCAATCATGATGTGTTGTATCATTTTAAAGATCTCGTCGAGCTGATTAATTTGACACTTTGTTTAACAAATTTGGTCCTTATTTGCCGAAGTTATCGAGCTTCAAAGTTTGAAAAGTCACAAAAGTTGTGTGTTTGAGCACATAAAGTACTATTTTTCATGGAAATTCATCAAGATGCAATCATGATGTATTGTGTTATTTTAAAGATCTCGTCGAGCTGATTAATTTGACACTTTGTTTAACAAATTTGGTCCTTATTTGCCGAAGTTATCGAGCTTCAAAGTTTGAAAAGTCACAAAAGTTGTGTGTTTGAGCACATAAAGTACTATTTTTCATGGAAATTCATCAAGATGCAATCATGATGTGTTGTGTTATTTTAAAGATCTCGTCGTGCTGATTAATTTGACACTTTGTTTAACAAATTTGGTCCTAATTTGCCGAAGTTATCGAGCTTCAAAGTTTGAAAAGTCACAAAAGTTGTGTGTTTGAGCACATAAAGTACTATTTGTCTTGGAAATTCAACAAGATGTAATCATGATGTGTTGTGTAATTTTAAAGATCTCGTCGAGCTGATTAATTTGACACTTTGTTTAACAAATTTGGGTCTCATTTGCCGAAGTTATCGATCTACAAAGTGTGAAAAGTCACAAAAGTTTTGTGTTTGAGCACATAAAGTACTATTTGTCTTGGAAATTCATCTAGATGCAATCATGATGTGTTGTGACATCTTCAAAATCTCGTCGAGCTGATTAATGTGACACTTTGTTTAACAAATTTGGTTCTCATTTGCCGATGTTATCGAGCTTCAAAGTTTGAAAAGTCATAAAAGTTGTGTGTTTGAGCATATAAAGTACTATTTGTCTTGGAAATTCATCTAGATGCAATCATGATGTGTTGTATCATTTTAAAGATCTCGTCGAGCTGATTAATTTGACACTTTGTTTAACAAATTTGGGTCTCATTTGCCGAAGTTATCGATCTACAAAGTGTGAAAAGTCACAAAAGTTTTGTGTTTGAGCACATAAAGTACTATTTGTCTTGGAAATTCATCTAGATGCAATCATGATGTGTTGTGACATCTTCAAAATCTCGTCGAGCTGATTAATGTGACACTTTGTTTAACAAATTTGGTTCTCATTTGCCGATGTTATCGAGCTTCAAAGTTTGAAAAGTCATAAAAGTTGTGTGTTTGAGCATATAAAGTACTATTTGTCTTGGAAATTCATCTAGATGCAATCCTGATGTGTTGTGACATCTTCAAAATCTCGTCGAGCTGATTAATGTGACACTTTGTTTAACAAATTTGTTTCTCATTTGCCGAAGTTATCGAGCTTCAAAGTTTGAAAAGTCACAAAAGTTGTGTGTTTGAGCACATAAAGTACTATTTGTCTTGGAAATTCAACAAGATGCAATCATGATGTGTTGTGTCATTTTAAAGATCTCGTCGAGCTGATTAATTTGACACTTTGTTTAACAAATTTGGTCCTAATTTGCCGAAGTTATCGAGCTTCAAAGTTTGAAAAGTCACAAAAGTTGTGTGTTTGAGCACATAAAGTACTATTTGTCTTGGAAATTCAACAAGATGCAATCATGATGTGTTGTGTCATTTTAAAGATCTCGTCGAGCTGATTAATTTGACACTTTGTTTAACAAATTTGGGTCTCATTTGCCGAAGTTATCGATCTACAAAGTGTGAAAAGTCACAAAAGTTTTGTGTTTGAGCACATAAAGTACTATTTGTCTTGGAAATTCATCTAGATGCAATCATGATGTGTTGTGACATCTTCAAAATCTCGTCGAGCTGATTAATGTGACACTTTGTTTAACAAATTTGGTTCTCATTTGCCGATGTTATCGAGCTTCAAAGTTTGAAAAGTCATAAAAGTTGCGTGTTTGAGCACATAAAGTACTATTTGTCTTGGAAATTCATCTAGATGCAATCATGATGTGTTGTATCATTTTAAAGATCTCGTCGAGCTGATTAATTTGACACTTTGTTTAACAAATTTGGTCCTTATTTGCCGAAGTTATCGAGCTTCAAAGTTTGAAAAGTCACAAAAGTTGTGTGTTTGAGCACATAAAGTACTATTTTTCATGGAAATTCATCAAGATGCAATCATGATATGTTGTGTTATTTTAAAGATCTCGTCGTGCTGATTAATTTGACACTTTGTTTAACAAATTTGGTCCTAATTTGCCGAAGTTATCGAGCTTCAAAGTTTGAAAAGTCACAAAAGTTGTGTGTTTGAGCACATAAAGTACTATTTGTCTTGGAAATTCAACAAGATGCAATCATGATGTGTTGTGTCATTTTAAAGATCTCGTCGAGCTGATTAATTTGACACTTTGTTTAACAAATTTGGGTCTCATTTGCCGAAGTTATCGATCTACAAAGTGTGAAAAGTCACAAAAGTTTTGTGTTTGAGCACATAAAGTACTATTTGTCTTGGAAATTCATCTAGATGCAATCATGATGTGTTATATCATTTTAAAGATCTCGTCGAGCTGATTAATTTGACACTTTGTTTAACAAATTTGGTCCTTATTTGCCGAAGTTATCGAGCTTCAAAGTTTGAAAAGTCACAAAAGTTGTGTGTTTGAGCACATAAAGTACTATTTTTCATGGAAATTCATCAAGATGCAATCATGATGTGTTGTGTTATTTTAAAGATCTCGTCGTGCTGATTAATTTGACACTTTGTTTAACAAATTTGGTCCTAATTTGCCGAAGTTATCGAGCTTCAAAGTTTGAAAAGTCACAAAAGTTGTGTGTTTGAGCACATAAAGTACTATTTGTCTTGGAAATTCAACAAGATGCAATCATGATGTGTTGTGTAATTTTAAAGATCTCGTCGAGCTGATTAATTTGACACTTTGTTTAACAAATTTGGGTCTCATTTGCCGAAGTTATCGATCTACAAAGTGTGAAAAGTCACAAAAGTTTTGTGTTTGAGCACATAAAGTACTATTTGTCTTGGAAATTCATCTAGATGCAATCATGATGTGTTGTGACATCTTCAAAATCTCGTCGAGCTGATTAATGTGACACTTTGTTTAACAAATTTGGTTCTCATTTGCCGATGTTATCGAGCTTCAAAGTTTGAAAAGTCATAAAAGTTGTGTGTTTGAGCATATAAAGTACTATTTGTCTTGGAAATTCATCAAGATGCAATCATGATGTGTTGTGACATCTTCAAAATCTCGTCGAGCTGATTAATGTGACACTTTGTTTAACAAATTTGTTTCTCATTTGCCGAAGTTATCGAGCTTCAAAGTTTGAAAAGTCATAAAAGTTGTGTGTTTGAGCACATAAAGTACTATTTGTCTTGGAAATTCATCTAGATGCAATCATGATGTGTTGTATCATTTTAAAGATCTCGTCGAGCTGATTAATTTGACACTTTGTTTAACAAATTTGGTCCTTATTTGCCGAAGTTATCGAGCTTCAAAGTTTGAAAAGTCACAAAAGTTGTGTGTTTGAGCACATAAAGTACTATTTTTCATGGAAATTCATCAAGATGCAATCATGATATGTTGTGTTATTTTAAAGATCTCGTCGTGCTGATTAATTTGACACTTTGTTTAACAAATTTGGTCCTAATTTGCCGAAGTTATCGAGCTTCAAAGTTTGAAAAGTCACAAAAGTTGTGTGTTTGAGCACATAAAGTACTATTTGTCTTGGAAATTCAACAAGATGCAATCATGATGTGTTGTGTCATTTTAAAGATCTCGTCGAGCTGATTAATTTGACACTTTGTTTAACAAATTTGGGTCTCATTTGCCGAAGTTATCGATCTACAAAGTGTGAAAAGTCACAAAAGTTTTGTGTTTGAGCACATAAAGTACTATTTGTCTTGGAAATTCATCTAGATGCAATCATGATGTGTTGTATCATTTTAAAGATCTCGTCGAGCTGATTAATTTGACACTTTGTTTAACAAATTTGGTCCTTATTTGCCGAAGTTATCGAGCTTCAAAGTTTGAAAAGTCACAAAAGTTGTGTGTTTGAGCACATAAAGTACTATTTTTCATGGAAATTCATCAAGATGCAATCATGATGTGTTGTGTTATTTTAAAGATCTCGTCGTGCTGATTAATTTGACACTTTGTTTAACAAATTTGGTCCTAATTTGCCGAAGTTATCGAGCTTCAAAGTTTGAAAAGTCACAAAAGTTGTGTGTTTGAGCACATAAAGTACTATTTGTCTTGGAAATTCAACAAGATGCAATCATGATGTGTTGTGTAATTTTAAAGATCTCGTCGAGCTGATTAATTTGACACTTTGTTTAACAAATTTGGGTCTCATTTGCCGAAGTTATCGATCTACAAAGTGTGAAAAGTCACAAAAGTTTTGTGTTTGAGCACATAAAGTACTATTTTTCATGGAAATTCATCAAGATGCAATCATGATGTGTTGTGACATCTTCAAAATCTCGTCGAGCTGATTAATGTGACACTTTGTTTAACAAATTTGGTTCTCATTTGCCGATGTTATCGAGCTTCAATGTTTGAAAAGTCATAAAAGTTGTGTGTTTGAGCATATAAAGTACTATTTGTCTTGGAAATTCATCAAGATGCAATCATGATGTGTTGTGACATCTTCAAAATCTCGTCGAGCTGATTAATTTGACACTTTGTTTAACAAATTTGGTCCTTATTTGCCGAAGTTATCGAGCTTCAAAGTTTGAAAAGTCACAAAAGTTGTGTGTTTGAGCATATAAAGTACTATTTGTCTTGGAAATTCATCAAGATGCAATCATGATGTGTTGTGACATCTTCAAAATCTCGTCGAGCTGATTAATGTGACACTTTGTTTAACAAATTTGGTCCTAATTTGCCGAAGTTATCGAGCTTCAAAGTTTGAAAAGTCACAAAAGTTGTGTGTTTGAGCACATAAAGTACTATTTGTCTTGGAAATTCAACAAGATGCAATCATGATGTGTTGTGTCATTTTAAAGATCTCGTCGAGCTGATTAATTTGACACTTTGTTTAACAAATTTGGTCCTAATTTGCCGAAGTTATCGAGCTTCAAAGTTTGAAAAGTCACAAAAGTTGTGTGTTTGAGCACATAAAGTACTATTTGTCTTGGAAATTCAACAAGATGCAATCATGATGTGTTGTGTCATTTTAAAGATCTCGTCGAGCTGATTAATTTGACACTTTGTTTAACAAATTTGGGTCTCATTTGCCGAAGTTATCGATCTACAAAGTGTGAAAAGTCACAAAAGTTTTGTGTTTGAGCACATAAAGTACTATTTGTCTTGGAAATTCATCTAGATGCAATCATGATGTGTTGTATCATTTTAAAGATCTCGTCGAGCTGATTAATTTGACACTTTGTTTAACAAATTTGGTCCTTATTTGCCGAAGTTATCGAGCTTCAAAGTTTGAAAAGTCACAAAAGTTGTGTGTTTGAGCACATAAAGTACTATTTTTCATGGAAATTCATCAAGATGCAATCATGATATGTTGTGTTATTTTAAAGATCTCGTCGTGCTGATTAATTTGACACTTTGTTTAACAAATTTGGTCCTAATTTGCCGAAGTTATCGAGCTTCAAAGTTTGAAAAGTCACAAAAGTTGTGTGTTTGAGCACATAAAGTACTATTTGTCTTGGAAATTCAACAAGATGCAATCATGATGTGTTGTGTAATTTTAAAGATCTCGTCGAGCTGATTAATTTGACACTTTGTTTAACAAATTTGGGTCTCATTTGCCGAAGTTATCGATCTACAAAGTGTGAAAAGTCACAAAAGTTTTGTGTTTGAGCACATAAAGTACTATTTGTCTTGGAAATTCATCTAGATGCAATCGTGATGTGTTGTATCATTTTAAAGATCTCGTCGAGCTGATTAATTTGACACTTTGTTTAACAAATTTGGTTCTCATTTGCCGATGTTATCGAGCTTCAAAGTTTGAAAAGTCATAAAAGTTGTGTGTTTGAGCATATAAAGTACTATTTGTCTTGGAAATTCATCAAGATGCAATCATGATGTGTTGTGACATCTTCAAAATCTCGTCGAGCTGATTAATGTGACACTTTGTTTAACAAATTTGTTTCTCATTTGCCGAAGTTATCGAGCTTCAAAGTTTGAAAAGTCATAAAAGTTGTGTGTTTGAGCATATAAAGTACTATTTGTCTTGGAAATTCATCAAGATGCAATCATGATGTGTTGTGACATCTTCAAAATCTCGTCGAGCTGATTAATGTGACACTTTGTTTAACAAATTTGGTCCTAATTTGCCGAAGTTATCGAGCTTCAAAGTTTGAAAAGTCACAAAAGTTGGGTGTTTGAGCACATAAAGTACTATTTGTCTTGGAAATTCAACAAGATGCAATCATGATGTGTTGTGTAATTTTAAAGATCTCGTCGAGCTGATTAATTTGACACTTTGTTTAACAAATTTGGGTCTCATTTGCCGAAGTTATCGATCTACAAAGTGTGAAAAGTCACAAAAGTTTTGTGTTTGAGCACATAAAGTACTATTTTTCATGGAAATTCATCAAGATGCAATCATGATGTGTTGTGACATCTTCAAAATCTCGTCGAGCTGATTAATGTGACACTTTGTTTAACAAATTTGGTTCTCATTTGCCGATGTTATCGAGCTTCAATGTTTGAAAAGTCATAAAAGTTGTGTGTTTGAGCATATAAAGTACTATTTGTCTTGGAAATTCATCAAGATGCAATCATGATGTGTTGTGACATCTTCAAAATCTCGTCGAGCTGATTAATGTGACACTTTGTTTAACAAATTTGTTTCTCATTTGCCGAAGTTATCGAGCTTCAAAGTTTGAAAAGTCATAAAAGTTGTGTGTTTGAGCACATAAAGTACTATTTGTCTTGGAAATTCATCAAGATGCAATCATGATGTGTTGTGTCATTTTAAAGATCTCGTCGAGCTGATTAATTTGACACTTTGTTTAACAAATTTGGTTCTTATTTACCGAAGTTATCGAGCTTCAAAGTTTGAAAAGTCACAAAAGTTGTGTGTTTGAGCACATAAAGTACTATTTTTCATGGAAATTCATCAAGATGCAATCATGATGTGTTGTGTTATTTTAAAGATCTCGTCGTGCTGATTAATTTGACACTTTGTTTAACAAATTTGGTCCTAATTTGCCGAAGTTATCGAGCTTCAAAGTTTGAAAAGTCACAAAAGTTGTGTGTTTGAGCACATAAAGTACTATTTGTCTTGGAAATTCATCTAGATGCAATCATGATGTGTTGTATCATTTTAAAGATCTCGTCGAGCTGATTAATTTGACACTTTGTTTAACAAATTTGGTCCTTATTTGCCGAAGTTATCGAGCTTCAAAGTTTGAAAAGTCACAAAAGTTGTGTGTTTGAGCACATAAAGTACTATTTTTCATGGAAATTCATCAAGATGCAATCATGATATGTTGTGTTATTTTAAAGATCTCGTCGTGCTGATTAATTTGACACTTTGTTTAACAAATTTGGTCCTAATTTGCCGAAGTTATCGAGCTTCAAAGTTTGAAAAGTCACAAAAGTTGTGTGTTTGAGCACATAAAGTACTATTTGTCTTGGAAATTCAACAAGATGCAATCATGATGTGTTGTGACATCTTCAAAATCTCGTCGAGCTGATTAATGTGACACTTTGTTTAACAAATTTGGTCCTAATTTGCCGAAGTTATCGAGCTTCAAAGTTTGAAAAGTCACAAAAGTTGTGTGTTTGAGCACATAAAGTACTATTTGTCTTGGAAATTCAACAAGATGCAATCGTGATGTGTTGTGACATCTTCAAAATCTCGTCGAGCTGATTAATGTGACACTTTGTTTAACAAATTTGGTTCTCATTTGCCGATGTTATCGAGCTTCAAAGTTTGAAAAGTCATAAAAGTTGTGTGTTTGAGCATATAAAGTACTATTTGTCTTGGAAATTCATCTAGATGCAATCCTGATGTGTTGTGACATCTTCAAAATCTCGTCGAGCTGATTAATGTGACACTTTGTTTAACAAATTTGTTTCTCATTTGCCGAAGTTATCGAGCTTCAAAGTTTGAAAAGTCACAAAAGTTGTGTGTTTGAGCACATAAAGTACTATTTGTCTTGGAAATTCAACAAGATGTAATCATGATGTGTTGTGTAATTTTAAAGATCTCGTCGAGCTGATTAATTTGACACTTTGTTTAACAAATTTGGGTCTCATTTGCCGAAGTTATCGATCTACAAAGTGTGAAAAGTCACAAAAGTTTTGTGTTTGAGCACATAAAGTACTATTTGTCTTGGAAATTCATCTAGATGCAATCATGATGTGTTGTGACATCTTCAAAATCTCGTCGAGCTGATTAATGTGACACTTTGTTTAACAAATTTGGTTCTCATTTGCCGATGTTATCGAGCTTCAAAGTTTGAAAAGTCATAAAAGTTGTGTGTTTGAGCATATAAAGTACTATTTGTCTTGGAAATTCATCTAGATGCAATCATGATGTGTTGTATCATTTTAAAGATCTCGTCGAGCTGATTAATTTGACACTTTGTTTAACAAATTTGGGTCTCATTTGCCGAAGTTATCGATCTACAAAGTGTGAAAAGTCACAAAAGTTTTGTGTTTGAGCACATAAAGTACTATTTGTCTTGGAAATTCATCTAGATGCAATCATGATGTGTTATATCATTTTAAAGATCTCGTCGAGCTGATTAATTTGACACTTTGTTTAACAAATTTGGTCCTTATTTGCCGAAGTTATCGAGCTTCAAAGTTTGAAAAGTCACAAAAGTTGTGTGTTTGAGCACATAAAGTACTATTTTTCATGGAAATTCATCAAGATGCAATCATGATGTGTTGTGTTATTTTAAAGATCTCGTCGTGCTGATTAATTTGACACTTTGTTTAACAAATTTGGTCCTAATTTGCCGAAGTTATCGAGCTTCAAAGTTTGAAAAGTCACAAAAGTTGTGTGTTTGAGCACATAAAGTACTATTTGTCTTGGAAATTCAACAAGATGCAATCATGATGTGTTGTGTAATTTTAAAGATCTCGTCGAGCTGATTAATTTGACACTTTGTTTAACAAATTTGGGTCTCATTTGCCGAAGTTATCGATCTACAAAGTGTGAAAAGTCACAAAAGTTTTGTGTTTGAGCACATAAAGTACTATTTGTCTTGGAAATTCATCTAGATGCAATCATGATGTGTTGTGACATCTTCAAAATCTCGTCGAGCTGATTAATGTGACACTTTGTTTAACAAATTTGGTTCTCATTTGCCGATGTTATCGAGCTTCAAAGTTTGAAAAGTCATAAAAGTTGTGTGTTTGAGCATATAAAGTACTATTTGTCTTGGAAATTCATCAAGATGCAATCATGATGTGTTGTGACATCTTCAAAATCTCGTCGAGCTGATTAATGTGACACTTTGTTTAACAAATTTGTTTCTCATTTGCCGAAGTTATCGAGCTTCAAAGTTTGAAAAGTCATAAAAGTTGTGTGTTTGAGCACATAAAGTACTATTTGTCTTGGAAATTCATCTAGATGCAATCATGATGTGTTGTATCATTTTAAAGATCTCGTCGAGCTGATTAATTTGACACTTTGTTTAACAAATTTGGTCCTTATTTGCCGAAGTTATCGAGCTTCAAAGTTTGAAAAGTCACAAAAGTTGTGTGTTTGAGCACATAAAGTACTATTTTTCATGGAAATTCATCAAGATGCAATCATGATATGTTGTGTTATTTTAAAGATCTCGTCGTGCTGATTAATTTGACACTTTGTTTAACAAATTTGGTCCTAATTTGCCGAAGTTATCGAGCTTCAAAGTTTGAAAAGTCACAAAAGTTGTGTGTTTGAGCACATAAAGTACTATTTGTCTTGGAAATTCAACAAGATGCAATCATGATGTGTTGTGTCATTTTAAAGATCTCGTCGAGCTGATTAATTTGACACTTTGTTTAACAAATTTGGGTCTCATTTGCCGAAGTTATCGATCTACAAAGTGTGAAAAGTCACAAAAGTTTTGTGTTTGAGCACATAAAGTACTATTTGTCTTGGAAATTCATCTAGATGCAATCATGATGTGTTGTATCATTTTAAAGATCTCGTCGAGCTGATTAATTTGACACTTTGTTTAACAAATTTGGTCCTTATTTGCCGAAGTTATCGAGCTTCAAAGTTTGAAAAGTCACAAAAGTTGTGTGTTTGAGCACATAAAGTACTATTTTTCATGGAAATTCATCAAGATGCAATCATGATGTGTTGTGTTATTTTAAAGATCTCGTCGTGCTGATTAATTTGACACTTTGTTTAACAAATTTGGTCCTAATTTGCCGAAGTTATCGAGCTTCAAAGTTTGAAAAGTCACAAAAGTTGTGTGTTTGAGCACATAAAGTACTATTTGTCTTGGAAATTCAACAAGATGCAATCATGATGTGTTGTGTAATTTTAAAGATCTCGTCGAGCTGATTAATTTGACACTTTGTTTAACAAATTTGGGTCTCATTTGCCGAAGTTATCGATCTACAAAGTGTGAAAAGTCACAAAAGTTTTGTGTTTGAGCACATAAAGTACTATTTTTCATGGAAATTCATCAAGATGCAATCATGATGTGTTGTGACATCTTCAAAATCTCGTCGAGCTGATTAATGTGACACTTTGTTTAACAAATTTGGTTCTCATTTGCCGATGTTATCGAGCTTCAATGTTTGAAAAGTCATAAAAGTTGTGTGTTTGAGCATATAAAGTACTATTTGTCTTGGAAATTCATCAAGATGCAATCATGATGTGTTGTGACATCTTCAAAATCTCGTCGAGCTGATTAATTTGACACTTTGTTTAACAAATTTGGTCCTTATTTGCCGAAGTTATCGAGCTTCAAAGTTTGAAAAGTCACAAAAGTTGTGTGTTTGAGCATATAAAGTACTATTTGTCTTGGAAATTCATCAAGATGCAATCATGATGTGTTGTGACATCTTCAAAATCTCGTCGAGCTGATTAATGTGACACTTTGTTTAACAAATTTGGTCCTAATTTGCCGAAGTTATCGAGCTTCAAAGTTTGAAAAGTCACAAAAGTTGTGTGTTTGAGCACATAAAGTACTATTTGTCTTGGAAATTCAACAAGATGCAATCATGATGTGTTGTGTCATTTTAAAGATCTCGTCGAGCTGATTAATTTGACACTTTGTTTAACAAATTTGGTCCTAATTTGCCGAAGTTATCGAGCTTCAAAGTTTGAAAAGTCACAAAAGTTGTGTGTTTGAGCACATAAAGTACTATTTGTCTTGGAAATTCAACAAGATGCAATCATGATGTGTTGTGTCATTTTAAAGATCTCGTCGAGCTGATTAATTTGACACTTTGTTTAACAAATTTGGGTCTCATTTGCCGAAGTTATCGATCTACAAAGTGTGAAAAGTCACAAAAGTTTTGTGTTTGAGCACATAAAGTACTATTTGTCTTGGAAATTCATCTAGATGCAATCATGATGTGTTGTATCATTTTAAAGATCTCGTCGAGCTGATTAATTTGACACTTTGTTTAACAAATTTGGTCCTTATTTGCCGAAGTTATCGAGCTTCAAAGTTTGAAAAGTCACAAAAGTTGTGTGTTTGAGCACATAAAGTACTATTTTTCATGGAAATTCATCAAGATGCAATCATGATATGTTGTGTTATTTTAAAGATCTCGTCGTGCTGATTAATTTGACACTTTGTTTAACAAATTTGGTCCTAATTTGCCGAAGTTATCGAGCTTCAAAGTTTGAAAAGTCACAAAAGTTGTGTGTTTGAGCACATAAAGTACTATTTGTCTTGGAAATTCAACAAGATGCAATCATGATGTGTTGTGTAATTTTAAAGATCTCGTCGAGCTGATTAATTTGACACTTTGTTTAACAAATTTGGGTCTCATTTGCCGAAGTTATCGATCTACAAAGTGTGAAAAGTCACAAAAGTTTTGTGTTTGAGCACATAAAGTACTATTTGTCTTGGAAATTCATCTAGATGCAATCGTGATGTGTTGTATCATTTTAAAGATCTCGTCGAGCTGATTAATTTGACACTTTGTTTAACAAATTTGGTTCTCATTTGCCGATGTTATCGAGCTTCAAAGTTTGAAAAGTCATAAAAGTTGTGTGTTTGAGCATATAAAGTACTATTTGTCTTGGAAATTCATCAAGATGCAATCATGATGTGTTGTGACATCTTCAAAATCTCGTCGAGCTGATTAATGTGACACTTTGTTTAACAAATTTGTTTCTCATTTGCCGAAGTTATCGAGCTTCAAAGTTTGAAAAGTCATAAAAGTTGTGTGTTTGAGCATATAAAGTACTATTTGTCTTGGAAATTCATCAAGATGCAATCATGATGTGTTGTGACATCTTCAAAATCTCGTCGAGCTGATTAATGTGACACTTTGTTTAACAAATTTGGTCCTAATTTGCCGAAGTTATCGAGCTTCAAAGTTTGAAAAGTCACAAAAGTTGGGTGTTTGAGCACATAAAGTACTATTTGTCTTGGAAATTCAACAAGATGCAATCATGATGTGTTGTGTAATTTTAAAGATCTCGTCGAGCTGATTAATTTGACACTTTGTTTAACAAATTTGGGTCTCATTTGCCGAAGTTATCGATCTACAAAGTGTGAAAAGTCACAAAAGTTTTGTGTTTGAGCACATAAAGTACTATTTTTCATGGAAATTCATCAAGATGCAATCATGATGTGTTGTGACATCTTCAAAATCTCGTCGAGCTGATTAATGTGACACTTTGTTTAACAAATTTGGTTCTCATTTGCCGATGTTATCGAGCTTCAATGTTTGAAAAGTCATAAAAGTTGTGTGTTTGAGCATATAAAGTACTATTTGTCTTGGAAATTCATCAAGATGCAATCATGATGTGTTGTGACATCTTCAAAATCTCGTCGAGCTGATTAATGTGACACTTTGTTTAACAAATTTGTTTCTCATTTGCCGAAGTTATCGAGCTTCAAAGTTTGAAAAGTCATAAAAGTTGTGTGTTTGAGCACATAAAGTACTATTTGTCTTGGAAATTCATCAAGATGCAATCATGATGTGTTGTGTCATTTTAAAGATCTCGTCGAGCTGATTAATTTGACACTTTGTTTAACAAATTTGGTTCTTATTTACCGAAGTTATCGAGCTTCAAAGTTTGAAAAGTCACAAAAGTTGTGTGTTTGAGCACATAAAGTACTATTTTTCATGGAAATTCATCAAGATGCAATCATGATGTGTTGTGTTATTTTAAAGATCTCGTCGTGCTGATTAATTTGACACTTTGTTTAACAAATTTGGTCCTAATTTGCCGAAGTTATCGAGCTTCAAAGTTTGAAAAGTCACAAAAGTTGTGTGTTTGAGCACATAAAGTACTATTTGTCTTGGAAATTCATCAAGATGCAATCATGATGTGTTGTGTTATTTTAAAGATCTCGTCGTGCTGATTAATTTGACACTTTGTTTAACAAATTTGGTCCTAATTTGCCGAAGTTATCGAGCTTCAAAGTTTGAAAAGTCACAAAAGTTGTGTGTTTGAGCACATAAAGTACTATTTGTCTTGGAAATTCAACAAGATGCAATCATGATGTGTTGTGTAATTTTAAAGATCTCGTCGAGCTGATTAATTTGACACTTTGTTTAACAAATTTGGGTCTCATTTGCCGAAGTTATCGATCTACAAAGTGTGAAAAGTCACAAAAGTTTTGTGTTTGAGCACATAAAGTACTATTTTTCATGGAAATTCATCAAGATGCAATCATGATGTGTTGTGACATCTTCAAAATCTCGTCGAGCTGATTAATGTGACACTTTGTTTAACAAATTTGGTTCTCATTTGCCGATGTTATCGAGCTTCAATGTTTGAAAAGTCATAAAAGTTGTGTGTTTGAGCATATAAAGTACTATTTGTCTTGGAAATTCATCAAGATGCAATCATGATGTGTTGTGACATCTTCAAAATCTCGTCGAGCTGATTAATTTGACACTTTGTTTAACAAATTTGGTCCTTATTTGCCGAAGTTATCGAGCTTCAAAGTTTGAAAAGTCACAAAAGTTGTGTGTTTGAGCATATAAAGTACTATTTGTCTTGGAAATTCATCAAGATGCAATCATGATGTGTTGTGACATCTTCAAAATCTCGTCGAGCTGATTAATGTGACACTTTGTTTAACAAATTTGGTCCTAATTTGCCGAAGTTATCGAGCTTCAAAGTTTGAAAAGTCACAAAAGTTGTGTGTTTGAGCACATAAAGTACTATTTGTCTTGGAAATTCAACAAGATGCAATCATGATGTGTTGTGTCATTTTAAAGATCTCGTCGAGCTGATTAATTTGACACTTTGTTTAACAAATTTGGTCCTAATTTGCCGAAGTTATCGAGCTTCAAAGTTTGAAAAGTCACAAAAGTTGTGTGTTTGAGCACATAAAGTACTATTTGTCTTGGAAATTCAACAAGATGCAATCATGATGTGTTGTGTCATTTTAAAGATCTCGTCGAGCTGATTAATTTGACACTTTGTTTAACAAATTTGGGTCTCATTTGCCGAAGTTATCGATCTACAAAGTGTGAAAAGTCACAAAAGTTTTGTGTTTGAGCACATAAAGTACTATTTGTCTTGGAAATTCATCTAGATGCAATCATGATGTGTTGTATCATTTTAAAGATCTCGTCGAGCTGATTAATTTGACACTTTGTTTAACAAATTTGGTCCTTATTTGCCGAAGTTATCGAGCTTCAAAGTTTGAAAAGTCACAAAAGTTGTGTGTTTGAGCACATAAAGTACTATTTTTCATGGAAATTCATCAAGATGCAATCATGATATGTTGTGTTATTTTAAAGATCTCGTCGTGCTGATTAATTTGACACTTTGTTTAACAAATTTGGTCCTAATTTGCCGAAGTTATCGAGCTTCAAAGTTTGAAAAGTCACAAAAGTTGTGTGTTTGAGCACATAAAGTACTATTTGTCTTGGAAATTCAACAAGATGCAATCATGATGTGTTGTGTAATTTTAAAGATCTCGTCGAGCTGATTAATTTGACACTTTGTTTAACAAATTTGGGTCTCATTTGCCGAAGTTATCGATCTACAAAGTGTGAAAAGTCACAAAAGTTTTGTGTTTGAGCACATAAAGTACTATTTGTCTTGGAAATTCATCTAGATGCAATCGTGATGTGTTGTATCATTTTAAAGATCTCGTCGAGCTGATTAATTTGACACTTTGTTTAACAAATTTGGTTCTCATTTGCCGATGTTATCGAGCTTCAAAGTTTGAAAAGTCATAAAAGTTGTGTGTTTGAGCATATAAAGTACTATTTGTCTTGGAAATTCATCAAGATGCAATCATGATGTGTTGTGACATCTTCAAAATCTCGTCGAGCTGATTAATGTGACACTTTGTTTAACAAATTTGTTTCTCATTTGCCGAAGTTATCGAGCTTCAAAGTTTGAAAAGTCATAAAAGTTGTGTGTTTGAGCATATAAAGTACTATTTGTCTTGGAAATTCATCAAGATGCAATCATGATGTGTTGTGACATCTTCAAAATCTCGTCGAGCTGATTAATGTGACACTTTGTTTAACAAATTTGGTCCTAATTTGCCGAAGTTATCGAGCTTCAAAGTTTGAAAAGTCACAAAAGTTGGGTGTTTGAGCACATAAAGTACTATTTGTCTTGGAAATTCAACAAGATGCAATCATGATGTGTTGTGTAATTTTAAAGATCTCGTCGAGCTGATTAATTTGACACTTTGTTTAACAAATTTGGGTCTCATTTGCCGAAGTTATCGATCTACAAAGTGTGAAAAGTCACAAAAGTTTTGTGTTTGAGCACATAAAGTACTATTTTTCATGGAAATTCATCAAGATGCAATCATGATGTGTTGTGACATCTTCAAAATCTCGTCGAGCTGATTAATGTGACACTTTGTTTAACAAATTTGGTTCTCATTTGCCGATGTTATCGAGCTTCAATGTTTGAAAAGTCATAAAAGTTGTGTGTTTGAGCATATAAAGTACTATTTGTCTTGGAAATTCATCAAGATGCAATCATGATGTGTTGTGACATCTTCAAAATCTCGTCGAGCTGATTAATGTGACACTTTGTTTAACAAATTTGTTTCTCATTTGCCGAAGTTATCGAGCTTCAAAGTTTGAAAAGTCATAAAAGTTGTGTGTTTGAGCACATAAAGTACTATTTGTCTTGGAAATTCATCAAGATGCAATCATGATGTGTTGTGTCATTTTAAAGATCTCGTCGAGCTGATTAATTTGACACTTTGTTTAACAAATTTGGTTCTTATTTACCGAAGTTATCGAGCTTCAAAGTTTGAAAAGTCACAAAAGTTGTGTGTTTGAGCACATAAAGTACTATTTTTCATGGAAATTCATCAAGATGCAATCATGATGTGTTGTGTTATTTTAAAGATCTCGTCGTGCTGATTAATTTGACACTTTGTTTAACAAATTTGGTCCTAATTTGCCGAAGTTATCGAGCTTCAAAGTTTGAAAAGTCACAAAAGTTGTGTGTTTGAGCACATAAAGTACTATTTGTCTTGGAAATTCATCTAGATGCAATCATGATGTGTTGTATCATTTTAAAGATCTCGTCGAGCTGATTAATTTGACACTTTGTTTAACAAATTTGGTCCTTATTTGCCGAAGTTATCGAGCTTCAAAGTTTGAAAAGTCACAAAAGTTGTGTGTTTGAGCACATAAAGTACTATTTTTCATGGAAATTCATCAAGATGCAATCATGATATGTTGTGTTATTTTAAAGATCTCGTCGTGCTGATTAATTTGACACTTTGTTTAACAAATTTGGTCCTAATTTGCCGAAGTTATCGAGCTTCAAAGTTTGAAAAGTCACAAAAGTTGTGTGTTTGAGCACATAAAGTACTATTTGTCTTGGAAATTCAACAAGATGCAATCATGATGTGTTGTGTCATTTTAAAGATCTCGTCGAGCTGATTAATTTGACACTTTGTTTAACAAATTTGGGTCTCATTTGCCGAAGTTATCGATCTACAAAGTGTGAAAAGTCACAAAAGTTTTGTGTTTGAGCACATAAAGTACTATTTGTCTTGGAAATTCATCTAGATGCAATCATGATGTGTTGTGTTATTTTAAAGATCTCGTCGAGCTGATTAATTTGACACTTTGTTTAACAAATTTGGTCCTTATTTGCCGAAGTTATCGAGCTTCAAAGTTTGAAAAGTCACAAAAGTTGTGTGTTTGAGCACATAAAGTACTATTTTTCATGGAAATTCATCAAGATGCAATCATGATGTGTTGTGTTATTTTAAAGATCTCGTCGTGCTGATTAATTTGACACTTTGTTTAACAAATTTGGTCCTAATTTGCCGAAGTTATCGATCTACAAAGTGTGAAAAGTCACAAAAGTTTTGTGTTTGAGCACATAAAGTACTATTTGTCTTGGAAATTCATCAAGATGCAATCATGATGTGTTGTGACATCTTCAACATCTCGTCGAGCTGATTAATGTGACACTTTGTTTAACAAATTTGTTTCTCATTTGCCGAAGTTATCGAGCTTCAAAGTTTGAAAAGTCATAAAAGTTGTGTGTTTGAGCATATAAACTCCTATTTGTCTTGGAAATTCATCAAGATGCAATCATGATGTGTTGTGACATCTTCAAAATCTCGTCGAGCTGATTAATGTGACACTTTGTTTAACAAATTTGGTTCTCATTTGCCGATGTTATCGAGCTTCAAAGTTTGAAAAGTCATAAAAGTTGTGTGTTTGAGCATATAAAGTACTATTTGTCTTGGAAATTCATCAAGATGCAATCATGATGTGTTGTGACATCTTCAAAATCTCGTCGAGCTGATTAATGTGACACTTTGTTTAACAAATTTGTTTCTCATTTGCCGAAGTTATCGAGCTTCAAAGTTTGAAAAGTCATAAAAGTTGTGTGTTTGAGCATATAAAGTACTATTTGTCTTGGAAATTCATCAAGATGCAATCATGATGTGTTGTGACATCTTCAAAATCTCGTCGAGCTGATTAATGTGACACTTTGTTTAACAAATTTGGTCCTAATTTGCCGAAGTTATCGAGCTTCAAAGTTTGAAAAGTCACAAAAGTTGGGTGTTTGAGCATATAAAGTACTATTTGTCTTGGAAATTCATCAAGATGCAATCATGATGTGTTGTGACATCTTCAAAATCTCGTCGAGCTGATTAATGTGACACTTTGTTTAACAAATTTGGTCCTAATTTGCCGATGTTATCGAGCTTCAAAGTTTGAAAAGTCATAAAAGTTGTGTGTTTGAGCATATAAAGTACTATTTGTCTTGGAAATTCATCAAGATGCAATCATGATGTGTTGTGACATCTTCAAAATCTCGTCGAGCTGATTAATGTGACACTTTGTTTAACAAATTTGGTTCTCATTTGCCGATGTTATCGAGCTTCAAAGTTTGAAAAGTCATAAAAGTTGTGTGTTTGAGCATATAAAGTACTATTTGTCTTGGAAATTCATCAAGATGCAATCATGATGTGTTGTGACATCTTCAAAATCTCGTCGAGCTGATTAATGTGACACTTTGTTTAACAAATTTGTTTCTCATTTGCCGAAGTTATCGAGCTTCAAAGTTTGAAAAGTCATAAAAGTTGTGTGTTTGAGCAAATAAAGTACTATTTGTCTTGGAAATTCATCAAGATGCAATCATGATGTGTTGTGACATCTTCAAAATCTCGTCGAGCTGATTAATGTGACACTTTGTTTAACAAATTTGTTTCTCATTTGCCGAAGTTATCGAGCTTCAAAGTTTGAAAAGTCACAAAAGTTGGGTGTTTGAGCACATAAAGTACTATTTGTCTTGGAAATTCATCAAGAGGCAATCATGATGTGTTGTGTCATTTTAAAGATCTCGTCGTGCTGATTAATTTGACACTTTGTTTAACAAATTTGGTCCTAATTTGCCGAAGTTATCGAGCTTCAAAGTTTGAAAAGTCACAAAAGTTGTGTGTTTGAGCACATAAAGTACTATTTGTCTTGGAAATTCATCTAGATGCAATCATGATGTGTTGTATCATTTTAAAGATCTCGTCGAGCTGATTAATTTGACACTTTGTTTAACAAATTTGGTCCTTATTTGCCGAAGTTATCGAGCTTCAAAGTTTGAAAAGTCACAAAAGTTGTGTGTTTGAGCACATAAAGTACTATTTTTCATGGAAATTCATCAAGATGCAATCATGATATGTTGTGTTATTTTAAAGATCTCGTCGTGCTGATTAATTTGACACTTTGTTTAACAAATTTGGTCCTAATTTGCCGAAGTTATCGAGCTTCAAAGTTTGAAAAGTCACAAAAGTTGTGTGTTTGAGCACATAAAGTACTATTTGTCTTGGAAATTCAACAAGATGCAATCATGACGTGTTGTGTCATTTTAAAGATCTCGTCGAGCTGATTAATTTGACACTTTGTTTAACAAATTTGGTCCTAAATTGCCGAAGTTATCGAGCTTCAAAGTTTGAAAAGTCACAAAAGTTGTGTGTTTGAGCACATAAAGTACTATTTGTCTTGGAAATTCATCTAGATGCAATCATGATGTGTTGTATCATTTTAAAGATCTCGTCGAGCTGATTAATTTGACACTTTGTTTAACAAATTTGGTCCTTATTTGCCGAAGTTATCGAGCTTCAAAGTTTGAAAAGTCACAAAAGTTGTGTGTTTGAGCACATAAAGTACTATTTTTCATGGAAATTCATCAAGATGCAATCATGATGTGTTGTGACATCTTCAAAATCTCGTCGAGCTGATTAATGTGACACTTTGTTTAACAAATTTGGTTCTCATTTGCCGATGTTATCGAGCTTCAAAGTTTGAAAAGTCATAAAAGTTGTGCGTTTGAGCATATAAAGTACTATTTGTCTTGGAAATTCATCAAGATGCAATCATGATGTGTTGTGACATCTTCAAAATCTCGTCGAGCTGATTAATGTGACACTTTGTTTAACAAATTTGTTTCTCATTTGCCGAAGTTATCGAGCTTCAAAGTTTGAAAAGTCATAAAAGTTGTGTGTTTGAGCATATAAAGTACTATTTGTCTTGGAAATTCATCAAGATGCAATCATGATGTGTTGTGACATCTTCAAAATCTCGTCGAGCTGATTAATGTGACACTTTGTTTAACAAATTTGGTCCTAATTTGCCGAAGTTATCGAGCTTCAAAGTTTGAAAAGTCACAAAAGTTGGGTGTTTGAGCACATAAAGTACTATTTGTCTTGGAAATTCATCAAGATGCAATCATGATGTGTTGTGTCATTTTAAAGATCTCGTCGAGCTGATTAATTTGACACTTTGTTTAACAAATTTGGTCCTTATTTGCCGAAGTTATCGAGCTTCAAAGTTTGAAAAGTCACAAAAGTTGTGTGTTTGAGCACATAAAGTACTATTTTTCATGGAAATTCATCAAGATGCAATCATGATGTGTTGTATCATTTTAAAGATCTCGTCGAGCTGATTAATTTGACACTTTGTTTAACAAATTTGGTCCTTATTTGCCGAAGTTATCGAGCTTCAAAGTTTGAAAAGTCACAAAAGTTGTGTGTTTGAGCACATAAAGTACTATTTTTCATGGAAATTCATCAAGATGCAATCATGATATGTTGTGTTATTTTAAAGATCTCGTCGTGCTGATTAATTTGACACTTTGTTTAACAAATTTGGTCCTAATTTGCCGAAGTTATCGAGCTTCAAAGTTTGAAAAGTCAAAAAAGTTGTGTGTTTGAGCACATAAAGTACTATTTGTCTTGGAAATTCAACAAGATGCAATCATGATGTGTTGTGACATCTTCAAAATCTCGTCGAGCTGATTAATGTGACACTTTGTTTAACAAATTTGGTCCTAATTTGCCGATGTTATCGAGCTTCAAAGTTTGAAAAGTCATAAAAGTTGTGTGTTTGAGCATATAAAGTACTATTTGTCTTGGAAATTCATCAAGATGCAATCATGATGTGTTGTGACATCTTCAAAATCTCGTCGAGCTGATTAATGTGACACTTTGTTTAACAAATTTGGTTCTCATTTGCCGATGTTATCGAGCTTCAAAGTTTGAAAAGTCATAAAAGTTGTGTGTTTGAGCATATAAAGTACTATTTGTCTTGGAAATTCATCAAGATGCAATCATGATGTGTTGTGACATCTTCAAAATCTCGTCGAGCTGATTAATGTGACACTTTGTTTAACAAATTTGGGTCTCATTTGCCGAAGTTATCGATCTACAAAGTGTGAAAAGACACAAAAGTTTTGTGTTTGAGAACATAAAGTACTATTTGTCTTGGAAATTCATCAAGATGCAATCATGATGTGTTGTGACATCCTCAACATCTCGTCGAGCTGATTAATGTGACACTTTGTTTAACATATTTGTTTCTCATTTGCCGAAGTTATCGAGCTTCAAAGTTTGAAAAGTCATAAAAGTTGTGTGTTTGAGCATATAAACTCCTATTTGTCTTGGAAATTCATCAAGATGCAATCATGATGTGTTGTGACATCTTCAAAATCTCGTCGAGCTGATTAATGTGACACTTTGTTTAACAAATTTGGTTCTCATTTGCCGATGTTATCGAGCTTCAAAGTTTGAAAAGTCATAAAAGTTGTGTGTTTGAGCATATAAAGTACTATTTGTCTTGGAAATTCATCAAGATGCAATCATGATGTGTTGTGACATCTTCAAAATCTCGTCGAGCTGATTAATGTGACACTTTGTTTAACAAATTTGTTTCTCATTTGCCGAAGTTATCGAGCTTCAAAGTTTGAAAAGTCATAAAAGTTGTGTGTTTGAGCATATAAAGTACTATTTGTCTTGGAAATTCATCAAGATGCAATCATGATGTGTTGTGACATCTTCAAAATCTCGTCGAGCTGATTAATGTGACACTTTGTTTAACAAATTTGGTTCTCATTTGCCGATGTTATCGAGCTTCAAAGTTTGAAAAGTCATAAAAGTTGTGTGTTTGAGCATATAAAGTACTATTTGTCTTGGAAATTCATCAAGATGCAATCATGATGTGTTGTGACATCTTCAAAATCTCGTCGAGCTGATTAATGTGACACTTTGTTTAACAAATTTGTTTCTCATTTGCCGAAGTTATCGAGCTTCAAAGTTTGAAAAGTCACAAAAGTTGGGTGTTTGAGCACATAAAGTACTATTTGTCTTGGAAATTCATCAAGAGGCAATCATGATGTGTTGTGTCATTTTAAAGATCTCGTCGTGCTGATTAATTTGACACTTTGTTTAACAAATTTGGTCCTAATTTGCCGAAGTTATCGAGCTTCAAAGTTTGAAAAGTCACAAAAGTTGTGTGTTTGAGCACATAAAGTACTATTTGTCTTGGAAATTCATCTAGATGCAATCATGATGTGTGGTATCATTTTAAAGATCTCGTCGAGCTGATTAATTTGACACTTTGTTTAACAAATTTGGTCCTTATTTGCCGAAGTTATCGAGCTTCAAAGTTTGAAAAGTCACAAAAGTTGTGTGTTTGAGCACATAAAGTACTATTTTTCATGGAAATTCATCAAGATGCAATCATGATATGTTGTGTTATTTTAAAGATCTCGTCGTGCTGATTAATTTGACACTTTGTTTAACAAATTTGGTCCTAATTTGCCGAAGTTATCGAGCTTCAAAGTTTGAAAAGTCACAAAAGTTGTGTGTTTGAGCACATAAAGTACTATTTGTCTTGGAAATTCAACAAGATGCAATCATGATGTGTTGTGTCATTTTAAAGATCTCGTCGAGCTGATTAATTTGACACTTTGTTTAACAAATTTGGTCCTAAATTGCCGAAGTTATCGAGCTTCAAAGTTTGAAAAGTCACAAAAGTTGTGTGTTTGAGCACATAAAGTACTATTTGTCTTGGAAATTCATCTAGATGCAATCATGATGTGTTGTATCATTTTAAAGATCTCGTCGAGCTGATTAATTTGACACTTTGTTTAACAAATTTGGTCCTTATTTGCCGAAGTTATCGAGCTTCAAAGTTTGAAAAGTCACAAAAGTTGTGTGTTTGAGCACATAAAGTACTATTTTTCATGGAAATTCATCAAGATGCAATCATGATGTGTTGTGACATCTTCAAAATCTCGTCGAGCTGATTAATGTGACACTTTGTTTAACAAATTTGGTTCTCATTTGCCGATGTTATCGAGCTTCAAAGTTTGAAAAGTCATAAAAGTTGTGTGTTTGAGCACATAAAGTACTATTTGTCTTGGAAATTCATCAAGATGCAATCATGATGTGTTGTGACATCTTCAAAATCTCGTCGAGCTGATTAATGTGACACTTTGTTTAACAAATTTGTTTCTCATTTGCCGAAGTTATCGAGCTTCAAAGTTTGAAAAGTCACAAAAGTTGGGTGTTTGAGCATATAAAGTACTATTTGTCTTGGAAATTCATCAAGATGCAATCATGATGTGTTGTGACATCTTCAAAATCTCGTCGAGCTGATTAATGTGACACTTTGTTTAACAAATTTGGTCCTAATTTGCCGATGTTATCGAGCTTCAAAGTTTGAAAAGTCATAAAAGTTGTGTGTTTGAGCATATAAAGTACTATTTGTCTTGGAAATTCATCAAGATGCAATCATGATGTGTTGTGACATCTTCAAAATCTCGTCGAGCTGATTAATGTGACACTTTGTTTAACAAATTTGGTTCTCATTTGCCGATGTTATCGAGCTTCAAAGTTTGAAAAGTCATAAAAGTTGTGTGTTTGAGCATATAAAGTACTATTTGTCTTGGAAATTCATCAAGATGCAATCATGATGTGTTGTGACATCTTCAAAATCTCGTCGAGCTGATTAATGTGACACTTTGTTTAACAAATTTGTTTCTCATTTGCCGAAGTTATCGAGCTTCAAAGTTTGAAAAGTCATAAAAGTTGTGTGTTTGAGCATATAAAGTACTATTTGTCTTGGAAATTCATCAAGATGCAATCATGATGTGTTGTGACATCTTCAAAATCTCGTCGAGCTGATTAATGTGACACTTTGTTTAACAAATTTGTTTCTCATTTGCCGAAGTTATCGAGCTTCAAAGTTTGAAAAGTCACAAAAGTTGGGTGTTTGAGCACATAAAGTACTATTTGTCTTGGAAATTCATCAAGAGGCAATCATGATGTGTTGTGTCATTTTAAAGATCTCGTCGTGCTGATTAATTTGACACTTTGTTTAACAAATTTGGTCCTAATTTGCCGAAGTTATCGAGCTTCAAAGTTTGAAAAGTCACAAAAGTTGTGTGTTTGAGCACATAAAGTACTATTTGTCTTGGAAATTCATCTAGATGCAATCATGATGTGTTGTATCATTTTAAAGATCTCGTCGAGCTGATTAATTTGACACTTTGTTTAACAAATTTGGTCCTTATTTGCCGAAGTTATCGAGCTTCAAAGTTTGAAAAGTCACAAAAGTTGTGTGTTTGAGCACATAAAGTACTATTTTTCATGGAAATTCATCAAGATGCAATCATGATATGGTGTGTTATTTTAAAGATCTCGTCGTGCTGATTAATTTGACACTTTGTTTAACAAATTTGGTCCTAATTTGCCGAAGTTATCGAGCTTCAAAGTTTGAAAAGTCACAAAAGTTGTGTGTTTGAGCACATAAAGTACTATTTGTCTTGGAAATTCAACAAGATGCAATCATGATGTGTTGTGTCATTTTAAAGATCTCGTCGAGCTGATTAATTTGACACTTTGTTTAACAAATTTGGTCCTAAATTGCCGAAGTTATCGAGCTTCAAAGTTTGAAAAGTCACAAAAGTTGTGTGTTTGAGCACATAAAGTACTATTTGTCTTGGAAATTCATCTAGATGCAATCATGATGTGTTGTATCATTTTAAAGATCTCGTCGAGCTGATTAATTTGACACTTTGTTTAACAAATTTGGTCCTTATTTGCCGAAGTTATCGAGCTTCAAAGTTTGAAAAGTCACAAAAGTTGTGTGTTTGAGCACATAAAGTACTATTTTTCATGGAAATTCATCAAGATGCAATCATGATGTGTTGTGACATCTTCAAAATCTCGTCGAGCTGATTAATGTGACACTTTGTTTAACAAATTTGGTTCTCATTTGCCGATGTTATCGAGCTTCAAAGTTTGAAAAGTCATAAAAGTTGTGTGTTTGAGCATATAAAGTACTATTTGTCTTGGAAATTCATCAAGATGCAATCATGATGTGTTGTGACATCTTCAAAATCTCGTCGAGCTGATTAATGTGACACTTTGTTTAACAAATTTGGTCCTAATTTGCCGAAGTTATCGAGCTTCAAAGTTTGAAAAGTCACAAAAGTTGGGTGTTTGAGCACATAAAGTACTATTTGTCTTGGAAATTCATCAAGATGCAATCATGATGTGTTGTGTCATTTTAAAGATCTCGTCGAGCTGATTAATTTGACACTTTGTTTAACAAATTTGGTTCTTATTTACCGAAGTTATCGAGCTTCAAAGTTTGAAAAGTCATAAAAGTTGTGTGTTTGAGCACATAAAGTACTATTTTTCATGGAAATTCATCAAGATGCAATCATGATGTGTTGTGTTATTTTAAAGATCTCGTCGTGCTGATTAATTTGACACTTTGTTTAACAAATTTGGTCCTAATTTGCCGAAGTTATCGAGCTTCAAAGTTTGAAAAGTCACAAAAGTTGTGTGTTTGAGCACATAAAGTACTATTTGTCTTGGAAATTCATCTAGATGCAATCATGATGTGTTGAATCATTTTAAAGATCTCGTCGAGCTGATTAATTTGACACTTTGTTTAACAAATTTGGTCCTTATTTGCCGAAGTTATCGAGCTTCAAAGTTTGAAAAGTCACAAAAGTTGTGTGTTTGAGCACATAAAGTACTATTTTTCATGGAAATTCATCAAGATGCAATCATGATATGTTGTGTTATTTTAAAGATCTCGTCGTGCTGATTAATTTGACACTTTGTTTAACAAATTTGGTCCTAATTTGCCGAAGTTATCGAGCTTCAAAGTTTGAAAAGTCACAAAAGTTGTGTGTTTGAGCACATAAAGTACTATTTGTCTTGGAAATTCAACAAGATGCAATCATGATGTGTTGTGTCATTTTAAAGATCTCGTCGAGCTGATTAATTTGACACTTTGTTTAACAAATTTGGGTCTCATTTGCCGAAGTTATCGATCTACAAAGTGTGAAAAGTCACAAAAGTTTTGTGTTTGAGCACATAAAGTACTATTTGTCTTGGAAATTCATCAAGATGCAATCATGATGTGTTGTGACATCTTCAACATCTCGTCGAGCTGATTAATGTGACACTTTGTTTAACAAATTTGTTTCTCATTTGCCGAAGTTATCGAGCTTCAAAGTTTGAAAAGTCATAAAAGTTGTGTGTTTGAGCATATAAACTCCTATTTGTCTTGGAAATTCATCAAGATGCAATCATGATGTGTTGTGACATCTTCAAAATCTCGTCGAGCTGATTAATGTGACACTTTGTTTAACAAATTTGGTTCTCATTTGCCGATGTTATCGAGCTTCAAAGTTTGAAAAGTCATAAAAGTTGTGTGTTTGAGCATATAAAGTACTATTTGTCTTGGAAATTCATCAAGATGCAATCATGATGTGTTGTGACATCTTCAAAATCTCGTCGAGCTGATTAATGTGACACTTTGTTTAACAAATTTGTTTCTCATTTGCCGAAGTTATCGAGCTTCAAAGTTTGAAAAGTCATAAAAGTTGTGTGTTTGAGCATATAAAGTACTATTTGTCTTGGAAATTCATCAAGATGCAATCATGATGTGTTGTGACATCTTCAAAATCTCGTCGAGCTGATTAATGTGACACTTTGTTTAACAAATTTGGTCCTAATTTGCCGAAGTTATCGAGCTTCAAAGTTTGAAAAGTCACAAAAGTTGGGTGTTTGAGCATATAAAGTACTATTTGTCTTGGAAATTCATCAAGATGCAATCATGATGTGTTGTGACATCTTCAAAATCTCGTCGAGCTGATTAATGTGACACTTTGTTTAACAAATTTGGTCCTAATTTGCCGATGTTATCGAGCTTCAAAGTTTGAAAAGTCATAAAAGTTGTGTGTTTGAGCATATAAAGTACTATTTGTCTTGGAAATTCATCAAGATGCAATCATGATGTGTTGTGACATCTTCAAAATCTCGTCGAGCTGATTAATGTGACACTTTGTTTAACAAATTTGGGTCTCATTTGCCGAAGTTATCGATCTACAAAGTGTGAAAAGACACAAAAGTTTTGTGTTTGAGCACATAAAGTACTATTTGTCTTGGAAATTCATCAAGATGCAATCATGATGTGTTGTGACATCTTCAACATTTCGTCGAGCTGATTAATGTGACACTTTGTTTAACAAATTTGTTTCTCATTTGCCGAAGTTATCGAGCTTCAAAGTTTGAAAAGTCATAAAAGTTGTGTGTTTGAGCATATAAACTCCTATTTGTCTTGGAAATTCATCAAGATGCAATCATGATGTGTTGTGACATCTTCAAAATCTCGTCGAGCTGATTAATGTGACACTTTGTTTAACAAATTTGGTTCTCATTTGCCGATGTTATCGAGCTTCAAAGTTTGAAAAGTCATAAAAGTTGTGTGTTTGAGCATATAAAGTACTATTTGTCTTGGAAATTCATCAAGATGCAATCATGATGTGTTGTGACATCTTCAAAATCTCGTCGAGCTGATTAATGTGACACTTTGTTTAACAAATTTGTTTCTCATTTGCCGAAGTTATCGAGCTTCAAAGTTTGAAAAGTCACAAAAGTTGGGTGTTTGAGCATATAAAGTACTATTTGTCTTGGAAATTCATCAAGATGCAATCATGATGTGTTGTGACATCTTCAAAATCTCGTCGAGCTGATTAATGTGACACTTTGTTTAACAAATTTGGTCCTAATTTGCCGATGTTATCGAGCTTCAAAGTTTGAAAAGTCATAAAAGTTGTGTGTTTGAGCATATAAAGTACTATTTGTCTTGGAAATTCATCAAGATGCAATCATGATGTGTTGTGACATCTTCAAAATCTCGTCGAGCTGATTAATGTGACACTTTGTTTAACAAATTTGGTTCTCATTTGCCGATGTTATCGAGCTTCAAAGTTTGAAAAGTCATAAAAGTTGTGTGTTTGAGCATATAAAGTACTATTTTTCATGGAAATTCATCAAGATGCAATCATGATGTGTTGTGTTATTTTAAAGATCTCGTCGTGCTGATTAATTTGACACTTTGTTTAACAAATTTGGTCCTAATTTGCCGAAGTTATCGAGCTTCAAAGTTTGAAAAGTCATAAAAGTTGTGTGTTTGAGCACATAAAGTACTATTTTTCATGGAAATTCATCAAGATGCAATCATGATGTGTTGTGTTATTTTAAAGATCTCGTCGTGCTGATTAATTTGACACTTTGTTTAACAAATTTGGTCCTAATTTGCCGAAGTTATCGAGCTTCAAAGTTTGAAAAGTCACAAAAGTTGTGTGTTTGAGCACATAAAGTACTATTTGTCTTGGAAATTCATCTAGATGCAATCATGATGTGTTGAATCATTTTAAAGATCTCGTCGAGCTGATTAATTTGACACTTTGTTTAACAAATTTGGTCCTTATTTGCCGAAGTTATCGAGCTTCAAAGTTTGAAAAGTCACAAAAGTTGTGTGTTTGAGCACATAAAGTACTATTTTTCATGGAAATTCATCAAGATGCAATCATGATATGTTGTGTTATTTTAAAGATCTCGTCGTGCTGATTAATTTGACACTTTGTTTAACAAATTTGGTCCTAATTTGCCGAAGTTATCGAGCTTCAAAGTTTGAAAAGTCACAAAAGTTGTGTGTTTGAGCACATAAAGTACTATTTGTCTTGGAAATTCAACAAGATGCAATCATGATGTGTTGTGTCATTTTAAAGATCTCGTCGAGCTGATTAATTTGACACTTTGTTTAACAAATTTGGGTCTCATTTGCCGAAGTTATCGATCTACAAAGTGTGAAAAGTCACAAAAGTTTTGTGTTTGAGCACATAAAGTACTATTTGTCTTGGAAATTCATCAAGATGCAATCATGATGTGTTGTGACATCTTCAACATCTCGTCGAGCTGATTAATGTGACACTTTGTTTAACAAATTTGTTTCTCATTTGCCGAAGTTATCGAGCTTCAAAGTTTGAAAAGTCATAAAAGTTGTGTGTTTGAGCATATAAACTCCTATTTGTCTTGGAAATTCATCAAGATGCAATCATGATGTGTTGTGACATCTTCAAAATCTCGTCGAGCTGATTAATGTGACACTTTGTTTAACAAATTTGGTTCTCATTTGCCGATGTTATCGAGCTTCAAAGTTTGAAAAGTCATAAAAGTTGTGTGTTTGAGCATATAAAGTACTATTTGTCTTGGAAATTCATCAAGATGCAATCATGATGTGTTGTGACATCTTCAAAATCTCGTCGAGCTGATTAATGTGACACTTTGTTTAACAAATTTGTTTCTCATTTGCCGAAGTTATCGAGCTTCAAAGTTTGAAAAGTCATAAAAGTTGTGTGTTTGAGCATATAAAGTACTATTTGTCTTGGAAATTCATCAAGATGCAATCATGATGTGTTGTGACATCTTCAAAATCTCGTCGAGCTGATTAATGTGACACTTTGTTTAACAAATTTGGTCCTAATTTGCCGAAGTTATCGAGCTTCAAAGTTTGAAAAGTCACAAAAGTTGGGTGTTTGAGCATATAAAGTACTATTTGTCTTGGAAATTCATCAAGATGCAATCATGATGTGTTGTGACATCTTCAAAATCTCGTCGAGCTGATTAATGTGACACTTTGTTTAACAAATTTGGTCCTAATTTGCCGATGTTATCGAGCTTCAAAGTTTGAAAAGTCATAAAAGTTGTGTGTTTGAGCATATAAAGTACTATTTGTCTTGGAAATTCATCAAGATGCAATCATGATGTGTTGTGACATCTTCAAAATCTCGTCGAGCTGATTAATGTGACACTTTGTTTAACAAATTTGGGTCTCATTTGCCGAAGTTATCGATCTACAAAGTGTGAAAAGACACAAAAGTTTTGTGTTTGAGCACATAAAGTACTATTTGTCTTGGAAATTCATCAAGATGCAATCATGATGTGTTGTGACATCTTCAACATCTCGTCGAGCTGATTAATGTGACACTTTGTTTAACAAATTTGTTTCTCATTTGCCGAAGTTATCGAGCTTCAAAGTTTGAAAAGTCATAAAAGTTGTGTGTTTGAGCATATAAACTCCTATTTGTCTTGGAAATTCATCAAGATGCAATCATGATGTGTTGTGACATCTTCAAAATCTCGTCGAGCTGATTAATGTGACACTTTGTTTAACAAATTTGGTTCTCATTTGCCGATGTTATCGAGCTTCAAAGTTTGAAAAGTCATAAAAGTTGTGTGTTTGAGCATATAAAGTACTATTTGTCTTGGAAATTCATCAAGATGCAATCATGATGTGTTGTGACATCTTCAAAATCTCGTCGAGCTGATTAATGTGACACTTTGTTTAACAAATTTGTTTCTCATTTGCCGAAGTTATCGAGCTTCAAAGTTTGAAAAGTCACAAAAGTTGGGTGTTTGAGCATATAAAGTACTATTTGTCTTGGAAATTCATCAAGATGCAATCATGATGTGTTGTGACATCTTCAAAATCTCGTCGAGCTGATTAATGTGACACTTTGTTTAACAAATTTGGTCCTAATTTGCCGATGTTATCGAGCTTCAAAGTTTGAAAAGTCATAAAAGTTGTGTGTTTGAGCATATAAAGTACTATTTGTCTTGGAAATTCATCAAGATGCAATCATGATGTGTTGTGACATCTTCAAAATCTCGTCGAGCTGATTAATGTGACACTTTGTTTAACAAATTTGGTTCTCATTTGCCGATGTTATCGAGCTTCAAAGTTTGAAAAGTCATAAAAGTTGTGTGTTTGAGCATATAAAGTACTATTTGTCTTGGAAATTCATCAAGATGCAATCATGATGTGTTGTGACATCTTCAAAATCTCGTCGAGCTGATTAATGTGACACTTTGTTTAACAAATTTGTTTCTCATTTGCCGAAGTTATCGAGCTTCAAAGTTTGAAAAGTCATAAAAGTTGTGTGTTTGAGCATATAAAGTACTATTTGTCTTGGAAATTCATCAAGATGCAATCATGATGTGTTGTGACATCTTCAAAATCTCGTCGAGCTGATTAATGTGACACTTTGTTTAACAAATTTGTTTCTCATTTGCCGAAGTTATCGAGCTTCAAAGTTTGAAAAGTCACAAAAGTTGGGTGTTTGAGCACATAAAGTACTATTTGTCTTGGAAATTCATCAAGAGGCAATCATGATGTGTTGTGTCATTTTAAAGATCTCGTCGTGCTGATTAATTTGACACTTTGTTTAACAAATTTGGTCCTAATTTGCCGAAGTTATCGAGCTTCAAAGTTTGAAAAGTCACAAAAGTTGTGTGTTTGAGCACATAAAGTACTATTTGTCTTGGAAATTCATCTAGATGCAATCATGATGTGTTGTATCATTTTAAAGATCTCGTCGAGCTGATTAATTTGACACTTTGTTTAACAAATTTGGTCCTTATTTGCCGAAGTTATCGAGCTTCAAAGTTTGAAAAGTCACAAAAGTTGTGTGTTTGAGCACATAAAGTACTATTTTTCATGGAAATTCATCAAGATGCAATCATGATATGGTGTGTTATTTTAAAGATCTCGTCGTGCTGATTAATTTGACACTTTGTTTAACAAATTTGGTCCTAATTTGCCGAAGTTATCGAGCTTCAAAGTTTGAAAAGTCACAAAAGTTGTGTGTTTGAGCACATAAAGTACTATTTGTCTTGGAAATTCAACAAGATGCAATCATGATGTGTTGTGTCATTTTAAAGATCTCGTCGAGCTGATTAATTTGACACTTTGTTTAACAAATTTGGTCCTAAATTGCCGAAGTTATCGAGCTTCAAAGTTTGAAAAGTCACAAAAGTTGTGTGTTTGAGCACATAAAGTACTATTTGTCTTGGAAATTCATCTAGATGCAATCATGATGTGTTGTATCATTTTAAAGATCTCGTCGAGCTGATTAATTTGACACTTTGTTTAACAAATTTGGTCCTTATTTGCCGAAGTTATCGAGCTTCAAAGTTTGAAAAGTCACAAAAGTTGTGTGTTTGAGCACATAAAGTACTATTTTTCATGGAAATTCATCAAGATGCAATCATGATGTGTTGTGACATCTTCAAAATCTCGTCGAGCTGATTAATGTGACACTTTGTTTAACAAATTTGGTTCTCATTTGCCGATGTTATCGAGCTTCAAAGTTTGAAAAGTCATAAAAGTTGTGTGTTTGAGCATATAAAGTACTATTTGTCTTGGAAATTCATCAAGATGCAATCATGATGTGTTGTGACATCTTCAAAATCTCGTCGAGCTGATTAATGTGACACTTTGTTTAACAAATTTGGTCCTAATTTGCCGAAGTTATCGAGCTTCAAAGTTTGAAAAGTCACAAAAGTTGGGTGTTTGAGCACATAAAGTACTATTTGTCTTGGAAATTCATCAAGATGCAATCATGATGTGTTGTGTCATTTTAAAGATCTCGTCGAGCTGATTAATTTGACACTTTGTTTAACAAATTTGGTTCTTATTTACCGAAGTTATCGAGCTTCAAAGTTTGAAAAGTCATAAAAGTTGTGTGTTTGAGCACATAAAGTACTATTTTTCATGGAAATTCATCAAGATGCAATCATGATGTGTTGTGTTATTTTAAAGATCTCGTCGTGCTGATTAATTTGACACTTTGTTTAACAAATTTGGTCCTAATTTGCCGAAGTTATCGAGCTTCAAAGTTTGAAAAGTCACAAAAGTTGTGTGTTTGAGCACATAAAGTACTATTTGTCTTGGAAATTCATCTAGATGCAATCATGATGTGTTGAATCATTTTAAAGATCTCGTCGAGCTGATTAATTTGACACTTTGTTTAACAAATTTGGTCCTTATTTGCCGAAGTTATCGAGCTTCAAAGTTTGAAAAGTCACAAAAGTTGTGTGTTTGAGCACATAAAGTACTATTTTTCATGGAAATTCATCAAGATGCAATCATGATATGTTGTGTTATTTTAAAGATCTCGTCGTGCTGATTAATTTGACACTTTGTTTAACAAATTTGGTCCTAATTTGCCGAAGTTATCGAGCTTCAAAGTTTGAAAAGTCACAAAAGTTGTGTGTTTGAGCACATAAAGTACTATTTGTCTTGGAAATTCAACAAGATGCAATCATGATGTGTTGTGTCATTTTAAAGATCTCGTCGAGCTGATTAATTTGACACTTTGTTTAACAAATTTGGGTCTCATTTGCCGAAGTTATCGATCTACAAAGTGTGAAAAGTCACAAAAGTTTTGTGTTTGAGCACATAAAGTACTATTTGTCTTGGAAATTCATCAAGATGCAATCATGATGTGTTGTGACATCTTCAACATCTCGTCGAGCTGATTAATGTGACACTTTGTTTAACAAATTTGTTTCTCATTTGCCGAAGTTATCGAGCTTCAAAGTTTGAAAAGTCATAAAAGTTGTGTGTTTGAGCATATAAAGTACTATTTGTCTTGGAAATTCATCAAGATGCAATCATGATGTGTTGTGACATCTTCAAAATCTCGTCGAGCTGATTAATGTGACACTTTGTTTAACAAATTTGTTTCTCATTTGCCGAAGTTATCGAGCTTCAAAGTTTGAAAAGTCATAAAAGTTGTGTGTTTGAGCAAATAAAGTACTATTTGTCTTGGAAATTCATCAAGATGCAATCATGATGTGTTGTGACATCTTCAAAATCTCGTCGAGCTGATTAATGTGACACTTTGTTTAACAAATTTGGTCCTAATTTGCCGATGTTATCGAGCTTCAAAGTTTGAAAAGTCATAAAAGTTGTGTGTTTGAGCATATAAAGTACTATTTGTCTTGGAAATTCATCAAGATGCAATCATGATGTGTTGTGACATCTTCAAAATCTCGTCGAGCTGATTAATGTGACACTTTGTTTAACAAATTTGGTTCTCATTTGCCGATGTTATCGAGCTTCAAAGTTTGAAAAGTCATAAAAGTTGTGTGTTTGAGCATATAAAGTACTATTTGTCTTGGAAATTCATCAAGATGCAATCATGATGTGTTGTGACATCTTCAAAATCTCGTCGAGCTGATTAATGTGACACTTTGTTTAACAAATTTGGTCCTAATTTGCCGAAGTTATCGAGCTTCAAAGTTTGAAAAGTCACAAAAGTTGTGTGTTTGAGCATATAAAGTACTATTTGTCTTGGAAATTCATCAAGATGCAATCATGATGTGTTGTGACATCTTCAAAATCTCGTCGAGCTGATTAATGTGACACTTTGTTTAACAAATTTGGTCCTAATTTGCCGAAGTTATCGAGCTTCAAAGTTTGAAAAGTCATAAAAGTTGTGTGTTTGAGCATATAAAGTACTATTTGTCTTGGAAATTCATCAAGATGCAATCATGATGTGTTGTGACATCTTCAAAATCTCGTCGAGCTGATTAATGTGACACTTTGTTTAACAAATTTGGTCCTAATTTGCCGAAGTTATCGAGCTTCAAAGTTTGAAAAGTCATAAAAGTTGTGTGTTTGAGCATATAAAGTACTATTTGTCTTGGAAATTCATCAAGATGCAATCATGATGTGTTGTGACATCTTCAAAATCTCGTCGAGCTGATTAATGTGACACTTTGTTTAACAAATTTGGTTCTCATTTGCCGATGTTATCGAGCTTCAAAGTTTGAAAAGTCATAAAAGTTGTGTGTTTGAGCATATAAAGTACTATTTGTCTTGGAAATTCATCAAGATGCAATCATGATGTGTTGTGACATCTTCAAAATCTCGTCGAGCTGATTAATGTGACACTTTGTTTAACAAATTTGTTTCTCATTTGCCGAAGTTATCGAGCTTCAAAGTTTGAAAAGTCATAAAAGTTGTGTGTTTGAGCATATAAAGTACTATTTGTCTTGGAAATTCATCAAGATGCAATCATGATGTGTTGTGACATCTTCAAAATCTCGTCGAGCTGATTAATGTGACACTTTGTTTAACAAATTTGGTCCTAATTTGCCGAAGTTATCGAGCTTCAAAGTTTGAAAAGTCACAAAAGTTGGGTGTTTGAGCATTTAAAGTACTATTTGTCTTGGAAATTCATCAAGATGCAATCATGATGTGTTGTGAAATCTTCAAAATCTCGTCGAGCTGATTAATGTGACACTTTGTTTAACAAATTTGGTCCTAATTTGCCGATGTTATCGAGCTTCAAAGTTTGAAAAGTCATAAAAGTTGTGTGTTTGAGCATATAAAGTACTATTTGTCTTGGAAATTCATCAAGATGCAATCATGATGTGTTGTGACATCTTCAAAATCTCGTCGAGCTGATTAATGTGACACTTTGTTTAACAAATTTGGTTCTCATTTGCCGATGTTATCGAGCTTCAAAGTTTGAAAAGTCATAAAAGTTGTGTGTTTGAGCATATAAAGTACTATTTGTCTTGGAAATTCATCAAGATGCAATCATGATGTGTTGTGACATCTTCAAAATCTCGTCGAGCTGATTAATGTGACACTTTGTTTAACAAATTTGTTTCTCATTTGCCGAAGTTATCGAGCTTCAAAGTTTAAAAAGTCATAAAAGTTGTGTGTTTGAGCATATAAAGTACTATTTGTCTTGGAAATTCATCAAGATGCAATCATGATGTGTTGTGACATCTTCAAAATCTCGTCGAGCTGATTAATGTGACACTTTGTTTAACAAATTTGTTTCTCATTTGCCGAAGTTATCGAGCTTCAAAGTTTGAAAAGTCACAAAAGTTGGGTGTTTGAGCACATAATGTACTATTTGTCTTGGAAATTCATCAAGAGGCAATCATGATGTGTTGTGTCATTTTAAAGATCTCGTCGTGCTGATTAATTTGACACTTTGTTTAACAAATTTGGTCCTAATTTGCCGAAGTTATCGAGCTTCAAAGTTTGAAAAGTCACAAAAGTTGTGTGTTTGAGCACATAAAGTACTATTTGTCTTGGAAATTCATCTAGATGCAATCATGATGTGTTGTATCATTTTAAAGATCTCGTCGAGCTGATTAATTTGACACTTTGTTTAACAAATTTGGTCCTTATTTGCCGAAGTTATCGAGCTTCAAAGTTTGAAAAGTCACAAAAGTTGTGTGTTTGAGCACATAAAGTACTATTTTTCATGGAAATTCATCAAGATGCAATCATGATATGTTGTGTTATTTTAAAGATCTCGTCGTGCTGATTAATTTGACACTTTGTTTAACAAATTTGGTCCTAATTTGCCGAAGTTATCGAGCTTCAAAGTTTGAAAAGTCACAAAAGTTGTGTGTTTGAGCACATAAAGTACTATTTGTCTTGGAAATTCAACAAGATGCAATCATGATGTGTTGTGTCATTTTAAAGATCTCGTCGAGCTGATTAATTTGACACTTTGTTTAACAAATTTGGTCCTAAATTGCCGAAGTTATCGAGCTTCAAAGTTTGAAAAGTCACAAAAGTTGTGTGTTTGAGCACATAAAGTACTATTTGTCTTGGAAATTCATCTAGATGCAATCATGATGTGTTGTATCATTTTAAAGATCTCGTCGAGCTGATTAATTTGACACTTTGTTTAACAAATTTGGTCCTTATTTGCCGAAGTTATCGAGCTTCAAAGTTTGAAAAGTCACAAAAGTTGTGTGTTTGAGCACATAAAGTACTATTTTTCATGGAAATTCATCAAGATGCAATCATGATGTGTTGTGACATCTTCAAAATCTCGTCGAGCTGATTAATGTGACACTTTGTTTAACAAATTTGGTTCTCATTTGCCGATGTTATCGAGCTTCAAAGTTTGAAAAGTCATAAAAGTTGTGTGTTTGAGCACATAAAGTACTATTTTTCATGGAAATTCATCAAGATGCAATCATGATGTGTTGTGACATCTTCAAAATCTCGTCGAGCTGATTAATGTGACACTTTGTTTAACAAATTTGTTTCTCATTTGCCGAAGTTATCGAGCTTCAAAGTTTGAAAAGTCATAAAAGTTGTGTGTTTGAGCATATAAAGTACTATTTGTCTTGGAAATTCATCAAGATGCAATCATGATGTGTTGTGACATCTTCAAAATCTCGTCGAGCTGATTAATGTGACACTTAGTTTAACAAATTTGGTCCTAATTTGCCGAAGTTATCGAGCTTCAAAGTTTGAAAAGTCACAAAAGTTGGGTGTTTGAGCACATAAAGTACTATTTGTCTTGGAAATTCATCAAGATGCAATCATGATGTGTTGTGTCATTTTAAAGATCTCGTCGAGCTGATTAATTTGACACTTTGTTTAACAAATTTGGTTCTTATTTACCGAAGTTATCGAGCTTCAAAGTTTGAAAAGTCACAAAAGTTGTGTGTTTGAGCACATAAAGTACTATTTTTCATGGAAATTCATCAAGATGCAATCATGATGTGTTGTGTTATTTTAAAGATCTCGTCGTGCTGATTAATTTGACACTTTGTTTAACAAATTTGGTCCTAATTTGCCGAAGTTATCGAGCTTCAAAGTTTGAAAAGTCACAAAAGTTGTGTGTTTGAGCACATAAAGTACTATTTGTCTTGGAAATTCATCTAGATGCAATCATGATGTGTTGTATCATTTTAAAGATCTCGTCGAGCTGATTAATTTGACACTTTGTTTAACAAATTTGGTCCTTATTTGCCGAAGTTATCGAGCTTCAAAGTTTGAAAAGTCACAAAAGTTGTGTGTTTGAGCACATAAAGTACTATTTTTCATGGAAATTCATCAAGATGCAATCATGATATGTTGTGTTATTTTAAAGATCTCGTCGTGCTGATTAATTTGACACTTTGTTTAACAAATTTGGTCCTAATTTGCCGAAGTTAGCGAGCTTCAAAGTTTGAAAAGTCACAAAAGTTGTGTGTTTGAGCACATAAAGTACTATTTGTCTTGGAAATTCAACAAGATGCAATCATGATGTGTTGTGTCATTTTAAAGATCTCGTCGAGCTGATTAATTTGACACTTTGTTTAACAAATTTGGGTCTCATTTGCCGAAGTTATCGATCTACAAAGTGTGAAAAGTCACAAAAGTTTTGTGTTTGAGCACATAAAGTACTATTTGTCTTGGAAATTCATCAAGATGCAATCATGATGTGTTGTGACATCTTCAACATCTCGTCGAGCTGATTAATGTGACACTTTGTTTAACAAATTTGTTTCTCATTTGCCGAAGTTATCGAGCTTCAAAGTTTGAAAAGTCATAAAAGTTGTGTGTTTGAGCATATAAAGTACTATTTGTCTTGGAAATTCATCAAGATGCAATCATGATGTGTTGTGACATCTTCAAAATCTCGTCGAGCTGATTAATGTGACACTTTGTTTAACAAATTTGGTCCTAATTTGCCGAAGTTATCGAGCTTCAAAGTTTGAAAAGTCACAAAAGTTGGGTGTTTGAGCATATAAAGTACTATTTGTCTTGGAAATTCATCAAGATGCAATCATGATGTGTTGTGACATCTTCAAAATCTCGTCGAGCTGATTAATGTGACACTTTGTTTAACAAATTTGGTCCTAATTTGCCGATGTTATCGAGCTTCAAAGTTTGAAAAGTCATAAAAGTTGTGTGTTTGAGCATATAAAGTACTATTTGTCTTGGAAATTCATCAAGATGCAATCATGATGTGTTGTGACATCTTCAAAATCTCGTCGAGCTGATTAATGTGACACTTTGTTTAACAAATTTGTTTCTCATTTGCCGAAGTTATCGAGCTTCAAAGTTTGAAAAGTCACAAAAGTTGTGTGTTTGAGCACATAAAGTACTATTTTTCATGGAAATTCATCAAGATGCAATCATGATGTGTTGTGTTATTTTAAAGATCTCGTCGTGCTGATTAATTTGACACTTTGTTTAACAAATTTGGTCCTAATTTGCCGAAGTTATCGATCTACAAAGTGTGAAAAGTCACAAAAGTTTTGTGTTTGAGCACATAAAGTACTATTTGTCTTGGAAATTCATCAAGATGCAATCATGATGTGTTGTGACATCTTCAACATCTCGTCGAGCTGATTAATGTGACACTTTGTTTAACAAATTTGTTTCTCATTTGCCGAAGTTATCGAGCTTCAAAGTTTGAAAAGTCATAAAAGTTGTGTGTTTGAGCATATAAACTCCTATTTGTCTTGGAAATTCATCAAGATGCAATCATGATGTGTTGTGACATCTTCAAAATCTCGTCGAGCTGATTAATGTGACACTTTGTTTAACAAATTTGGTTCTCATTTGCCGATGTTATCGAGCTTCAAAGTTTGAAAAGTCATAAAAGTTGTGTGTTTGAGCATATAAAGTACTATTTGTCTTGGAAATTCATCAAGATGCAATCATGATGTGTTGTGACATCTTCAAAATCTCGTCGAGCTGATTAATGTGACACTTTGTTTAACAAATTTGTTTCTCATTTGCCGAAGTTATCGAGCTTCAAAGTTTGAAAAGTCATAAAAGTTGTGTGTTTGAGCATATAAAGTACTATTTGTCTTGGAAATTCATCAAGATGCAATCATGATGTGTTGTGACATCTTCAAAATCTCGTCGAGCTGATTAATGTGACACTTTGTTTAACAAATTTGGTCCTAATTTGCCGAAGTTATCGAGCTTCAAAGTTTAAAAGTCACAAAAGTTGGGTGTTTGAGCATATAAAGTACTATTTGTCTTGGAAATTCATCAAGATGCAATCATGATGTGTTGTGACATCTTCAAAATCTCGTCGAGCTGATTAATGTGACACTTTGTTTAACAAATTTGGTTCTCATTTGCCGATGTTATCGAGCTTCAAAGTTTGAAAAGTCATAAAAGTTGTGTGTTTGAGCATATAAAGTACTATTTGTCTTGGAAATTCATCAAGATGCAATCATGATGTGTTGTGACATCTTCAAAATCTCGTCGAGCTGATTAATGTGACACTTTGTTTAACAAATTTGGTCCTAATTTGCCGAAGTTATCGAGCTTCAAAGTTTGAAAAGTCACAAAAGTTGGGTGTTTGAGCACATAAAGTACTATTTGTCTTGGAAATTCATCAAGATGCAATCATGATGTGTTGTGTCATTTTAAAGATCTCGTCGAGCTGATTAATTTGACACTTTGTTTAACAAATTTGGTTCTTATTTACCGAAGTTATCGAGCTTCAAAGTTTGAAAAGTCACAAAAGTTGTGTGTTTGAGCACATAAAGTACTATTTTTCATGGAAATTCATCAAGATGCAATCATGATGTGTTGTGTTATTTTAAAGATCTCGTCGTGCTGATTAATTTGACACTTTGTTTAACAAATTTGGTCCTAATTTGCCGAAGTTATCGAGCTTCAAAGTTTGAAAAGTCACAAAAGTTGTGTGTTTGAGCACATAAAGTACTATTTGTCTTGGAAATTCATCTAGATGCAATCATGATGTGTTGTATCATTTTAAAGATCTCGTCGAGCTGATTAATTTGACACTTTGTTTAACAAATTTGGTCCTTATTTGCCGAAGTTATCGAGCTTCAAAGTTTGAAAAGTCACAAAAGTTGTGTGTTTGAGCACATAAAGTACTATTTTTCATGGAAATTCATCAAGATGCAATCATGATATGTTGTGTTATTTTAAAGATCTCGTCGTGCTGATTAATTTGACACTTTGTTTAACAAATTTGGTCCTAATTTGCCGAAGTTATCGAGCTTCAAAGTTTGAAAAGTCACAAAAGTTGTGTGTTTGAGCATATAAAGTACTATTTGTCTTGGAAATTCATCAAGATGCAATCATGATGTGTTGTGACATCTTCAAAATCTCGTCGAGCTGATTAATGTGACACTTTGTTTAACAAATTTGTTTCTCATTTGCCGAAGTTATCGAGCTTCAAAGTTTGAAAAGTCATAAAAGTTGTGTGTTTGAGCATATAAAGTACTATTTGTCTTGGAAATTCATCAAGAGGCAATCATGATGTGTTGTGTTATTTTAAAGATCTCGTCGTGCTGATTAATTTGACACTTTGTTTAACAAATTTGGTCCTAATTTGCCGAAGTTATCGATCTACAAAGTGTGAAAAGTCACAAAAGTTTTGTGTTTGAGCACTTAAAGTACTATTTGTCTTGGAAATTCATCAAGATGCAATCATGATGTGTTGTGACATCTTCAACATCTCGTCGAGCTGATTAATGTGACACTTTGTTTAACAAATTTGTTTCTCATTTGCCGAAGTTATCGAGCTTCAAAGTTTGAAAAGTCATAAAAGTTGTGTGTTTGAGCATATAAACTCCTATTTGTCTTGGAAATTCATCAAGATGCAATCATGATGTGTTGTGACATCTTCAAAATCTCGTCGAGCTGATTAATGTGACACTTTGTTTAACAAATTTGGTTCTCATTTTCCGATGTTATCGAGCTTCAAAGTTTGAAAAGTCATAAAAGTTGTGTGTTTGAGCATATAAAGTACTATTTGTCTTGGAAATTCATCAAGATGCAATCATGATGTGTTGTGACATCTTCAAAATCTCGTCGAGCTGATTAATGTGACACTTTGTTTAACAAATTTGTTTCTCATTTGCCGAAGTTATCGAGCTTCAAAGTTTGAAAAGTCATAAAAGTTGGGTGTTTGAGCACATAAAGTACTATTTGTCTTGGAAATTCATCAAGAGGCAATCATGATGTGTTGTGTCATTTTAAAGATCTCGTCGAGCTGATTAATTTGACACTTTGTTTAACAAATTTGGTTCTTATTTACCGACGTTATCGAGCTTCAAAGTTTGAAAAGTCACAAAAGTTGTGTGTTTGAGCACATAAAGTACTATTTTTCATGGAAATTCATCAAGATGCAATCATGATATGTTGTGTTATTTTAAAGATCTCGTCGTGCTGATTAATTTGACACTTTGTTTAACAAATTTGGGTCTCATTTGCCGAAGTTATCGATCTACAAAGTGTGAAAAGTCACAAAAGTTTTGTGTTTGAGCACATAAAGTACTATTTGTCTTGGAAATTCATCTAGATGCAATCATGATGTGTTGTATCATTTTAAAGATCTCGTCGAGCTGATTAATTTGACACTTTGTTTAACAAATTTGGTCCTAATTTGCCGAAGTTATCGAGCTTCAAAGTTTGAAAAGTCACAAAAGTTGGGTGTTTGAGCACATAAAGTACTATTTGTCTTGGAAATTCATCAAGAGGCAATCATGATGTGTTGTGTCATTTTAAAGATCTCGTCGAGCTGATTAATTTGACACTTTGTTTAACAAATTTGGTTCTTATTTACCGAAGTTATCGAGCTTCAAAGTTTGAAAAGTCACAAAAGTTGTGTGTTTGAGCATATAAAGTACTATTTGTCTTGGAAATTCATCAAGATGCAATCATGATGTGTTGTGACATCTTCAAAATCTCGTCGAGCTGATTAATGTGACACTTTGTTTAACAAATTTGGTCCTAATTTGCCGAAGTTATCGAGCTTCAAAGTTTGAAAAGTCACAAAAGTTGTGTGTTTGAGCACATAAAGTACTATTTGTCTTGGAAATTCAACAAGATGCAATCATGATGTGTTGTGTTATTTTAAAGATCTCGTCGAGCTGATTAATTTGACACTTTGTTTAACAAATTTGGTCCTTATTTGCCGAAGTTATCGAGCTTCAAAGTTTGAAAAGTCACAAAAGTTGTGTGTTTGAGCACATAAAGTACTATTTTTCATGGAAATTCATCAAGATGCAATCATGATGTGTTGTGTTATTTTAAAGATCTCGTCGTGCTGATTAATTTGACACTTTGTTTAACAAATTTGGTCCTAATTTGCCGAAGTTATCGAGCTTCAAAGTTAGAAAAGTCACAAAAGTTGGGTGTTTGAGCACATAAAGTACTATTTGTCTTGGAAATTCATCAAGAGGCAATCATGATGTGTTGTGTCATTTTAAAGATCTCGTCGAGCTGATTAATTTGACACTTTGTTTAACAAATTTGGTCCTTATTTGCCGAAGTTATCGAGCTTCAAAGTTTGAAAAGTCACAAAAGTTTTGTGTTTGAGCACATAAAGTACTATTTGTCTTGGAAATTCATCTAGATGCAATCATGATGTGTTGTATCATTTTAAAGATCTCGTCGAGCTGATTAATTTGACACTTTGTTTAACAAATTTGGTCCTAATTTGCCGAAGTTATCGAGCTTCAAAGTTTGAAAAGTCACAAAAGTTGTGTGTTTGAGCATATAAAGTACTATTTGTCTTGGAAATTCATCAAGATGCAATCATGATGTGTTGTGACATCTTCAAAATCTCGTCGAGCTGATTAATGTGACACTTTGTTTAACAAATTTGTTTCTCATTTGCCGAAGTTATCGAGCTTCAAAGTTTGAAAAGTCATAAAAGTTGTGTGTTTGAGCATATAAAGTACTATTTGTCTTGGAAATTCATCAAGAGGCAATCATGATGTGTTGTGTTATTTTAAAGATCTCGTCGTGCTGATTAATTTGACACTTTGTTTAACAAATTTGGTCCTAATTTGCCGAAGTTATCGATCTACAAAGTGTGAAAAGTCACAAAAGTTTTGTGTTTGAGCACTTAAAGTACTATTTGTCTTGGAAATTCATCAAGATGCAATCATGATGTGTTGTGACATCTTCAACATCTCGTCGAGCTGATTAATGTGACACTTTGTTTAACAAATTTGTTTCTCATTTGCCGAAGTTATCGAGCTTCAAAGTTTGAAAAGTCATAAAAGTTGTGTGTTTGAGCATATAAACTCCTATTTGTCTTGGAAATTCATCAAGATGCAATCATGATGTGTTGTGACATCTTCAAAATCTCGTCGAGCTGATTAATGTGACACTTTGTTTAACAAATTTGGTTCTCATTTTCCGATGTTATCGAGCTTCAAAGTTTGAAAAGTCATAAAAGTTGTGTGTTTGAGCATATAAAGTACTATTTGTCTTGGAAATTCATCAAGATGCAATCATGATGTGTTGTGACATCTTCAAAATCTCGTCGAGCTGATTAATGTGACACTTTGTTTAACAAATTTGTTTCTCATTTGCCGAAGTTATCGAGCTTCAAAGTTTGAAAAGTCATAAAAGTTGGGTGTTTGAGCACATAAAGTACTATTTGTCTTGGAAATTCATCAAGAGGCAATCATGATGTGTTGTGTCATTTTAAAGATCTCGTCGAGCTGATTAATTTGACACTTTGTTTAACAAATTTGGTTCTTATTTACCGACGTTATCGAGCTTCAAAGTTTGAAAAGTCACAAAAGTTGTGTGTTTGAGCACATAAAGTACTATTTTTCATGGAAATTCATCAAGATGCAATCATGATATGTTGTGTTATTTTAAAGATCTCGTCGTGCTGATTAATTTGACACTTTGTTTAACAAATTTGGGTCTCATTTGCCGAAGTTATCGATCTACAAAGTGTGAAAAGTCACAAAAGTTTTGTGTTTGAGCACATAAAGTACTATTTGTCTTGGAAATTCATCTAGATGCAATCATGATGTGTTGTATCATTTTAAAGATCTCGTCGAGCTGATTAATTTGACACTTTGTTTAACAAATTTGGTCCTAATTTGCCGAAGTTATCGAGCTTCAAAGTTTGAAAAGTCACAAAAGTTGGGTGTTTGAGCACATAAAGTACTATTTGTCTTGGAAATTCATCAAGAGGCAATCATGATGTGTTGTGTCATTTTAAAGATCTCGTCGAGCTGATTAATTTGACACTTTGTTTAACAAATTTGGTTCTTATTTACCGAAGTTATCGAGCTTCAAAGTTTGAAAAGTCACAAAAGTTGTGTGTTTGAGCATATAAAGTACTATTTGTCTTGGAAATTCATCAAGATGCAATCATGATGTGTTGTGACATCTTCAAAATCTCGTCGAGCTGATTAATGTGACACTTTGTTTAACAAATTTGGTCCTAATTTGCCGAAGTTATCGAGCTTCAAAGTTTGAAAAGTCACAAAAGTTGTGTGTTTGAGCACATAAAGTACTATTTGTCTTGGAAATTCAACAAGATGCAATCATGATGTGTTGTGTTATTTTAAAGATCTCGTCGAGCTGATTAATTTGACACTTTGTTTAACAAATTTGGTCCTTATTTGCCGAAGTTATCGAGCTTCAAAGTTTGAAAAGTCACAAAAGTTGTGTGTTTGAGCACATAAAGTACTATTTTTCATGGAAATTCATCAAGATGCAATCATGATGTGTTGTGTTATTTTAAAGATCTCGTCGTGCTGATTAATTTGACACTTTGTTTAACAAATTTGGTCCTAATTTGCCGAAGTTATCGAGCTTCAAAGTTAGAAAAGTCACAAAAGTTGGGTGTTTGAGCACATAAAGTACTATTTGTCTTGGAAATTCATCAAGAGGCAATCATGATGTGTTGTGTCATTTTAAAGATCTCGTCGAGCTGATTAATTTGACACTTTGTTTAACAAATTTGGTCCTTATTTGCCGAAGTTATCGAGCTTCAAAGTTTGAAAAGTCACAAAAGTTTTGTGTTTGAGCACATAAAGTACTATTTGTCTTGGAAATTCATCTAGATGCAATCATGATGTGTTGTATCATTTTAAAGATCTCGTCGAGCTGATTAATTTGACACTTTGTTTAACAAATTTGGTCCTAATTTGCCGAAGTTATCGAGCTTCAAAGTTTGAAAAGTCACAAAAGTTGTGTGTTTGAGCATATAAAGTACTATTTGTCTTGGAAATTCATCAAGATGCAATCATGATGTGTTGTGACATCTTCAAAATCTCGTCGAGCTGATTAATGTGACACTTTGTTTAACAAATTTGTTTCTCATTTGCCGAAGTTATCGAGCTTCAAAGTTTGAAAAGTCATAAAAGTTGTGTGTTTGAGCATATAAAGTACTATTTGTCTTGGAAATTCATCAAGAGGCAATCATGATGTGTTGTGTTATTTTAAAGATCTCGTCGTGCTGATTAATTTGACACTTTGTTTAACAAATTTGGTCCTAATTTGCCGAAGTTATCGATCTACAAAGTGTGAAAAGTCACAAAAGTTTTGTGTTTGAGCACTTAAAGTACTATTTGTCTTGGAAATTCATCAAGATGCAATCATGATGTGTTGTGACATCTTCAACATCTCGTCGAGCTGATTAATGTGACACTTTGTTTAACAAATTTGTTTCTCATTTGCCGAAGTTATCGAGCTTCAAAGTTTGAAAAGTCATAAAAGTTGTGTGTTTGAGCATATAAACTCCTATTTGTCTTGGAAATTCATCAAGATGCAATCATGATGTGTTGTGACATCTTCAAAATCTCGTCGAGCTGATTAATGTGACACTTTGTTTAACAAATTTGGTTCTCATTTTCCGATGTTATCGAGCTTCAAAGTTTGAAAAGTCATAAAAGTTGTGTGTTTGAGCATATAAAGTACTATTTGTCTTGGAAATTCATCAAGATGCAATCATGATGTGTTGTGACATCTTCAAAATCTCGTCGAGCTGATTAATGTGACACTTTGTTTAACAAATTTGTTTCTCATTTGCCGAAGTTATCGAGCTTCAAAGTTTGAAAAGTCATAAAAGTTGGGTGTTTGAGCACATAAAGTACTATTTGTCTTGGAAATTCATCAAGAGGCAATCATGATGTGTTGTGTCATTTTAAAGATCTCGTCGAGCTGATTAATTTGACACTTTGTTTAACAAATTTGGTTCTTATTTACCGACGTTATCGAGCTTCAAAGTTTGAAAAGTCACAAAAGTTGTGTGTTTGAGCACATAAAGTACTATTTTTCATGGAAATTCATCAAGATGCAATCATGATATGTTGTGTTATTTTAAAGATCTCGTCGTGCTGATTAATTTGACACTTTGTTTAACAAATTTGGGTCTCATTTGCCGAAGTTATCGATCTACAAAGTGTGAAAAGTCACAAAAGTTTTGTGTTTGAGCACATAAAGTACTATTTGTCTTGGAAATTCATCTAGATGCAATCATGATGTGTTGTATCATTTTAAAGATCTCGTCGAGCTGATTAATTTGACACTTTGTTTAACAAATTTGGTCCTAATTTGCCGAAGTTATCGAGCTTCAAAGTTTGAAAAGTCACAAAAGTTGGGTGTTTGAGCACATAAAGTACTATTTGTCTTGGAAATTCATCAAGAGGCAATCATGATGTGTTGTGTCATTTTAAAGATCTCGTCGAGCTGATTAATTTGACACTTTGTTTAACAAATTTGGTTCTTATTTACCGAAGTTATCGAGCTTCAAAGTTTGAAAAGTCACAAAAGTTGTGTGTTTGAGCATATAAAGTACTATTTGTCTTGGAAATTCATCAAGATGCAATCATGATGTGTTGTGACATCTTCAAAATCTCGTCGAGCTGATTAATGTGACACTTTGTTTAACAAATTTGGTCCTAATTTGCCGAAGTTATCGAGCTTCAAAGTTTGAAAAGTCACAAAAGTTGTGTGTTTGAGCACATAAAGTACTATTTGTCTTGGAAATTCAACAAGATGCAATCATGATGTGTTGTGTTATTTTAAAGATCTCGTCGAGCTGATTAATTTGACACTTTGTTTAACAAATTTGGTCCTTATTTGCCGAAGTTATCGAGCTTCAAAGTTTGAAAAGTCACAAAAGTTGTGTGTTTGAGCACATAAAGTACTATTTTTCATGGAAATTCATCAAGATGCAATCATGATGTGTTGTGTTATTTTAAAGATCTCGTCGTGCTGATTAATTTGACACTTTGTTTAACAAATTTGGTCCTAATTTGCCGAAGTTATCGAGCTTCAAAGTTAGAAAAGTCACAAAAGTTGGGTGTTTGAGCACATAAAGTACTATTTGTCTTGGAAATTCATCAAGAGGCAATCATGATGTGTTGTGTCATTTTAAAGATCTCGTCGAGCTGATTAATTTGACACTTTGTTTAACAAATTTGGTCCTTATTTGCCGAAGTTATCGAGCTTCAAAGTTTGAAAAGTCACAAAAGTTTTGTGTTTGAGCACATAAAGTACTATTTGTCTTGGAAATTCATCTAGATGCAATCATGATGTGTTGTATCATTTTAAAGATCTCGTCGAGCTGATTAATTTGACACTTTGTTTAACAAATTTGGTCCTTATTTGCCGAAGTTATCGAGCTTCAAAGTTTGAAAAGTCACAAAAGTTGTGTGTTTGAGCACATAAAGTACTATTTTTCATGGAAATTCATCAAGATGCAATCATGATGTGTTGTGTTATTTTAAAGATCTCGTCGTGCTGATTAATTTGACACTTTGTTTAACAAATTTGGTCCTAATTTGCCGAAGTTATCGATCTACAAAGTGTGAAAAGTCACAAAAGTTTTGTGTTTGAGCACATAAAGTACTATTTGTCTTGGAAATTCATCAAGATGCAATCATGATGTGTTGTGTCATTTTAAAGATCTCGTCGAGCTGATTAATTTGACACTTTGTTTAACAAATTTGGGTCTCATTTGCCGAAGTTATCGATCTACAAAGTGTGAAAAGTCACAAAAGTTTTGTGTTTGAGCACATAAAGTACTATTTGTCTTGGAAATTCATCAAGATGCAATCATGATGTGTTGTGTTATTTTAAAGATCTCGTCGTGCTGATTAATTTGACACTTTGTTTAACAAATTTGGTCCTAATTTGCCGAAGTTATCGATCTACAAAGTGTGAAAAGTCACAAAAGTTTTGTGTTTGAGCACATAAAGTACTATTTGTCTTGGAAATTCATCAAGATGCAATCATGATGTGTTGTGACATCTTCAACATCTCGTCGAGCTGATTAATGTGACACTTTGTTTAACAAATTTGTTTCTCATTTGCCGAAGTTATCGAGCTTCAAAGTTTGAAAAGTCATAAAAGTTGTGTGTTTGAGCATATAAAGTCCTATTTGTCTTGGAAATTCATCAAGATGCAATCATGATGTGTTGTGACATCTTCAAAATCTCGTCGAGCTGATTAATGTGACACTTTGTTTAACAAATTTGGTTCTCATTTGCCGATGTTATCGAGCTTCAAAGTTTGAAAAGTCATAAAAGTTGTGTGTTTGAGCATATAAAGTACTATTTGTCTTGGAAATTCATCAAGATGCAATCATGATGTGTTGTGACATCTTCAAAATCTCGTCGAGCTGATTAATGTGACACTTTGTTTAACAAATTTGGTCCTAATTTGCCGAAGTTATCGATCTACAAAGTGTGAAAAGTCACAAAAGTTTTGTGTTTGAGCACATAAAGTACTATTTGTCTTGGAAATTCATCAAGATGCAATCATGATGTGTTGTGACATCTTCAACATCTCGTCGAGCTGATTAATGTGACACTTTGTTTAACAAATTTGTTTCTCATTTGCCGAAGTTATCGAGCTTCAAAGTTTGAAAAGTCATAAAAGTTGTGTGTTTGAGCATATAAAGTCCTATTTGTCTTGGAAATTCATCAAGATGCAATCATGATGTGTTGTGACATCTTCAAAATCTCGTAGAGCTGATTAATGTGACACTTTGTTTAACAAATTTGGTTCTCATTTGCCGATGTTATCGAGCTTCAAAGTTTGAAAAGTCATAAAAGTTGTGTGTTTGAGCATATAAAGTACTATTTGTCTTGGAAATTCATCAAGATGCAATCATGATGTGTTGTGACATCTTCAAAATCTCGTCGAGCTGATTAATGTGACACTATGTTTAACAAATTTGTTTCTCATTTGCCGAAGTTATCGAGCTTCAAAATTTGAAAAGTCATAAAAGTTGTGTGTTTGAGCATATAAAGTACTATTTGTCTTGGAAATTCATCAAGATGCAATCATGATGTGTTGTGACATCTTCAAAATCTCGTCGAGCTGATTAATGTGACACTTTGTTTAACAAATTTGGTCCTAATTTGCCGAAGTTATCGAGCTTCAAAGTTTGAAAAGTCACAAAAGTTTTGTGTTTGAGCACATAAAGTACTATTTGTCTTGGAAATTCATCAAGATGCAATCATGATGTGTTGTGTCATTTTAAAGATCTCGTCGAGCTGATTAATTTGACACTTTGTTTAACAAATTTGGTTCTTATTTACCGAAGTTATCGAGCTTCAAAGTTTGAAAAGTCACAAAAGTTGTGTGTTTGAGCACATAAAGTACTATTTTTCATGGAAATTCATCAAGATGCAATCATGATGTGTTGTGTTATTTTAAAGATCTCGTCGTGCTGATTAATTTGACACTTTGTTTAACAAATTTGGTCCTAATTTGCCGAAGTTATCGAGCTTCAAAGTTTGAAAAGTCACAAAAGTTGTGTGTTTGAGCACATAAAGTACTATTTGTCTTGGAAATTCATCTAGATGCAATCATGATGTGTTGTATCATTTTAAAGATCTCGTCGAGCTGATTAATTTGACACTTTGTTTAACAAATTTGGTTCTTATTTACCGAAGTTATCGAGCTTCAAAGTTTGAAAAGTCACAAAAGTTGTGTGTTTGAGCACATAAAGTACTATTTTTCATGGAAATTCATCAAGATGCAATCATGATATGTTGTGTTATTTTAAAGATCTCGTCGTGCTGATTAATTTGACACTTTGTTTAACAAATTTGGTCCTAATTTGCCGAAGTTATCGAGCTTCAAAGTTTGAAAAGTCACAAAAGTTGTGTGTTTGAGCATATAAAGTACTATTTGTCTTGGAAATTCATCAAGATGCAATCATGATGTGTTGTGACATCTTCAAAATCTCGTCGAGCTGATTAATGTGACACTTTGTTTAACAAATTTGTTTCTCATTTGCCGAAGTTATCGAGCTTCAAAGTTTGAAAAGTCATAAAAGTTGTGTGTTTGAGCATATAAAGTACTATTTGTCTTGGAAATTCATCAAGAGGCAATCATGATGTGTTGTGTTATTTTAAAGATCTCGTCGTGCTGATTAATTTGACACTTTGTTTAACAAATTTGGTCCTAATTTGCCGAAGTTATCGATCTACAAAGTGTGAAAAGTCACAAAAGTTTTGTGTTTGAGCACTTAAAGTACTATTTGTCTTGGAAATTCATCAAGATGCAATCATGATGTGTTGTGACATCTTCAACATCTCGTCGAGCTGATTAATGTGACACTTTGTTTAACAAATTTGTTTCTCATTTGCCGAAGTTATCGAGCTTCAAAGTTTGAAAAGTCATAAAAGTTGTGTGTTTGAGCATATAAACTCCTATTTGTCTTGGAAATTCATCAAGATGCAATCATGATGTGTTGTGACATCTTCAAAATCTCGTCGAGCTGATTAATGTGACACTTTGTTTAACAAATTTGGTTCTCATTTTCCGATGTTATCGAGCTTCAAAGTTTGAAAAGTCATAAAAGTTGTGTGTTTGAGCATATAAAGTACTATTTGTCTTGGAAATTCATCAAGATGCAATCATGATGTGTTGTGACATCTTCAAAATCTCGTCGAGCTGATTAATGTGACACTTTGTTTAACAAATTTGTTTCTCATTTGCCGAAGTTATCGAGCTTCAAAGTTTGAAAAGTCATAAAAGTTGGGTGTTTGAGCACATAAAGTACTATTTGTCTTGGAAATTCATCAAGAGGCAATCATGATGTGTTGTGTCATTTTAAAGATCTCGTCGAGCTGATTAATTTGACACTTTGTTTAACAAATTTGGTTCTTATTTACCGACGTTATCGAGCTTCAAAGTTTGAAAAGTCACAAAAGTTGTGTGTTTGAGCACATAAAGTACTATTTTTCATGGAAATTCATCAAGATGCAATCATGATATGTTGTGTTATTTTAAAGATCTCGTCGTGCTGATTAATTTGACACTTTGTTTAACAAATTTGGGTCTCATTTGCCGAAGTTATCGATCTACAAAGTGTGAAAAGTCACAAAAGTTTTGTGTTTGAGCACATAAAGTACTATTTGTCTTGGAAATTCATCTAGATGCAATCATGATGTGTTGTATCATTTTAAAGATCTCGTCGAGCTGATTAATTTGACACTTTGTTTAACAAATTTGGTCCTAATTTGCCGAAGTTATCGAGCTTCAAAGTTTGAAAAGTCACAAAAGTTGGGTGTTTGAGCACATAAAGTACTATTTGTCTTGGAAATTCATCAAGAGGCAATCATGATGTGTTGTGTCATTTTAAAGATCTCGTCGAGCTGATTAATTTGACACTTTGTTTAACAAATTTGGTTCTTATTTACCGAAGTTATCGAGCTTCAAAGTTTGAAAAGTCACAAAAGTTGTGTGTTTGAGCACATAAAGTACTATTTTTCATGGAAATTCATCAAGATGCAATCATGATGTGTTGTGTTATTTTAAAGATCTCGTCGTGCTGATTAATTTGACACTTTGTTTAACAAATTTGGTCCTAATTTGCCGAAGTTATCGATCTACAAAGTGTGAAAAGTCACAAAAGTTTTGTGTTTGAGCACATAAAGTACTATTTGTCTTGGAAATTCATCAAGATGCAATCATGATGTGTTGTGTCATTTTAAAGATCTCGTCGTGCTGATTAATTTGACACTTTGTTTAACAAATTTGGTCCTAATTTGCCGAAGTTATCGATCTACAAAGTGTGAAAAGTCACAAAAGTTTTGTGTTTGAGCACATAAAATACTATTTTTCATGGAAATTCATCAAGATGCAATCATGATGTGTTGTGACATCTTCAAAATCTCGTCGAGCTGATTAATGTGACACTTTGTTTAACAAATTTGGTTCTCATTTGCCGAGGTTATCGAGCTTCAAAGTTTGAAAAGTCATAAAAGTTGTGTGTTTGAGCATATAAAGTACTATTTGTCTTGGAAATTCATCAAGATGCAATCATGATGTGTTGTGACATCTTCAAAATCTCGTCGAGCTGATTAATGTGACACTTTGTTTAACAAATTTGTTTCTCATTTGCCGAAGTTATCGAGCTTCAAAGTTTGAAAAGTCATAAAAGTTGTGTGTTTGAGCATATAAAGTACTATTTGTCTTGGAAATTCATCAAGATGCAATCATGATGTGTTGTGACATCTTCAAAATCTCGTCGAGCTGATTAATGTGACACTTTGTTTAACAAATTTGGTCCTAATTTGCCGAAGTTATCGAGCTTCAAAGTTTGAAAAGTCACAAAAGTTGGGTGTTTGAGCACATAAAGTACTATTTGTCTTGGAAATTCATCAAGAGGCAATCATGATGTGTTGTGTCATTTTAAAGATCTCGTCGAGCTGATTAATTTGACACTTTGTTTAACAAATTTGGTTCTTATTTACCGAAGTTATCGAGCTTCAAAGTTTGAAAAGTCACAAAAGTTGTGTGTTTGAGCACATAAAGTACTATTTTTCATGGAAATTCATCAAGATGCAATCATGATGTGTTGTGTTATTTTAAAGATCTCGTCGTGCTGATTAATTTGACACTTTGTTTAACAAATTTGGTCCTAATTTGCCGAAGTTATCGAGCTTCAAAGTTTGAAAAGTCACAAAAGTTGTGTGTTTGAGCACATAAAGTACTATTTGTCTTGGAAATTCAACAAGATGCAATCATGATGTGTTGTGTCCTTTTAAAGATCTCGTCGAGCTGATTAATTTGACACTTTGTTTAACAAATTTGGGTCTCATTTGCCGAAGTTATCGATCTACAAAGTGTGAAAAGTCACAAAAGTTTTGTGTTTGAGCACATAAAGTACTATTTGTCTTGGAAATTCATCTAGATGCAATCATGATGTGTTGTATCATTTTAAAGATCTCGTCGAGCTGATTAATTTGACACTTTGTTTAACAAATTTGGTCCTTATTTGCCGAAGTTATCGAGCTTCAAAGTTTGAAAAGTCACAAAAGTTGTGTGTTTGAGCACATAAAATACTATTTTTCATGGAAATTCATCAAGATGCAATCATGATGTGTTGTGTTATTTTAAAGATCTCGTCGAGCTGATTAATTTGACACTTTGTTTAACAAATTTGGTCCTAATTTGCCGAAGTTATCGATCTACAAAGTGTGAAAAGTCAGAAAAGTTTTGTGTTTGAGCACATAAAGTACTATTTGTCTTGGAAATTCATCAAGATGCAATCATGATGTGTTGTGACATCGTCAACATCTCGTCGAGCTGATTAATGTGACACTTTGTTTAACAAATTTGTTTCTCATTTGCCGAAGTTATCGAGCTTCAAAGTTTGAAAAGTCATAAAAGTTGTGTGTTTGAGCATATAAACTCCTATTTGTCTTGGAAATTCATCAAGATGCAATCATGATGTGTTGTGACATCTTCAAAATCTCGTCGAGCTGATTAATGTGACACTTTGTTTAACAAATTTGGTTCTCATTTGCCGATGTTATCGAGCTTCAAAGTTTGAAAAGTCATAAAAGTTGTGTGTTTGAGCATATAAAGTACTATTTGTCTTGGAAATTCATCAAGATGCAATCATGATGTGTTGTGACATCTTCAAAATCTCGTCGAGCTGATTAATGTGACACTTTGTTTAACAAATTTGTTTCTCATTTGCCGAAGTTATCGAGCTTCAAAGTTTGAAAAGTCATAAAAGTTGTGTGTTTGAGCATATAAAGTACTATTTGTCTTGGAAATTCATCAAGATGCAATCATGATGTGTTGTGACATCTTCAAAATCTCGTCGAGCTGATTAATGTGACACTTTGTTTAACAAATTTGGTCCTAATTTGCCGAAGTTATCGAGCTTCAAAGTTTGAAAAGTCACAAAAGTTGGGTGTTTGAGCACATAAAGTACTATTTGTCTTGGAAATTCATCAAGAGGCAATCATGATGTGTTGTGTCATTTTAAAGATCTCGTCGAGCTGATTAATTTGACACTTCGTTTAACAAATTTGGTTCTTATTTACCGAAGTTATCGAGCTTCAAAGTTTGAAAAGTCACAAAAGTTGTGTGTTTGAGCACATAAAGTACTATTTGTCTTGGAAATTCATCAAGAGGCAATCATGATGTGTTGTGTCATTTTAAAGATCTCGTCGTGCTGATTAATTTGACACTTTGTTTAACAAATTTGGGTCTCATTTGCCGAAGTTATCGATCTACAAAGTGTGAAAAGTCACAAAAGTTTTGTGTTTGAGCACATAAAGTACTATTCGTCTTGGAAATTCATCAAGATGCAATCATGATGTGTTGTGACATCTTCAACATCTCGTCGAGCTGATTAATGTGACACTTTGTTTAACAAATTTGTTTCTCATTTGCCGAAGTTATCGAGCTTCAAAGTTTGAAAAGTCATAAAAGTTGTGTGTTTGAGCATATAAAGTCCTATTTGTCTTGGAAATTCATCAAGATGCAATCATGATGTGTTGTGACATCTTCAAAATCTCGTAGAGCTGATTAATGTGACACTTTGTTTAACAAATTTGGTTCTCATTTGCCGATGTTATCGAGCTTCAAAGTTTGAAAAGTCATAAAAGTTGTGTGTTTGAGCATATAAAGTACTATTTGTCTTGGAAATTCATCAAGATGCAATCATGATGTGTTGTGACATCTTCAAAATCTCGTCGAGCTGATTAATGTGACACTTTGTTTAACAAATTTGTTTCTCATTTGCCGAAGTTATCGAGCTTCAAAATTTGAAAAGTCATAAAAGTTGTGTGTTTGAGCATATAAAGTACTATTTGTCTTGGAAATTCATCAAGATGCAATCATGATGTGTTGTGACATCTTCAAAATCTCGTCGAGCTGATTAATGTGACACTTTGTTTAACAAATTTGGTCCTAATTTGCCGAAGTTATCGAGCTTCAAAGTTTGAAAAGTCACAAAAGTTGGGTGTTTGAGCACATAAAGTACTATTTGTCTTGGAAATTCATCAAGAGGCAATCATGATGTGTTGTGTCATTTTAAAGATCTCGTCGTGCTGATTAATTTGACACTTTGTTTAACAAATTTGGGTCTCATTTGCCGAAGTTATCGATCTACAAAGTGTGAAAAGTCACAAAAGTTTTGTGTTTGAGCACATAAAGTACTATTCGTCTTGGAAATTCATCAAGATGCAATCATGATGTGTTGTGACATCTTCAACATCTCGTCGAGCTGATTAATGTGACACTTTGTTTAACAAATTTGTTTCTCATTTGCCGAAGTTATCGAGCTTCAAAGTTTGAAAAGTCATAAAAGTTGTGTGTTTGAGCATATAAAGTCCTATTTGTCTTGGAAATTCATCAAGATGCAATCATGATGTGTTGTGACATCTTCAAAATCTCGTAGAGCTGATTAATGTGACACTTTGTTTAACAAATTTGGTTCTCATTTGCCGATGTTATCGAGCTTCAAAGTTTGAAAAGTCATAAAAGTTGTGTGTTTGAGCATATAAAGTACTATTTGTCTTGGAAATTCATCAAGATGCAATCATGATGTGTTGTGACATCTTCAAAATCTCGTCGAGCTGATTAATGTGACACTTTGTTTAACAAATTTGTTTCTCATTTGCCGAAGTTATCGAGCTTCAAAATTTGAAAAGTCATAAAAGTTGTGTGTTTGAGCATATAAAGTACTATTTGTCTTGGAAATTCATCAAGATGCAATCATGATGTGTTGTGACATCTTCAAAATCTCGTCGAGCTGATTAATGTGACACTTTGTTTAACAAATTTGGTCCTAATTTGCCGAAGTTATCGAGCTTCAAAGTTTGAAAAGTCACAAAAGTTGGGTGTTTGAGCACATAAAGTACTATTTGTCTTGGAAATTCATCAAGAGGCAATCATGATGTGTTGTGTCATTTTAAAGATCTCGTCGAGCTGATTAATTTGACACTTTGTTTAACAAATTTGGGTCTCATTTGCCGAAGTTATCGATCTACAAAGTGTGAAAAGTCACAAAAGTTTTGTGTTTGAGCACATAAAGTACTATTTGTCTTGGAAATTCATCTAGATGCAATCATGATGTGTTGTATCATTTTAAAGATCTCGTCGAGCTGATTAATTTGACACTTTATTTAACAAATTTGGTCCTTATTTGCCGAAGTTATCGAGCTTCAAAGTTTGAAAAGTCACAAAAGTTGTGTGTTTGAGCACATAAAGTACTATTTTTCATGGAAATTCATCAAGATGCAATCATGATGTGTTGTGTTATTTTAAAGATCTCGTCGAGCTGATTAATTTGACACTTTGTTTAACAAATTTGGTCCTTATTTGCCGAAGTTATCGAGCTTCAAAGTTTGAAAAGTCACAAAAGTTGTGTGTTTGAGCACATAAAGTACTATTTTTCATGGAAATTCATCAAGATGCAATCATGATGTGTTGTGTTATTTTAAAGATCTCGTCGTGCTGATTAATTTGACACTTTGTTTAACAAATTTGGTCCTAATTTGCCGAAGTTATCGATCTACAAAGTGTGAAAAGTCACAAAAGATTTGTGTTTGAGCACATAAAGTACTATTTGTCTTGGAAATTCATCAAGATGCAATCATGATGTGTTGTGTCATTTTAAAGATCTCGTCGAGCTGATTAATTTGACACTTTGTTTAACAAATTTGGGTCTCATTTGCCGAAGTTATCGATCTACAAATTGTGAAAAGTCACAAAAGTTTTGTGTTTGAGCACATAAAGTACTATTTGTCTTGGAAATTCATCAAGATGCAATCATGATGTGTTGTGTTATTTTAAAGATCTCGTCGTGCTGATTAATTTGACACTTTGTTTAACAAATTTGGTCCTAATTTGCCGAAGTTATCGATCTACAAAGTGTGAAAAGTCACAAAAGTTTTGTGTTTGAGCACATAAAGTACTATTTGTCTTGGAAATTCATCAAGATGCAATCATGATGTGTTGTGACATCTTCAACATCTCGTCGAGCTGATTAATGTGACACTTTGTTTAACAAATTTGTTTCTCATTTGCCGAAGTTATCGAGCTTCAAAGTTTGAAAAGTCATAAAAGTTGTGTGTTTGAGCATATAAAGTCCTATTTGTCTTGGAAATTCATCAAGATGCAATCATGATGTGTTGTGACATCTTCAAAATCTCGTCGAGCTGATTAATGTGACACTTTGTTTAACAAATTTGGTTCTCATTTGCCGATGTTATCGAGCTTCAAAGTTTGAAAAGTCACAAAAGTTGTGTGTTTGAGCACATAAAGTACTATTTTTCATGGAAATTCATCAAGATGCAATCATGATGTGTTGTGTTATTTTAAAGATCTCGTCGAGCTGATTAATTTGACACTTTGTTTAACAAATTTGGTCCTTATTTGCCGAAGTTATCGAGCTTCAAAGTTTGAAAAGTCACAAAAGTTGTGTGTTTGAGCACATAAAGTACTATTTTTCATGGAAATTCATCAAGATGCAATCATGATGTGTTGTGTTATTTTAAAGATCTCGTCGTGCTGATTAATTTGACACTTTGTTTAACAAATTTGGTCCTAATTTGCCGAAGTTATCGATCTACAAAGTGTGAAAAGTCACAAAAGTTTGGTGTTTGAGCACATAAAGTACTATTTGTCTTGGAAATTCATCAAGATGCAATCATGATGTGTTGTGTCATTTTAAAGATCTCGTCGAGCTGATTAATTTGACACTTTGTTTAACAAATTTGGGTCTCATTTGCCGAAGTTATCGATCTACAAATTGTGAAAAGTCACAAAAGTTTTGTGTTTGAGCACATAAAGTACTATTTGTCTTGGAAATTCATCAAGATGCAATCATGATGTGTTGTGTTATTTTAAAGATCTCGTCGTGCTGATTAATTTGACACTTTGTTTAACAAATTTGGTCCTAATTTGCCGAAGTTATCGATCTACAAAGTGTGAAAAGTCACAAAAGTTTTGTGTTTGAGCACATAAAGTACTATTTGTCTTGGAAATTCATCAAGATGCAATCATGATGTGTTGTGACATCTTCAACATCTCGTCGAGCTGATTAATGTGACACTTTGTTTAACAAATTTGTTTCTCATTTGCCGAAGTTATCGAGCTTCAAAATTTGAAAAGTCATAAAAGTTGTGTGTTTGAGCATATAAAGTACTATTTGTCTTGGAAATTCATCAAGATGCAATCATGATGTGTTGTGTCATTTTAAAGATCTCGTCGAGCTGATTAATTTGACACTTTGTTTAACAAATTTGGGTCTCATTTGCCGAAGTTATCGATCTACAAATTGTGAAAAGTCACAAAAGTTTTGTGTTTGAGCACATAAAGTACTATTTGTCTTGGAAATTCATCAAGATGCAATCATGATGTGTTGTGTTATTTTAAAGATCTCGTCGTGCTGATTAATTTGACACTTTGTTTAACAAATTTGGTCCTAATTTGCCGAAGTTATCGATCTACAAAGTGTGAAAAGTCACAAAAGTTTTGTGTTTGAGCACATAAAGTACTATTTGTCTTGGAAATTCATCAAGATGCAATCATGATGTGTTGTGACATCTTCAACATCTCGTCGAGCTGATTAATGTGACACTTTGTTTAACAAATTTGTTTCTCATTTGCCGAAGTTATCGAGCTTCAAAGTTTGAAAAGTCATAAAAGTTGTGTGTTTGAGCATATAAAGTCCTATTTGTCTTGGAAATTCATCAAGATGCAATCATGATGTGTTGTGACATCTTCAAAATCTCGTCGAGCTGATTAATGTGACACTTTGTTTAACAAATTTGGTTCTCATTTGCCGATGTTATCGAGCTTCAAAGTTTGAAAAGTCACAAAAGTTGTGTGTTTGAGCACATAAAGTACTATTTTTCATGGAAATTCATCAAGATGCAATCATGATGTGTTGTGTTATTTTAAAGATCTCGTCGAGCTGATTAATTTGACACTTTGTTTAACAAATTTGGTCCTTATTTGCCGAAGTTATCGAGCTTCAAAGTTTGAAAAGTCACAAAAGTTGTGTGTTTGAGCACATAAAGTACTATTTTTCATGGAAATTCATCAAGATGCAATCATGATGTGTTGTGTTATTTTAAAGATCTCGTCGTGCTGATTAATTTGACACTTTGTTTAACAAATTTGGTCCTAATTTGCCGAAGTTATCGATCTACAAAGTGTGAAAAGTCACAAAAGTTTTGTGTTTGAGCACATAAAGTACTATTTGTCTTGGAAATTCATCAAGATGCAATCATGATGTGTTGTGTCATTTTAAAGATCTCGTCGAGCTGATTAATTTGACACTTTGTTTAACAAATTTGGGTCTCATTTGCCGAAGTTATCGATCTACAAATTGTGAAAAGTCACAAAAGTTTTGTGTTTGAGCACATAAAGTACTATTTGTCTTGGAAATTCATCAAGATGCAATCATGATGTGTTGTGTTATTTTAAAGATCTCGTCGTGCTGATTAATTTGACACTTTGTTTAACAAATTTGGTCCTAATTTGCCGAAGTTATCGATCTACAAAGTGTGAAAAGTCACAAAAGTTTTGTGTTTGAGCACATAAAGTACTATTTGTCTTGGAAATTCATCAAGATGCAATCATGATGTGTTGTGACATCTTCAACATCTCGTCGAGCTGATTAATGTGACACTTTGTTTAACAAATTTGTTTCTCATTTGCCGAAGTTATCGAGCTTCAAAGTTTGAAAAGTCATAAAAGTTGTGTGTTTGAGCATATAAAGTCCTATTTGTCTTGGAAATTCATCAAGATGCAATCATGATGTGTTGTGACATCTTCAAAATCTCGTCGAGCTGATTAATGTGACACTTTGTTTAACAAATTTGGTTCTCATTTGCCGATGTTATCGAGCTTCAAAGTTTGAAAAGTCACAAAAGTTGTGTGTTTGAGCACATAAAGTACTATTTTTCATGGAAATTCATCAAGATGCAATCATGATGTGTTGTGTTATTTTAAAGATCTCGTCGAGCTGATTAATTTGACACTTTGTTTAACAAATTTGGTCCTTATTTGCAGAAGTTATCGAGCTTCAAAGTTTGAAAAGTCACAAAAGTTGTGTGTTTGAGCACATAAAGTACTATTTTTCATGGAAATTCATCAAGATGCAATCATGATGTGTTGTGTTATTTTAAAGATCTCGTCGTGCTGATTAATTTGACACTTTGTTTAACAAATTTGGTCCTAATTTGCCGAAGTTATCGATCTACAAAGTGTGAAAAGTCACAAAAGTTTTGTGTTTGAGCACATAAAGTACTATTTGTTTTGGAAATTCATCAAGATGCAATCATGATGTGTTGTGTCATTTTAAAGATCTCGTCGAGCTGATTAATTTGACACTTTGTTTAACAAATTTGGGTCTCATTTGCCGAAGTTATCGATCTACAAATTGTGAAAAGTCACAAAAGTTTTGTGTTTGAGCACATAAAGTACTATTTGTCTTGGAAATTCATCAAGATGCAATCATGATGTGTTGTGTTATTTTAAAGATCTCGTCGTGCTGATTAATTTGACACTTTGTTTAACAAATTTGGTCCTAATTTGCCGAAGTTATCGATCTACAAAGTGTGAAAAGTCATAAAAGTTGTGTGTTTGAGCATATAAAGTCCTATTTGTCTTGGAAATTCATCAAGATGCAATCATGATGTGTTGTGACATCTTCAAAATCTCGTCGAGCTGATTAATGTGACACTTTGTTTAACAAATTTGTTTCTCATTTGCCGAAGTTATCGAGCTTCAAAGTTTGAAAAGTCATAAAAGTTGTGTGTTTGAGCATATAAAGTACTATTTGTCTTGGAAATTCATCAAGATGCAATCATGATGTGTTGTGTCATTTTAAAGATCTCGTCGAGCTGATTAATTTGACACTTTGTTTAACAAATTTGGGTCTCATTTGCCGAAGTTATCGATCTACAAATTGTGAAAAGTCACAAAAGTTTTGTGTTTGAGCACATAAAGTACTATTTGTCTTGGAAATTCATCAAGATGCAATCATGATGTGTTGTGTTATTTTAAAGATCTCGTCGTGCTGATTAATTTGACACTTTGTTTAACAAATTTGGTCCTAATTTGCCGAAGTTATCGATCTACAAAGTGTGAAAAGTCACAAAAGTTTTGTGTTTGAGCACATAAAGTACTATTTGTCTTGGAAATTCATCAAGATGCAATCATGATGTGTTGTGACATCTTCAACATCTCGTCGAGCTGATTAATGTGACACTTTGTTTAACAAATTTGTTTCTCATTTGCCGAAGTTATCGAGCTTCAAAGTTTGAAAAGTCATAAAAGTTGTGTGTTTGAGCATATAAAGTCCTATTTGTCTTGGAAATTCATCAAGATGCAATCATGATGTGTTGTGACATCTTCAAAATCTCGTCGAGCTGATTAATGTGACACTTTGTTTAACAAATTTGGTTCTCATTTGCCGATGTTATCGAGCTTCAAAGTTTGAAAAGTCACAAAAGTTGTGTGTTTGAGCACATAAAGTACTATTTTTCATGGAAATTCATCAAGATGCAATCATGATGTGTTGTGTTATTTTAAAGATCTCGTCGAGCTGATTAATTTGACACTTTGTTTAACAAATTTGGTCCTTATTTGCCGAAGTTATCGAGCTTCAAAGTTTGAAAAGTCACAAAAGTTGTGTGTTTGAGCACATAAAGTACTATTTTTCATGGAAATTCATCAAGATGCAATCATGATGTGTTGTGTTATTTTAAAGATCTCGTCGTGCTGATTAATTTGACACTTTGTTTAACAAATTTGGTCCTAATTTGCCGAAGTTATCGATCTACAAAGTGTGAAAAGTCACAAAAGTTTTGTGTTTGAGCACATAAAGTACTATTTGTCTTGGAAATTCATCAAGATGCAATCATGATGTGTTGTGTCATTTTAAAGATCTCGTCGAGCTGATTAATTTGACACTTTGTTTAACAAATTTGGGTCTCATTTGCCGAAGTTATCGATCTACAAATTGTGAAAAGTCACAAAAGTTTTGTGTTTGAGCACATAAAGTACTATTTGTCTTGGAAATTCATCAAGATGCAATCATGATGTGTTGTGTTATTTTAAAGATCTCGTCGTGCTGATTAATTTGACACTTTGTTTAACAAATTTGGTCCTAATTTGCCGAAGTTATCGATCTACAAAGTGTGAAAAGTCACAAAAGTTTTGTGTTTGAGCACATAAAGTACTATTTGTCTTGGAAATTCATCAAGATGCAATCATGATGTGTTGTGACATCTTCAACATCTCGTCGAGCTGATTAATGTGACACTTTGTTTAACAAATTTGTTTCTCATTTGCCGAAGTTATCGAGCTTCAAAGTTTGAAAAGTCATAAAAGTTGTGTGTTTGAGCATATAAAGTCCTATTTGTCTTGGAAATTCATCAAGATGCAATCATGATGTGTTGTGACATCTTCAAAATCTCGTCGAGCTGATTAATGTGACACTTTGTTTAACAAATTTGGTTCTCATTTGCCGATGTTATCGAGCTTCAAAGTTTGAAAAGTCACAAAAGTTGTGTGTTTGAGCACATAAAGTACTATTTTTCATGGAAATTCATCAAGATGCAATCATGATGTGTTGTGTTATTTTAAAGATCTCGTCGAGCTGATTAATTTGACACTTTGTTTAACAAATTTGGTCCTTATTTGCAGAAGTTATCGAGCTTCAAAGTTTGAAAAGTCACAAAAGTTGTGTGTTTGAGCACATAAAGTACTATTTTTCATGGAAATTCATCAAGATGCAATCATGATGTGTTGTGTTATTTTAAAGATCTCGTCGTGCTGATTAATTTGACACTTTGTTTAACAAATTTGGTCCTAATTTGCCGAAGTTATCGATCTACAAAGTGTGAAAAGTCACAAAAGTTTTGTGTTTGAGCACATAAAGTACTATTTGTCTTGGAAATTCATCAAGATGCAATCATGATGTGTTGTGTCATTTTAAAGATCTCGTCGAGCTGATTAATTTGACACTTTGTTTAACAAATTTGGGTCTCATTTGCCGAAGTTATCGATCTACAAATTGTGAAAAGTCACAAAAGTTTTGTGTTTGAGCACATAAAGTACTATTTGTCTTGGAAATTCATCAAGATGCAATCATGATGTGTTGTGTCATTTTAAAGATCTCGTCGAGCTGATTAATTTGACACTTTGTTTAACAAATTTGGGTCTCATTTGCCGAAGTTATCGATCTACAAATTGTGAAAAGTCACAAAAGTTTTGTGTTTGAGCACATAAAGTACTATTTGTCTTGGAAATTCATCAAGATGCAATCATGATGTGTTGTGTTATTTTAAAGATCTCGTCGTGCTGATTAATTTGACACTTTGTTTAACAAATTTGGTCCTAATTTGCCGAAGTTATCGATCTACAAAGTGTGAAAAGTCACAAAAGTTTTGTGTTTGAGCACATAAAGTACTATTTGTCTTGGAAATTCATCAAGATGCAATCATGATGTGTTGTGACATCTTCAACATCTCGTCGAGCTGATTAATGTGACACTTTGTTTAACAAATTTGTTTCTCATTTGCCGAAGTTATCGAGCTTCAAAGTTTGAAAAGTCATAAAAGTTGTGTGTTTGAGCATATAAAGTCCTATTTGTCTTGGAAATTCATCAAGATGCAATCATGATGTGTTGTGACATCTTCAAAATCTCGTCGAGCTGATTAATGTGACACTTTGTTTAACAAATTTGGTTCTCATTTGCCGATGTTATCGAGCTTCAAAGTTTGAAAAGTCACAAAAGTTGTGTGTTTGAGCACATAAAGTACTATTTTTCATGGAAATTCATCAAGATGCAATCATGATGTGTTGTGTTATTTTAAAGATCTCGTCGAGCTGATTAATTTGACACTTTGTTTAACAAATTTGGTCCTTATTTGCCGAAGTTATCGAGCTTCAAAGTTTGAAAAGTCACAAAAGTTGTGTGTTTGAGCACATAAAGTACTATTTTTCATGGAAATTCATCAAGATGCAATCATGATGTGTTGTGTTATTTTAAAGATCTCGTCGTGCTGATTAATTTGACACTTTGTTTAACAAATTTGGTCCTAATTTGCCGAAGTTATCGATCTACAAAGTGTGAAAAGTCACAAAAGTTTTGTGTTTGAGCACATAAAGTACTATTTGTCTTGGAAATTCATCAAGATGCAATCATGATGTGTTGTGACATCTTCAACATCTCGTCGAGCTGATTAATGTGACACTTTGTTTAACAAATTTGTTTCTCATTTGCCGAAGTTATCGAGCTTCAAAGTTTGAAAAGTCATAAAAGTTGTGTGTTTGAGCATATAAAGTCCTATTTGTCTTGGAAATTCATCAAGATGCAATCATGATGTGTTGTGACATCTTCAAAATCTCGTCGAGCTGATTAATGTGACACTTTGTTTAACAAATTTGGTTCTCATTTGCCGATGTTATCGAGCTTCAAAGTTTGAAAAGTCATAAAAGTTGTGTGTTTGAGCATATAAAGTCCTATTTGTCTTGGAAATTCATCAAGATGCAATCATGATGTGTTGTGACATCTTCAAAATCTCGTCGAGCTGATTAATGTGACACTTTGTTTAACAAATTTGTTTCTCATTTGCCGAAGTTATCGAGCTTCAAAGTTTGAAAAGTCATAAAAGTTGTGTGTTTGAGCATATAAAGTCCTATTTGTCTTGGAAATTCATCAAGATGCAATCATGATGTGTTGTGACATCTTCAAAATCTCGTCGAGCTGATTAATGTGACACTTTGTTTAACAAATTTGTTTCTCATTTGCCGAAGTTATCGAGCTTCAAAGTTTGAAAAGTCATAAAAGTTGTGTGTTTGAGCATATAAAGTACTATTTGTCTTGGAAATTCATCAAGATGCAATCATGATGTGTTGTGACATCTTCAAAATCTCGTCGAGCTGATTAATGTGACACTTTGTTTAACAAATTTGGTCCTAATTTGCCGAAGTTATCGAGCTTCAAAGTTTGAAAAGTCACAAAAGTTGGGTGTTTGAGCACATAAAGTACTATTTTTCATGGAAATTCATCAAGATGCAATCATGATGTGTTGTGTTATTTTAAAGATCTCGTCGTGCTGATTAATTTGACACTTTGTTTAACAAATTTGGTCCTAATTTGCCGAAGTTATCGATCTACAAAGTGTGAAAAGTCACAAAAGTTTTGTGTTTGAGCACATAAAGTACTATTTGTCTTGGAAATTCATCAAGATGCAATCATGATGTGTTGTGTCATTTTAAAGATCTCGTCGAGCTGATTAATTTGACACTTTGTTTAACAAATTTGGGTCTCATTTGCCGAAGTTATCGATCTACAAAGTGTGAAAAGTCACAAAAGTTTTGTGTTTGAGCACATAAAGTACTATTTGTCTTGGAAATTCATCAAGATGCAATCATGATGTGTTGTGTTATTTTAAAGATCTCGTCGTGCTGATTAATTTGACACTTTGTTTAACAAATTTGGTCCTAATTTGCCGAAGTTATCGATCTACAAAGTGTGAAAAGTCACAAAAGTTTTGTGTTTGAGCACATAAAGTACTATTTGTCTTGGAAATTCATCAAGATGCAATCATGATGTGTTGTGACATCTTCAACATCTCGTCGAGCTGATTAATGTGACACTTTGTTTAACAAATTTGTTTCTCATTTGCCGAAGTTATCGAGCTTCAAAGTTTGAAAAGTCATAAAAGTTGTGTGTTTGAGCATATAAAGTCCTATTTGTCTTGGAAATTCATCAAGATGCAATCATGATGTGTTGTGACATCTTCAAAATCTCGTCGAGCTGATTAATGTGACACTTTGTTTAACAAATTTGGTTCTCATTTGCCGATGTTATCGAGCTTCAAAGTTTGAAAAGTCATAAAAGTTGTGTGTTTGAGCATATAAAGTCCTATTTGTCTTGGAAATTCATCAAGATGCAATCATGATGTGTTGTGACATCTTCAAAATCTCGTCGAGCTGATTAATGTGACACTTTGTTTAACAAATTTGTTTCTCATTTGCCGAAGTTATCGAGCTTCAAAGTTTGAAAAGTCATAAAAGTTGTGTGTTTGAGCATATAAAGTACTATTTGTCTTGGAAATTCATCAAGATGCAATCATGATGTGTTGTGACATCTTCAAAATCTCGTCGAGCTGATTAATGTGACACTTTGTTTAACAAATTTGGTCCTAATTTGCCGAAGTTATCGAGCTTCAAAGTTTGAAAAGACACAAAAGTTGGGTGTTTGAGCACATAAAGTACTATTTGTCTTGGAAATTCATCAAGAGGCAATCATGATGTGTTGTGTCATTTTAAAGATCTCGTCGAGCTGATTAATTTGACACTTTGTTTAACAAATTTGGTTCTTATTTACCGAAGTTATCGAGCTTCAAAGTTTGAAAAGTCACAAAAGTTGTGTGTTTGAGCACATAAAGTACTATTTTTCATGGAAATTCATCAAGATGCAATCATGATGTGTTGTGTTATTTTAAAGATCTCGTCGTGCTGATTAATTTGACACTTTGTTTAACAAATTTAGTCCTAATTTGCCGAAGTTATCGAGCTTCAAAGTTTGAAAAGTCACAAAAGTTGTGTGTTTGAGCACATAAAGTACTATTTGTCTTGGAAATTCAACAAGATGCAATCATGATGTGTTGTGTCCTTTTAAAGATCTCGTCGAGCTGATTAATTTGACACTTTGTTTAACAAATTTGGGTCTCATTTGCCGAAGTTATCGATCTACAAAGTGTGAAAAGTCACAAAAGTTTTGTGTTTGAGCACATAAAGTACTATTTGTCTTGGAAATTCATCTAGATGCAATCATGATGTGTTGTATCATTTTAAAGATCTCGTCGAGCTGATTAATTTGACACTTTGTTTAACAAATTTGGTCCTTATTTGCCGAAGTTATCGAGCTTCAAAGTTTGAAAAGTCACAAAAGTTGTGTGTTTGAGCACATAAAATACTATTTTTCATGGAAATTCATCAAGATGCAATCATGATGTGTTGTGTCATTTTAAAGATCTCGTCGAGCTGATTAATTTGACACTTTGTTTAACAAATTTGGGTCTCATTTGCCGAAGTTATCGATCTACAAAGTGTGAAAAGTCACAAAAGTTTTGTGTTTGAGCACATAAAGTACTATTCGTCTTGGAAATTCATCTAGATGCAATCATGATGTGTTGTATCATTTTAAAGATCTCGTCGAGCTGATTAATTTGACACTTTGTTTAACAAATTTGGTCCTAATTTGCCGAAGTTATCGATCTACAAAGTGTGAAAAGTCAGAAAAGTTTTGTGTTTGAGCACATAAAGTACTATTTGTCTTGGAAATTCATCAAGATGCAATCATGATGTGTTGTGACATCGTCAACATCTCGTCGAGCTGATTAATGTGACACTTTGTTTAACAAATTTGTTTCTCATTTGCCGAAGTTATCGAGCTTCAAAGTTTGAAAAGTCATAAAAGTTGTGTGTTTGAGCATATAAACTCCTATTTGTCTTGGAAATTCATCAAGATGCAATCATGATGTGTTGTGACATCTTCAAAATCTCGTCGAGCTGATTAATGTGACACTTTGTTTAACAAATTTGGTTCTCATTTGCCGATGTTATCGAGCTTCAAAGTTTGAAAAGTCATAAAAGTTGTGTGTTTGAGCATATAAAGTACTATTTGTCTTGGAAATTCATCAAGATGCAATCATGATGTGTTGTGACATCTTCAAAATCTCGTCGAGCTGATTAATGTGACACTTTGTTTAACAAATTTGTTTCTCATTTGCCGAAGTTATCGAGCTTCAAAGTTTGAAAAGTCATAAAAGTTGTGTGTTTGAGCATATAAAGTACTATTTGTCTTGGAAATTCATCAAGATGCAATCATGATGTGTTGTGACATCTTCAAAATCTCGTCGAGCTGATTAATGTGACACTTTGTTTAACAAATTTGGTCCTAATTTGCCGAAGTTATCGAGCTTCAAAGTTTGAAAAGTCACAAAAGTTGGGTGTTTGAGCACATAAAGTACTATTTGTCTTGGAAATTCATCAAGAGGCAATCATGATGTGTTGTGTCATTTTAAAGATCTCGTCGAGCTGATTAATTTGACACTTTGTTTAACAAATTTGGTTCTTATTTACCGAAGTTATCGAGCTTCAAAGTTTGAAAAGTCACAAAAGTTGTGTGTTTGAGCACATAAAGTACTATTTGTCTTGGAAATTCAACAAGATGCAATCATGATGTGTTGTGTCATTTTAAAGATCTCGTCGAGCTGATTAATTTGACACTTTGTTTAACAAATTTGGGTCTCATTTGCCGAAGTTATCGATCTACAAAGTGTGAAAAGTCACAAAAGTTTTGTGTTTGAGCACATAAAGTACTATTCGTCTTGGAAATTCATCTAGATGCAATCATGATGTGTTGTATCATTTTAAAGATCTCGTCGAGCTGATTAATTTGACACTTTGTTTAACAAATTTGTTTCTCATTTGCCGAAGTTATCGAGCTTCAAAGTTTGAAAAGTCATAAAAGTTGTGTGTTTGAGCATATAAAGTCCTATTTGTCTTGGAAATTCATCAAGATGCAATCATGATGTGTTGTGACATCTTCAAAATCTCGTCGAGCTGATTAATGTGACACTTTGTTTAACAAATTTGTTTCTCATTTGCCGAAGTTATCGAGCTTCAAAGTTTGAAAAGTCATAAAAGTTGTGTGTTTGAGCATATAAAGTACTATTTGTCTTGGAAATTCATCAAGATGCAATCATGATGTGTTGTGACATCTTCAAAATCTCGTCGAGCTGATTAATGTGACACTTTGTTTAACAAATTTGGTCCTAATTTGCCGAAGTTATCGAGCTTCAAAGTTTGAAAAGTCACAAAAGTTGGGTGTTTGAGCACATAAAGTACTATTTGTCTTGGAAATTCAACAAGATGCAATCATGATGTGTTGTGTCCTTTTAAAGATCTCGTCGAGCTGATTAATTTGACACTTTGTTTAACAAATTTGGGTCTCATTTGCCGAAGTTATCGATCTACAAAGTGTGAAAAGTCACAAAAGTTTTGTGTTTGAGCACATAAAGTACTATTTGTCTTGGAAATTCATCTAGATGCAATCATGATGTGTTGTATCATTTTAAAGATCTCGTCGAGCTGATTAATTTGACACTTTGTTTAACAAATTTGGTCCTTATTTGCCGAAGTTATCGAGCTTCAAAGTTTGAAAAGTCACAAAAGTTGTGTGTTTGAGCACATAAAATACTATTTTTCATGGAAATTCATCAAGATGCAATCATGATGTGTTGTGTCATTTTAAAGATCTCGTCGAGCTGATTAATTTGACACTTTGTTTAACAAATTTGGGTCTCATTTGCCGAAGTTATCGATCTACAAAGTGTGAAAAGTCACAAAAGTTTTGTGTTTGAGCACATAAAGTACTATTCGTCTTGGAAATTCATCTAGATGCAATCATGATGTGTTGTATCATTTTAAAGATCTCGTCGAGCTGATTAATTTGACACTTTGTTTAACAAATTTGGTCCTAATTTGCCGAAGTTATCGATCTACAAAGTGTGAAAAGTCAGAAAAGTTTTGTGTTTGAGCACATAAAGTACTATTTGTCTTGGAAATTCATCAAGATGCAATCATGATGTGTTGTGACATCGTCAACATCTCGTCGAGCTGATTAATGTGACACTTTGTTTAACAAATTTGTTTCTCATTTGCCGAAGTTATCGAGCTTCAAAGTTTGAAAAGTCATAAAAGTTGTGTGTTTGAGCATATAAACTCCTATTTGTCTTGGAAATTCATCAAGATGCAATCATGATGTGTTGTGACATCTTCAAAATCTCGTCGAGCTGATTAATGTGACACTTTGTTTAACAAATTTGGTTCTCATTTGCCGATGTTATCGAGCTTCAAAGTTTGAAAAGTCATAAAAGTTGTGTGTTTGAGCATATAAAGTACTATTTGTCTTGGAAATTCATCAAGAGGCAATCATGATGTGTTGTGTCATTTTAAAGATCTCGTCGAGCTGATTAATTTGACACTTTGTTTAACAAATTTGGGTCTCATTTGCCGAAGTTATCGATCTACAAAGTGTGAAAAGTCACAAAAGTTTTGTGTTTGAGCACATAAAGTACTATTTGTCTTGGAAATTCATCTAGATGCAATCATGATGTGTTGTATCATTTTAAAGATCTCGTCGAGCTGATTAATTTGACACTTTGTTTAACAAATTTGGTCCTAATTTGCCGAAGTTATCGAGCTTCAAAGTTTGAAAAGTCACAAAAGTTGGGTGTTTGAGCACATAAAGTACTATTTGTCTTGGAAATTCATCAAGAGGCAATCATGATGTGTTGTGTCATTTTAAAGATCTCGTCGAGCTGATTAATTTGACACTTTGTTTAACAAATTTGGTTCTTATTTACCGAAGTTATCGAGCTTCAAAGTTTGAAAAGTCACAAAAGTTGTGTGTTTGAGCACATAAAGTACTATTTGTCTTGGAAATTCAACAAGATGCAATCATGATGTGTTGTGTCATTTTAAAGATCTCGTCGAGCTGATTAATTTGACACTTTGTTTAACAAATTTGGGTCTCATTTGCCGAAGTTATCGATCTACAAAGTGTGAAAAGTCACAAAAGTTTTGTGTTTGAGCACATAAAGTACTATTCGTCTTGGAAATTCATCTAGATGCAATCATGATGTGTTGTATCATTTTAAAGATCTCGTCGAGCTGATTAATTTGACACTTTGTTTAACAAATTTGTTTCTCATTTGCCGAAGTTATCGAGCTTCAAAGTTTGAAAAGTCATAAAAGTTGTGTGTTTGAGCATATAAAGTCCTATTTGTCTTGGAAATTCATCAAGATGCAATCATGATGTGTTGTGACATCTTCAAAATCTCGTCGAGCTGATTAATGTGACACTTTGTTTAACAAATTTGTTTCTCATTTGCCGAAGTTATCGAGCTTCAAAGTTTGAAAAGTCATAAAAGTTGTGTGTTTGAGCATATAAAGTACTATTTGTCTTGGAAATTCATCAAGATGCAATCATGATGTGTTGTGACATCTTCAAAATCTCGTCGAGCTGATTAATGTGACACTTTGTTTAACAAATTTGGTCCTAATTTGCCGAAGTTATCGAGCTTCAAAGTTTGAAAAGTCATAAAAGTTGTGTGTTTGAGCATATAAAGTACTATTTGTCTTGGAAATTCATCAAGATGCAATCATGATGTGTTGTGACATCTTCAAAATCTCGTCGAGCTGATTAATGTGACACTTTGTTTAACAAATTTGTTTCTCATTTGCCGAAGTTATCGAGCTTCAAAGTTTGAAAAGTCATAAAAGTTGTGTGTTTGAGCATATAAAGTACTATTTGTCTTGGAAATTCATCAAGATGCAATCATGATGTGTTGTGACATCTTCAAAATCTCGTCGAGCTGATTAATGTGACACTTTGTTTAACAAATTTGGTCCTAATTTGCCGAAGTTATCGAGCTTCAAAGTTTGAAAAGTCACAAAAGTTGGGTGTTTGAGCACATAAAGTACTATTTGTCTTGGAAATTCATCAAGAGGCAATCATGATATGTTGTGTCATTTTAAAGATCTCGTCGAGCTGATTAATTTGACACTTTGTTTAACAAATTTGGTTCTTATTTACCGAAGTTATCGAGCTTCAAAGTTTGAAAAGTCACAAAAGTTGTGTGTTTGAGCACATAAAGTACTATTTTTCATGGAAATTCATCAAGATGCAATCATGATGTGTTGTGTTATTTTAAAGATCTCGTCGTGCTGATTAATTTGACACTTTGTTTAACAAATTTGGTCCTAATTTGCCGAAGTTATCGAGCTTCAAAGTTTGAAAAGTCACAAAAGTTGTGTGTTTGAGCACATAAAGTACTATTTGTCTTGGAAATTCATCTAGATGCAATCATGATGTGTTGTATCATTTTAAAGATCTCGTCGAGCTGATTAATTTGACACTTTGTTTAACAAATTTGGTCCTTATTTGCCGAAGTTATCGAGCTTCAAAGTTTGAAAAGTCACAAAAGTTGTGTGTTTGAGCACATAAAATACTATTTTTCATGGAAATTCATCAAGATGCAATCATGATGTGTTGTGTCATTTTAAAGATCTCGTCGAGCTGATTAATTTGACACTTTGTTTAACAAATTTGGGTCTCATTTGCCGAAGTTATCGATCTACAAAGTGTGAAAAGTCACAAAAGTTTTGTGTTTGAGCACATAAAGTACTATTCGTCTTGGAAATTCATCTAGATGCAATCATGATGTGTTGTATCATTTTAAAGATCTCGTCGAGCTGATTAATTTGACACTTTGTTTAACAAATTTGGTCCTAATTTGCCGAAGTTATCGATCTACAAAGTGTGAAAAGTCAGAAAAGTTTTGTGTTTGAGCACATAAAGTACTATTTGTCTTGGAAATTCATCAAGATGCAATCATGATGTGTTGTGACATCGTCAACATCTCGTCGAGCTGATTAATGTGACACTTTGTTTAACAAATTTGTTTCTCATTTGCCGAAGTTATCGAGCTTCAAAGTTTGAAAAGTCATAAAAGTTGTGTGTTTGAGCATATAAACTCCTATTTGTCTTGGAAATTCATCAAGATGCAATCATGATGTGTTGTGACATCTTCAAAATCTCGTCGAGCTGATTAATGTGACACTTTGTTTAACAAATTTGGTTCTCATTTGCCGATGTTATCGAGCTTCAAAGTTTGAAAAGTCATAAAAGTTGTGTGTTTGAGCATATAAAGTACTATTTGTCTTGGAAATTCATCAAGATGCAATCATGATGTGTTGTGACATCTTCAAAATCTCGTCGAGCTGATTAATGTGACACTTTGTTTAACAAATTTGTTTCTCATTTGCCGAAGTTATCGAGCTTCAAAGTTTGAAAAGTCATAAAAGTTGTGTGTTTGAGCATATAAAGTACTATTTGTCTTGGAAATTCATCAAGATGCAATCATGATGTGTTGTGACATCTTCAAAATCTCGTCGAGCTGATTAATGTGACACTTTGTTTAACAAATTTGGTCCTAATTTGCCGAAGTTATCGAGCTTCAAAGTTTGAAAAGTCACAAAAGTTGGGTGTTTGAGCACATAAAGTACTATTTGTCTTGGAAATTCAACAAGATGCAATCATGATGTGTTGTGTCCTTTTAAAGATCTCGTCGAGCTGATTAATTTGACACTTTGTTTAACAAATTTGGGTCTCATTTGCCGAAGTTATCGATCTACAAAGTGTGAAAAGTCACAAAAGTTTTGTGTTTGAGCACATAAAGTACTATTTGTCTTGGAAATTCATCTAGATGCAATCATGATGTGTTGTATCATTTTAAAGATCTCGTCGAGCTGATTAATTTGACACTTTGTTTAACAAATTTGGTCCTTATTTGCCGAAGTTATCGAGCTTCAAAGTTTGAAAAGTCACAAAAGTTGTGTGTTTGAGCACATAAAATACTATTTTTCATGGAAATTCATCAAGATGCAATCATGATGTGTTGTGTCATTTTAAAGATCTCGTCGAGCTGATTAATTTGACACTTTGTTTAACAAATTTGGGTCTCATTTGCCGAAGTTATCGATCTACAAAGTGTGAAAAGTCACAAAAGTTTTGTGTTTGAGCACATAAAGTACTATTCGTCTTGGAAATTCATCTAGATGCAATCATGATGTGTTGTATCATTTTAAAGATCTCGTCGAGCTGATTAATTTGACACTTTGTTTAACAAATTTGGTCCTAATTTGCCGAAGTTATCGATCTACAAAGTGTGAAAAGTCAGAAAAGTTTTGTGTTTGAGCACATAAAGTACTATTTGTCTTGGAAATTCATCAAGATGCAATCATGATGTGTTGTGACATCGTCAACATCTCGTCGAGCTGATTAATGTGACACTTTGTTTAACAAATTTGTTTCTCATTTGCCGAAGTTATCGAGCTTCAAAGTTTGAAAAGTCATAAAAGTTGTGTGTTTGAGCATATAAACTCCTATTTGTCTTGGAAATTCATCAAGATGCAATCATGATGTGTTGTGACATCTTCAAAATCTCGTCGAGCTGATTAATGTGACACTTTGTTTAACAAATTTGGTTCTCATTTGCCGATGTTATCGAGCTTCAAAGTTTGAAAAGTCATAAAAGTTGTGTGTTTGAGCATATAAAGTACTATTTGTCTTGGAAATTCATCAAGAGGCAATCATGATGTGTTGTGTCATTTTAAAGATCTCGTCGAGCTGATTAATTTGACACTTTGTTTAACAAATTTGGGTCTCATTTGCCGAAGTTATCGATCTACAAAGTGTGAAAAGTCACAAAAGTTTTGTGTTTGAGCACATAAAGTACTATTTGTCTTGGAAATTCATCTAGATGCAATCATGATGTGTTGTATCATTTTAAAGATCTCGTCGAGCTGATTAATTTGACACTTTGTTTAACAAATTTGGTCCTAATTTGCCGAAGTTATCGAGCTTCAAAGTTTGAAAAGTCACAAAAGTTGGGTGTTTGAGCACATAAAGTACTATTTGTCTTGGAAATTCATCAAGAGGCAATCATGATGTGTTGTGTCATTTTAAAGATCTCGTCGAGCTGATTAATTTGACACTTTGTTTAACAAATTTGGTTCTTATTTACCGAAGTTATCGAGCTTCAAAGTTTGAAAAGTCACAAAAGTTGTGTGTTTGAGCACATAAAGTACTATTTGTCTTGGAAATTCAACAAGATGCAATCATGATGTGTTGTGTCATTTTAAAGATCTCGTCGAGCTGATTAATTTGACACTTTGTTTAACAAATTTGGGTCTCATTTGCCGAAGTTATCGATCTACAAAGTGTGAAAAGTCACAAAAGTTTTGTGTTTGAGCACATAAAGTACTATTCGTCTTGGAAATTCATCTAGATGCAATCATGATGTGTTGTATCATTTTAAAGATCTCGTCGAGCTGATTAATTTGACACTTTGTTTAACAAATTTGTTTCTCATTTGCCGAAGTTATCGAGCTTCAAAGTTTGAAAAGTCATAAAAGTTGTGTGTTTGAGCATATAAAGTCCTATTTGTCTTGGAAATTCATCAAGATGCAATCATGATGTGTTGTGACATCTTCAAAATCTCGTCGAGCTGATTAATGTGACACTTTGTTTAACAAATTTGTTTCTCATTTGCCGAAGTTATCGAGCTTCAAAGTTTGAAAAGTCATAAAAGTTGTGTGTTTGAGCATATAAAGTACTATTTGTCTTGGAAATTCATCAAGATGCAATCATGATGTGTTGTGACATCTTCAAAATCTCGTCGAGCTGATTAATGTGACACTTTGTTTAACAAATTTGGTCCTAATTTGCCGAAGTTATCGAGCTTCAAAGTTTGAAAAGTCATAAAAGTTGTGTGTTTGAGCATATAAAGTACTATTTGTCTTGGAAATTCATCAAGATGCAATCATGATGTGTTGTGACATCTTCAAAATCTCGTCGAGCTGATTAATGTGACACTTTGTTTAACAAATTTGGTCCTAATTTGCCGAAGTTATCGAGCTTCAAAGTTTGAAAAGTCACAAAAGTTGGGTGTTTGAGCACATAAAGTACTATTTGTCTTAGAAATTCATCAAGAGGCAATCATGATGTGTTGTGTCATTTTAAAGATCTCGTCGAGCTGATTAATTTGACACTTTGTTTAACAAATTTGGTTCTTATTTACCGAAGTTATCGAGCTTCAAAGTTTGAAAAGTCACAAAAGTTGTGTGTTTGAGCACATAAAGTACTATTTGTCTTGGAAATTCAACAAGATGCAATCATGATGTGTTGTGACATCTTCAACATCTCGTCGAGCTGATTAATGTGACACTTTGTTTAACAAATTTGTTTCTCATTTGCCGAAGTTATCGAGCTTCAAAATTTGAAAAGTCATAAAAGTTGTGTGTTTGAGCATATAAAGTCCTATTTGTCTTGGAAATTCATCAAGATGCAATCATGATGTGTTGTGACATCTTCAAAATCTCGTCGAGCTGATTAATGTGACACTTTGTTTAACAAATTTGGTTCTCATTTGCCGATGTTATCGAGCTTCAAAGTTTGAAAAGTCATAAAAGTTGTGTGTTTGAGCATATAAAGTCCTATTTGTCTTGGAAATTCATCAAGATGCAATCATGATGTGTTGTGACATCTTCAAAATCTCGTCGAGCTGATTAATGTGACACTTTGTTTAACAAATTTGTTTCTCATTTGCCGAAGTTATCGAGCTTCAAAGTTTGAAAAGTCATAAAAGTTGTGTGTTTGAGCATATAAAGTACTATTTGTCTTGGAAATTCATCAAGATGCAATCATGATGTGTTGTGACATCTTCAAAATCTCGTCGAGCTGATTAATGTGACACTTTGTTTAACAAATTTGGTCCTAATTTGCCGAAGTTATCGAGCTTCAAAGTTTGAAAAGTCACAAAAGTTGGGTGTTTGAGCACATAAAGTACTATTTGTCTTGGAAATTCATCAAGAGGCAATCATGATGTGTTGTGTCATTTTAAAGATCTCGTCGAGCTGATTAATTTGACACTTTGTTTAACAAATTTGGTTCTTATTTACCGAAGTTATCGAGCTTCAAAGTTTGAAAAGTCACAAAAGTTGTGTGTTTGAGCACATAAAGTACTATTTTTCATGGAAATTCATCAAGATGCAATCATGATGTGTTGTGTTATTTTAAAGATCTCGTCGTGCTGATTAATTTGACACTTTGTTTAACAAATTTGGTCCTAATTTGCCGAAGTTATCGAGCTTCAAAGTTTGAAAAGTCACAAAAGTTGTGTGTTTGAGCACATAAAGTACTATTTGTCTTGGAAATTCAACAAGATGCAATCATGATGTGTTGTGTCCTTTTAAAGATCTCGTCGAGCTGATTAATTTGACACTTTGTTTAACAAATTTGGGTCTCATTTGCCGAAGTTATCGATCTACAAAGTGTGAAAAGTCACAAAAGTTTTGTGTTTGAGCACATAAAGTACTATTTGTCTTGGAAATTCATCTAGATGCAATCATGATGTGTTGTATCATTTTAAAGATCTCGTCGAGCTGATTAATTTGACACTTTGTTTAACAAATTTGGTCCTTATTTGCCGAAGTTATCGAGCTTCAAAGTTTGAAAAGTCACAAAAGTTGTGTGTTTGAGCACATAAAATACTATTTTTCATGGAAATTCATCAAGATGCAATCATGATGTGTTGTGTCATTTTAAAGATCTCGTCGAGCTGATTAATTTGACACTTTGTTTAACAAATTTGGGTCTCATTTGCCGAAGTTATCGATCTACAAAGTGTGAAAAGTCACAAAAGTTTTGTGTTTGAGCACATAAAGTACTATTCGTCTTGGAAATTCATCTAGATGCAATCATGATGTGTTGTATCATTTTAAAGATCTCGTCGAGCTGATTAATTTGACACTTTGTTTAACAAATTTGGTCCTAATTTGCCGAAGTTATCGATCTACAAAGTGTGAAAAGTCAGAAAAGTTTTGTGTTTGAGCACATAAAGTACTATTTGTCTTGGAAATTCATCAAGATGCAATCATGATGTGTTGTGACATCGTCAACATCTCGTCGAGCTGATTAATGTGACACTTTGTTTAACAAATTTGTTTCTCATTTGCCGAAGTTATCGAGCTTCAAAGTTTGAAAAGTCATAAAAGTTGTGTGTTTGAGCATATAAACTCCTATTTGTCTTGGAAATTCATCAAGATGCAATCATGATGTGTTGTGACATCTTCAAAATCTCGTCGAGCTGATTAATGTGACACTTTGTTTAACAAATTTGGTTCTCATTTGCCGATGTTATCGAGCTTCAAAGTTTGAAAAGTCATAAAAGTTGTGTGTTTGAGCATATAAAGTACTATTTGTCTTGGAAATTCATCAAGATGCAATCATGATGTGTTGTGACATCTTCAAAATCTCGTCGAGCTGATTAATGTGACACTTTGTTTAACAAATTTGTTTCTCATTTGCCGAAGTTATCGAGCTTCAAAGTTTGAAAAGTCATAAAAGTTGTGTGTTTGAGCATATAAAGTACTATTTGTCTTGGAAATTCATCAAGATGCAATCATGATGTGTTGTGACATCTTCAAAATCTCGTCGAGCTGATTAATGTGACACTTTGTTTAACAAATTTGGTCCTAATTTGCCGAAGTTATCGAGCTTCAAAGTTTGAAAAGTCACAAAAGTTGGGTGTTTGAGCACATAAAGTACTATTTGTCTTGGAAATTCATCAAGAGGCAATCATGATGTGTTGTGTCATTTTAAAGATCTCGTCGAGCTGATTAATTTGACACTTTGTTTAACAAATTTGGTTCTTATTTACCGAAGTTATCGAGCTTCAAAGTTTGAAAAGTCACAAAAGTTGTGTGTTTGAGCACATAAAGTACTATTTGTCTTGGAAATTCAACAAGATGCAATCATGATGTGTTGTGTCATTTTAAAGATCTCGTCGAGCTGATTAATTTGACACTTTGTTTAACAAATTTGGGTCTCATTTGCCGAAGTTATCGATCTACAAAGTGTGAAAAGTCACAAAAGTTTTGTGTTTGAGCACATAAAGTACTATTCGTCTTGGAAATTCATCTAGATGCAATCATGATGTGTTGTATCATTTTAAAGATCTCGTCGAGCTGATTAATTTGACACTTTGTTTAACAAATTTGTTTCTCATTTGCCGAAGTTATCGAGCTTCAAAGTTTGAAAAGTCATAAAAGTTGTGTGTTTGAGCATATAAAGTCCTATTTGTCTTGGAAATTCATCAAGATGCAATCATGATGTGTTGTGACATCTTCAAAATCTCGTCGAGCTGATTAATGTGACACTTTGTTTAACAAATTTGTTTCTCATTTGCCGAAGTTATCGAGCTTCAAAGTTTGAAAAGTCATAAAAGTTGTGTGTTTGAGCATATAAAGTACTATTTGTCTTGGAAATTCATCAAGATGCAATCATGATGTGTTGTGACATCTTCAAAATCTCGTCGAGCTGATTAATGTGACACTTTGTTTAACAAATTTGGTCCTAATTTGCCGAAGTTATCGAGCTTCAAAGTTTGAAAAGTCATAAAAGTTGTGTGTTTGAGCATATAAAGTACTATTTGTCTTGGAAATTCATCAAGATGCAATCATGATGTGTTGTGACATCTTCAAAATCTCGTCGAGCTGATTAATGTGACACTTTGTTTAACAAATTTGGTCCTAATTTGCCGAAGTTATCGAGCTTCAAAGTTTGAAAAGTCACAAAAGTTGGGTGTTTGAGCACATAAAGTACTATTTGTCTTGGAAATTCATCAAGAGGCAATCATGATGTGTTGTGTCATTTTAAAGATCTCGTCGAGCTGATTAATTTGACACTTTGTTTAACAAATTTGGTTCTTATTTACCGAAGTTATCGAGCTTCAAAGTTTGAAAAGTCACAAAAGTTGTGTGTTTGAGCACATAAAATACTATTTTTCATGGAAATTCATCAAGATGCAATCATGATGTGTTGTGTCATTTTAAAGATCTCGTCGAGCTGATTAATTTGACACTTTGTTTAACAAATTTGGGTCTCATTTGCCGAAGTTATCGATCTACAAAGTGTGAAAAGTCACAAAAGTTTTGTGTTTGAGCACATAAAGTACTATTCGTCTTGGAAATTCATCTAGATGCAATCATGATGTGTTGTATCATTTTAAAGATCTCGTCGAGCTGATTAATTTGACACTTTGTTTAACAAATTTGGTCCTAATTTGCCGAAGTTATCGATCTACAAAGTGTGAAAAGTCAGAAAAGTTTTGTGTTTGAGCACATAAAGTACTATTTGTCTTGGAAATTCATCAAGATGCAATCATGATGTGTTGTGACATCGTCAACATCTCGTCGAGCTGATTAATGTGACACTTTGTTTAACAAATTTGTTTCTCATTTGCCGAAGTTATCGAGCTTCAAAGTTTGAAAAGTCATAAAAGTTGTGTGTTTGAGCATATAAACTCCTATTTGTCTTGGAAATTCATCAAGATGCAATCATGATGTGTTGTGACATCTTCAAAATCTCGTCGAGCTGATTAATGTGACACTTTGTTTAACAAATTTGGTTCTCATTTGCCGATGTTATCGAGCTTCAAAGTTTGAAAAGTCATAAAAGTTGTGTGTTTGAGCATATAAAGTACTATTTGTCTTGGAAATTCATCAAGAGGCAATCATGATGTGTTGTGTCATTTTAAAGATCTCGTCGAGCTGATTAATTTGACACTTTGTTTAACAAATTTGGGTCTCATTTGCCGAAGTTATCGATCTACAAAGTGTGAAAAGTCACAAAAGTTTTGTGTTTGAGCACATAAAGTACTATTTGTCTTGGAAATTCATCTAGATGCAATCATGATGTGTTGTATCATTTTAAAGATCTCGTCGAGCTGATTAATTTGACACTTTGTTTAACAAATTTGGTCCTAATTTGCCGAAGTTATCGAGCTTCAAAGTTTGAAAAGTCACAAAAGTTGGGTGTTTGAGCACATAAAGTACTATTTGTCTTGGAAATTCATCAAGAGGCAATCATGATGTGTTGTGTCATTTTAAAGATCTCGTCGAGCTGATTAATTTGACACTTTGTTTAACAAATTTGGTTCTTATTTACCGAAGTTATCGAGCTTCAAAGTTTGAAAAGTCACAAAAGTTGTGTGTTTGAGCACATAAAGTACTATTTGTCTTGGAAATTCAACAAGATGCAATCATGATGTGTTGTGTCATTTTAAAGATCTCGTCGAGCTGATTAATTTGACACTTTGTTTAACAAATTTGGGTCTCATTTGCCGAAGTTATCGATCTACAAAGTGTGAAAAGTCACAAAAGTTTTGTGTTTGAGCACATAAAGTACTATTCGTCTTGGAAATTCATCTAGATGCAATCATGATGTGTTGTATCATTTTAAAGATCTCGTCGAGCTGATTAATTTGACACTTTGTTTAACAAATTTGGGTCTCATTTGCCGAAGTTATCGATCTACAAAGTGTGAAAAGTCACAAAAGTTTTGTGTTTGAGCACATAAAGTACTATTTGTCTTGGAAATTCATCTAGATGCAATCATGATGTGTTGTATCATTTTAAAGATCTCGTCGAGCTGATTAATTTGACACTTTGTTTAACAAATTTGGTCCTTATTTGCCGAAGTTATCGAGCTTCAAAGTTTGAAAAGTCACAAAAGTTGTGTGTTTGAGCACATAAAATACTATTTTTCATGGAAATTCATCAAGATGCAATCATGATGTGTTGTGTCATTTTAAAGATCTCGTCGAGCTGATTAATTTGACACTTTGTTTAACAAATTTGGGTCTCATTTGCCGAAGTTATCGATCTACAAAGTGTGAAAAGTCACAAAAGTTTTGTGTTTGAGCACATAAAGTACTATTCGTCTTGGAAATTCATCTAGATGCAATCATGATGTGTTGTATCATTTTAAAGATCTCGTCGAGCTGATTAATTTGACACTTTGTTTAACAAATTTGGTCCTAATTTGCCGAAGTTATCGATCTACAAAGTGTGAAAAGTCAGAAAAGTTTTGTGTTTGAGCACATAAAGTACTATTTGTCTTGGAAATTCATCAAGATGCAATCATGATGTGTTGTGACATCGTCAACATCTCGTCGAGCTGATTAATGTGACACTTTGTTTAACAAATTTGTTTCTCATTTGCCGAAGTTATCGAGCTTCAAAGTTTGAAAAGTCATAAAAGTTGTGTGTTTGAGCATATAAACTCCTATTTGTCTTGGAAATTCATCAAGATGCAATCATGATGTGTTGTGACATCTTCAAAATCTCGTCGAGCTGATTAATGTGACACTTTGTTTAACAAATTTGTTTCTCATTTGCCGAAGTTATCGAGCTTCAAAGTTTGAAAAGTCATAAAAGTTGTGTGTTTGAGCATATAAAGTACTATTTGTCTTGGAAATTCATCAAGATGCAATCATGATGTGTTGTGACATCTTCAAAATCTCGTCGAGCTGATTAATGTGACACTTTGTTTAACAAATTTGGTCCTAATTTGCCGAAGTTATCGAGCTTCAAAGTTTGAAAAGTCACAAAAGTTGGGTGTTTGAGCACATAAAGTACTATTTGTCTTGGAAATTCATCAAGAGGCAATCATGATGTGTTGTGTCATTTTAAAGATCTCGTCGAGCTGATTAATTTGACACTTTGTTTAACAAATTTGGTTCTTATTTACCGAAGTTATCGAGCTTCAAAGTTTGAAAAGTCACAAAAGTTGTGTGTTTGAGCACATAAAGTACTATTTGTCTTGGAAATTCAACAAGATGCAATCATGATGTGTTGTGTCATTTTAAAGATCTCGTCGAGCTGATTAATTTGACACTTTGTTTAACAAATTTGGGTCTCATTTGCCGAAGTTATCGATCTACAAAGTGTGAAAAGTCACAAAAGTTTTGTGTTTGAGCACATAAAGTACTATTCGTCTTGGAAATTCATCTAGATGCAATCATGATGTGTTGTATCATTTTAAAGATCTCGTCGAGCTGATTAATTTGACACTTTGTTTAACAAATTTGTTTCTCATTTGCCGAAGTTATCGAGCTTCAAAGTTTGAAAAGTCATAAAAGTTGTGTGTTTGAGCATATAAAGTCCTATTTGTCTTGGAAATTCATCAAGATGCAATCATGATGTGTTGTGACATCTTCAAAATCTCGTCGAGCTGATTAATGTGACACTTTGTTTAACAAATTTGTTTCTCATTTGCCGAAGTTATCGAGCTTCAAAGTTTGAAAAGTCATAAAAGTTGTGTGTTTGAGCATATAAAGTACTATTTGTCTTGGAAATTCATCAAGATGCAATCATGATGTGTTGTGACATCTTCAAAATCTCGTCGAGCTGATTAATGTGACACTTTGTTTAACAAATTTGGTCCTAATTTGCCGAAGTTATCGAGCTTCAAAGTTTGAAAAGTCATAAAAGTTGTGTGTTTGAGCATATAAAGTACTATTTGTCTTGGAAATTCATCAAGATGCAATCATGATGTGTTGTGACATCTTCAAAATCTCGTCGAGCTGATTAATGTGACACTTTGTTTAACAAATTTGGTCCTAATTTGCCGAAGTTATCGAGCTTCAAAGTTTGAAAAGTCACAAAAGTTGGGTGTTTGAGCACATAAAGTACTATTTGTCTTGGAAATTCATCAAGAGGCAATCATGATGTGTTGTGTCATTTTAAAGATCTCGTCGAGCTGATTAATTTGACACTTTGTTTAACAAATTTGGTTCTTATTTACCGAAGTTATCGAGCTTCAAAGTTTGAAAAGTCACAAAAGTTGTGTGTTTGAGCACATAAAATACTATTTTTCATGGAAATTCATCAAGATGCAATCATGATGTGTTGTGTCATTTTAAAGATCTCGTCGAGCTGATTAATTTGACACTTTGTTTAACAAATTTGGGTCTCATTTGCCGAAGTTATCGATCTACAAAGTGTGAAAAGTCACAAAAGTTTTGTGTTTGAGCACATAAAGTACTATTCGTCTTGGAAATTCATCTAGATGCAATCATGATGTGTTGTATCATTTTAAAGATCTCGTCGAGCTGATTAATTTGACACTTTGTTTAACAAATTTGGTCCTAATTTGCCGAAGTTATCGATCTACAAAGTGTGAAAAGTCAGAAAAGTTTTGTGTTTGAGCACATAAAGTACTATTTGTCTTGGAAATTCATCAAGATGCAATCATGATGTGTTGTGACATCGTCAACATCTCGTCGAGCTGATTAATGTGACACTTTGTTTAACAAATTTGTTTCTCATTTGCCGAAGTTATCGAGCTTCAAAGTTTGAAAAGTCATAAAAGTTGTGTGTTTGAGCATATAAACTCCTATTTGTCTTGGAAATTCATCAAGATGCAATCATGATGTGTTGTGACATCTTCAAAATCTCGTCGAGCTGATTAATGTGACACTTTGTTTAACAAATTTGGTTCTCATTTGCCGATGTTATCGAGCTTCAAAGTTTGAAAAGTCATAAAAGTTGTGTGTTTGAGCATATAAAGTACTATTTGTCTTGGAAATTCATCAAGAGGCAATCATGATGTGTTGTGTCATTTTAAAGATCTCGTCGAGCTGATTAATTTGACACTTTGTTTAACAAATTTGGGTCTCATTTGCCGAAGTTATCGATCTACAAAGTGTGAAAAGTCACAAAAGTTTTGTGTTTGAGCACATAAAGTACTATTTGTCTTGGAAATTCATCTAGATGCAATCATGATGTGTTGTATCATTTTAAAGATCTCGTCGAGCTGATTAATTTGACACTTTGTTTAACAAATTTGGTCCTAATTTGCCGAAGTTATCGAGCTTCAAAGTTTGAAAAGTCACAAAAGTTGGGTGTTTGAGCACATAAAGTACTATTTGTCTTGGAAATTCATCAAGAGGCAATCATGATGTGTTGTGTCATTTTAAAGATCTCGTCGAGCTGATTAATTTGACACTTTGTTTAACAAATTTGGTTCTTATTTACCGAAGTTATCGAGCTTCAAAGTTTGAAAAGTCACAAAAGTTGTGTGTTTGAGCACATAAAGTACTATTTGTCTTGGAAATTCAACAAGATGCAATCATGATGTGTTGTGTCATTTTAAAGATCTCGTCGAGCTGATTAATTTGACACTTTGTTTAACAAATTTGGGTCTCATTTGCCGAAGTTATCGATCTACAAAGTGTGAAAAGTCACAAAAGTTTTGTGTTTGAGCACATAAAGTACTATTCGTCTTGGAAATTCATCTAGATGCAATCATGATGTGTTGTATCATTTTAAAGATCTCGTCGAGCTGATTAATTTGACACTTTGTTTAACAAATTTGTTTCTCATTTGCCGAAGTTATCGAGCTTCAAAGTTTGAAAAGTCATAAAAGTTGTGTGTTTGAGCATATAAAGTCCTATTTGTCTTGGAAATTCATCAAGATGCAATCATGATGTGTTGTGACATCTTCAAAATCTCGTCGAGCTGATTAATGTGACACTTTGTTTAACAAATTTGTTTCTCATTTGCCGAAGTTATCGAGCTTCAAAGTTTGAAAAGTCATAAAAGTTGTGTGTTTGAGCATATAAAGTACTATTTGTCTTGGAAATTCATCAAGATGCAATCATGATGTGTTGTGACATCTTCAAAATCTCGTCGAGCTGATTAATGTGACACTTTGTTTAACAAATTTGGTCCTAATTTGCCGAAGTTATCGAGCTTCAAAGTTTGAAAAGTCACAAAAGTTGGGTGTTTGAGCACATAAAGTACTATTTGTCTTGGAAATTCATCAAGAGGCAATCATGATGTGTTGTGTCATTTTAAAGATCTCGTCGAGCTGATTAATTTGACACTTTGCTTAACAAATTTGGTTCTTATTTACCGAAGTTATCGAGCTTCAAAGTTTGAAAAGTCACAAAAGTTGTGTGTTTGAGCACATAAAGTACTATTTTTCATGGAAATTCATCAAGATGCAATCATGATGTGTTGTGTTATTTTAAAGATCTCGTCGTGCTGATTAATTTGACACTTTGTTTAACAAATTTGGTCCTAATTTGCCGAAGTTATCGAGCTTCAAAGTTTGAAAAGTCACAAAAGTTGTGTGTTTGAGCACATAAAGTACTATTTGTCTTGGAAATTCAACAAGATGCAATCATGATGTGTTGTGTCCTTTTAAAGATCTCGTCGAGCTGATTAATTTGACACTTTGTTTAACAAATTTGGGTCTCATTTGCCGAAGTTATCGATCTACAAAGTGTGAAAAGTCACAAAAGTTTTGTGTTTGAGCACATAAAGTACTATTTGTCTTGGAAATTCATCTAGATGCAATCATGATGTGTTGTATCATTTTAAAGATCTCGTCGAGCTGATTAATTTGACACTTTGTTTAACAAATTTGGTCCTTATTTGCCGAAGTTATCGAGCTTCAAAGTTTGAAAAGTCACAAAAGTTGTGTGTTTGAGCACATAAAATACTATTTTTCATGGAAATTCATCAAGATGCAATCATGATGTGTTGTGTCATTTTAAAGATCTCGTCGAGCTGATTAATTTGACACTTTGTTTAACAAATTTGGGTCTCATTTGCCGAAGTTATCGATCTACAAAGTGTGAAAAGTCACAAAAGTTTTGTGTTTGAGCACATAAAGTACTATTCGTCTTGGAAATTCATCTAGATGCAATCATGATGTGTTGTATCATTTTAAAGATCTCGTCGAGCTGATTAATTTGACACTTTGTTTAACAAATTTGGTCCTAATTTGCCGAAGTTATCGATCTACAAAGTGTGAAAAGTCAGAAAAGTTTTGTGTTTGAGCACATAAAGTACTATTTGTCTTGGAAATTCATCAAGATGCAATCATGATGTGTTGTGACATCGTCAACATCTCGTCGAGCTGATTAATGTGACACTTTGTTTAACAAATTTGTTTCTCATTTGCCGAAGTTATCGAGCTTCAAAGTTTGAAAAGTCATAAAAGTTGTGTGTTTGAGCATATAAACTCCTATTTGTCTTGGAAATTCATCAAGATGCAATCATGATGTGTTGTGACATCTTCAAAATCTCGTCGAGCTGATTAATGTGACACTTTGTTTAACAAATTTGGTTCTCATTTGCCGATGTTATCGAGCTTCAAAGTTTGAAAAGTCATAAAAGTTGTGTGTTTGAGCATATAAAGTACTATTTGTCTTGGAAATTCATCAAGATGCAATCATGATGTGTTGTGACATCTTCAAAATCTCGTCGAGCTGATTAATGTGACACTTTGTTTAACAAATTTGTTTCTCATTTGCCGAAGTTATCGAGCTTCAAAGTTTGAAAAGTCATAAAAGTTGTGTGTTTGAGCATATAAAGTACTATTTGTCTTGGAAATTCATCAAGATGCAATCATGATGTGTTGTGACATCTTCAAAATCTCGTCGAGCTGATTAATGTGACACTTTGTTTAACAAATTTGGTCCTAATTTGCCGAAGTTATCGAGCTTCAAAGTTTGAAAAGTCACAAAAGTTGGGTGTTTGAGCACATAAAGTACTATTTGTCTTGGAAATTCATCAAGAGGCAATCATGATGTGTTGTGTCATTTTAAAGATCTCGTCGAGCTGATTAATTTGACACTTTGTTTAACAAATTTGGTTCTTATTTACCGAAGTTATCGAGCTTCAAAGTTTGAAAAGTCACAAAAGTTGTGTGTTTGAGCACATAAAGTACTATTTGTCTTGGAAATTCAACAAGATGCAATCATGATGTGTTGTGTCATTTTAAAGATCTCGTCGAGCTGATTAATTTGACACTTTGTTTAACAAATTTGGGTCTCATTTGCCGAAGTTATCGATCTACAAAGTGTGAAAAGTCACAAAAGTTTTGTGTTTGAGCACATAAAGTACTATTCGTCTTGGAAATTCATCTAGATGCAATCATGATGTGTTGTATCATTTTAAAGATCTCGTCGAGCTGATTAATTTGACACTTTGTTTAACAAATTTGGTCCTAATTTGCCGAAGTTATCGAGCTTCAAAGTTTGAAAAGTCACAAAAGTTGTGTGTTTGAGCACATAAAGTACTATTTTTCATGGAAATTTATCAAGATGCAATCATGATGTGTTGTGTCATTTTAAAGGTCTCTTCGAGCTGATTAATTTGACACTTTGTTTAACAAATTTGGATTTCATTTGCCGAAGTTATCGAGCTTCAAAGTTTGAAAAGTCACAAAAGTTTTGTGTTTGACCATATAAAGTACTATTTTTCATGGAAATTCATTAAGATGCAATCATGATGTGCTGTGTTATTTTAAAGATCTCGTCGAGCTGATTAATTTGACACTTTGTTTAACAAATTTGGTCCTAATTTGCCGAAGTTATCGAGCTTCAAAGTTTGTAAAGTCATAAAAGTTGTGTGTTTGAGCATATACAGTACTATTTGTCTTGGAAATTCATCAAGATGCAATCATGATGTGTTGTGACATCTTCAAAATCTCGTCGAGCTGATTAATGTGACACTCTGTTTAACAAATTTGGTCCTAATTTGCCGAAGTTATCGAGCTTCAAAGTTTGAAAAGTCACAAAAGTTGGGTGTTTGAGCACATAAAGTACTATTTGTCTTGGAAATTCATCAAGATGCAATCATGATATGTTGTGTTATTTTAAAGATCTCGTCGTGCTGATTAATTTGACACTTTGTTTAACAAATTTGGTCCTAATTTGCCGAAGTTATCGAGCTTCAAAGTTTGAAAAGTCACAAAAGTTGTGTGTTTGAGCACATAAAGTACTATTTTTCATGGAAATTCATCAAGATGCAATCATGATGTGTTGTGTCATTTTAAAGATCTCGTCGAGCTGATTAATTTGACACTTTGTTTAACAAATTTGGGTCTCATTTGCCGAAGTTATCGATCTACAAAGTGTGAAAAGTCACAAAAGTTTTGTGTTTGAGCACATAAAGTACTATTCGTCTTGGAAATTCATCTAGATGCAATCATGATGTGTTGTATCATTTTAAAGATCTCGTCGAGCTGATTAATTTGACACTTTGTTTAACAAATTTGGTCCTAATTTGCCGAAGTTATCGATCTACAAAGTGTGAAAAGTCAGAAAAGTTTTGTGTTTGAGCACATAAAGTACTATTTGTCTTGGAAATTCATCTAGATGCAATCATGATGTGTTGTATCATTTTAAAGATCTCGTCGAGCTGATTAATTTGACACTTTGTTTAACAAATTTGGTCCTTATTTGCCGAAGTTATCGAGCTTCAAAGTTTGAAAAGTCACAAAAGTTGTGTGTTTGAGCACATAAAATACTATTTTTCATGGAAATTCATCAAGATGCAATCATGATGTGTTGTGTCATTTTAAAGATCTCGTCGAGCTGATTAATTTGACACTTTGTTTAACAAATTTGGGTCTCATTTGCCGAAGTTATCGATCTACAAAGTGTGAAAAGTCACAAAAGTTTTGTGTTTGAGCACATAAAGTACTATTCGTCTTGGAAATTCATCTAGATGCAATCATGATGTGTTGTATCATTTTAAAGATCTCGTCGAGCTGATTAATTTGACACTTTGTTTAACAAATTTGGTCCTAATTTGCCGAAGTTATCGAGCTTCAAAGTTTGAAAAGTCACAAAAGTTGGGTGTTTGAGCACATAAAGTACTATTTGTCTTGGAAATTCAACAAGATGCAATCATGATGTGTTGTGTCCTTTTAAAGATCTCGTCGAGCTGATTAATTTGACACTTTGTTTAACAAATTTGGGTCTCATTTGCCGAAGTTATCGATCTACAAAGTGTGAAAAGTCACAAAAGTTTTGTGTTTGAGCACATAAAGTACTATTTGTCTTGGAAATTCATCTAGATGCAATCATGATGTGTTGTATCATTTTAAAGATCTCGTCGAGCTGATTAATTTGACACTTTGTTTAACAAATTTGGTCCTTATTTGCCGAAGTTATCGAGCTTCAAAGTTTGAAAAGTCACAAAAGTTGTGTGTTTGAGCACATAAAATACTATTTTTCATGGAAATTCATCAAGATGCAATCATGATGTGTTGTGTCATTTTAAAGATCTCGTCGAGCTGATTAATTTGACACTTTGTTTAACAAATTTGGGTCTCATTTGCCGAAGTTATCGATCTACAAAGTGTGAAAAGTCACAAAAGTTTTGTGTTTGAGCACATAAAGTACTATTCGTCTTGGAAATTCATCTAGATGCAATCATGATGTGTTGTATCATTTTAAAGATCTCGTCGAGCTGATTAATTTGACACTTTGTTTAACAAATTTGGTCCTAATTTGCCGAAGTTATCGATCTACAAAGTGTGAAAAGTCAGAAAAGTTTTGTGTTTGAGCACATAAAGTACTATTTGTCTTGGAAATTCAACAAGATGCAATCATGATGTGTTGTGTCCTTTTAAAGATCTCGTCGAGCTGATTAATTTGACACTTTGTTTAACAAATTTGGGTCTCATTTGCCGAAGTTATCGATCTACAAAGTGTGAAAAGTCACAAAAGTTTTGTGTTTGAGCACATAAAGTACTATTTGTCTTGGAAATTCATCTAGATGCAATCATGATGTGTTGTATCATTTTAAAGATCTCGTCGAGCTGATTAATTTGACACTTTGTTTAACAAATTTGGTCCTTATTTGCCGAAGTTATCGAGCTTCAAAGTTTGAAAAGTCACAAAAGTTGTGTGTTTGAGCACATAAAATACTATTTTTCATGGAAATTCATCAAGATGCAATCATGATGTGTTGTGTCATTTTAAAGATCTCGTCGAGCTGATTAATTTGACACTTTGTTTAACAAATTTGGGTCTCATTTGCCGAAGTTATCGATCTACAAAGTGTGAAAAGTCACAAAAGTTTTGTGTTTGAGCACATAAAGTACTATTCGTCTTGGAAATTCATCTAGATGCAATCATGATGTGTTGTATCATTTTAAAGATCTCGTCGAGCTGATTAATTTGACACTTTGTTTAACAAATTTGGTCCTAATTTGCCGAAGTTATCGATCTACAAAGTGTGAAAAGTCAGAAAAGTTTTGTGTTTGAGCACATAAAGTACTATTTGTCTTGGAAATTCATCAAGATGCAATCATGATGTGTTGTGACATCGTCAACATCTCGTCGAGCTGATTAATGTGACACTTTGTTTAACAAATTTGTTTCTCATTTGCCGAAGTTATCGAGCTTCAAAGTTTGAAAAGTCATAAAAGTTGTGTGTTTGAGCATATAAACTCCTATTTGTCTTGGAAATTCATCAAGATGCAATCATGATGTGTTGTGACATCTTCAAAATCTCGTCGAGCTGATTAATGTGACACTTTGTTTAACAAATTTGGTTCTCATTTGCCGATGTTATCGAGCTTCAAAGTTTGAAAAGTCATAAAAGTTGTGTGTTTGAGCATATAAAGTACTATTTGTCTTGGAAATTCATCAAGAGGCAATCATGATGTGTTGTGTCATTTTAAAGATCTCGTCGAGCTGATTAATTTGACACTTTGTTTAACAAATTTGGGTCTCATTTGCCGAAGTTATCGATCTACAAAGTGTGAAAAGTCACAAAAGTTTTGTGTTTGAGCACATAAAGTACTATTTGTCTTGGAAATTCATCTAGATGCAATCATGATGTGTTGTATCATTTTAAAGATCTCGTCGAGCTGATTAATTTGACACTTTGTTTAACAAATTTGGTCCTAATTTGCCGAAGTTATCGAGCTTCAAAGTTTGAAAAGTCACAAAAGTTGGGTGTTTGAGCACATAAAGTACTATTTGTCTTGGAAATTCATCAAGAGGCAATCATGATGTGTTGTGTCATTTTAAAGATCTCGTCGAGCTGATTAATTTGACACTTTGTTTAACAAATTTGGTTCTTATTTACCGAAGTTATCGAGCTTCAAAGTTTGAAAAGTCACAAAAGTTGTGTGTTTGAGCACATAAAGTACTATTTGTCTTGGAAATTCAACAAGATGCAATCATGATGTGTTGTGTCATTTTAAAGATCTCGTCGAGCTGATTAATTTGACACTTTGTTTAACAAATTTGGGTCTCATTTGCCGAAGTTATCGAGCTTCAAAGTTTGAAAAGTCATAAAAGTTGTGTGTTTGAGCATATAAAGTACTATTTGTCTTGGAAATTCATCAAGATGCAATCATGATGTGTTGTGACATCTTCAAAATCTCGTCGAGCTGATTAATGTGACACTTTGTTTAACAAATTTGGTCCTAATTTGCCGAAGTTATCGAGCTTCAAAGTTTGAAAAGTCACAAAAGTTGGGTGTTTGAGCACATAAAGTACTATTTGTCTTGGAAATTCATCAAGAGGCAATCATGATGTGTTGTGTCATTTTAAAGATCTCGTCGAGCTGATTAATTTGACACTTTGTTTAACAAATTTGGTTCTTATTTACCGAAGTTATCGAGCTTCAAAGTTTGAAAAGTCACAAAAGTTGTGTGTTTGAGCACATAAAGTACTATTTTTCATGGAAATTCATCAAGATGCAATCATGATGTGTTGTGTTATTTTAAAGATCTCGTCGTGCTGATTAATTTGACACTTTGTTTAACAAATTTGGTCCTAATTTGCCGAAGTTATCGAGCTTCAAAGTTTGAAAAGTCACAAAAGTTGTGTGTTTGAGCACATAAAGTACTATTTGTCTTGGAAATTCAACAAGATGCAATCATGATGTGTTGTGTCCTTTTAAAGATCTCGTCGAGCTGATTAATTTGACACTTTGTTTAACAAATTTGGGTCTCATTTGCCGAAGTTATCGATCTACAAAGTGTGAAAAGTCACAAAAGTTTTGTGTTTGAGCACATAAAGTACTATTTGTCTTGGAAATTCATCTAGATGCAATCATGATGTGTTGTATCATTTTAAAGATCTCGTCGAGCTGATTAATTTGACACTTTGTTTAACAAATTTGGTCCTTATTTGCCGAAGTTATCGAGCTTCAAAGTTTGAAAAGTCACAAAAGTTGTGTGTTTGAGCACATAAAATACTATTTTTCATGGAAATTCATCAAGATGCAATCATGATGTGTTGTGTCATTTTAAAGATCTCGTCGAGCTGATTAATTTGACACTTTGTTTAACAAATTTGGGTCTCATTTGCCGAAGTTATCGATCTACAAAGTGTGAAAAGTCACAAAAGTTTTGTGTTTGAGCACATAAAGTACTATTCGTCTTGGAAATTCATCTAGATGCAATCATGATGTGTTGTATCATTTTAAAGATCTCGTCGAGCTGATTAATTTGACACTTTGTTTAACAAATTTGGTCCTAATTTGCCGAAGTTATCGATCTACAAAGTGTGAAAAGTCAGAAAAGTTTTGTGTTTGAGCACATAAAGTACTATTTGTCTTGGAAATTCATCAAGATGCAATCATGATGTGTTGTGACATCGTCAACATCTCGTCGAGCTGATTAATGTGACACTTTGTTTAACAAATTTGTTTCTCATTTGCCGAAGTTATCGAGCTTCAAAGTTTGAAAAGTCATAAAAGTTGTGTGTTTGAGCATATAAACTCCTATTTGTCTTGGAAATTCATCAAGATGCAATCATGATGTGTTGTGACATCTTCAAAATCTCGTCGAGCTGATTAATGTGACACTTTGTTTAACAAATTTGGTTCTCATTTGCCGATGTTATCGAGCTTCAAAGTTTGAAAAGTCATAAAAGTTGTGTGTTTGAGCATATAAAGTACTATTTGTCTTGGAAATTCATCAAGATGCAATCATGATGTGTTGTGACATCTTCAAAATCTCGTCGAGCTGATTAATGTGACACTTTGTTTAACAAATTTGTTTCTCATTTGCCGAAGTTATCGAGCTTCAAAGTTTGAAAAGTCATAAAAGTTTTGTGTTTGAGCATATAAAGTACTATTTGTCTTGGAAATTCATCAAGATGCAATCATGATGTGTTGTGACATCTTCAAAATCTCGTCGAGCTGATTAATGTGACACTTTGTTTAACAAATTTGGTCCTAATTTGCCGAAGTTATCGAGCTTCAAAGTTTGAAAAGTCACAAAAGTTGGGTGTTTGAGCACATAAAGTACTATTTGTCTTGGAAATTCATCAAGAGGCAATCATGATGTGTTGTGTCATTTTAAAGATCTCGTCGAGCTGATTAATTTGACACTTTGTTTAACAAATTTGGTTCTTATTTACCGAAGTTATCGAGCTTCAAAGTTTGAAAAGTCACAAAAGTTGTGTGTTTGAGCACATAAAGTACTATTTGTCTTGGAAATTCAACAAGATGCAATCATGATGTGTTGTGTCATTTTAAAGATCTCGTCGAGCTGATTAATTTGACACTTTGTTTAACAAATTTGGTCCTAATTTGCCGAAGTTATCGAGCTTCAAAGTTTGAAAAGTCACAAAAGTTGTGTGTTTGAGCACATAAAGTACTATTTGTCTTGGAAATTCAACAAGATGCAATCATGATGTGTTGTGTCATTTTAAAGATCTCGTCGAGCTGATTAATTTGACACTTTGTTTAACAAATTTGGGTCTCATTTGCCGAAGTTATCGATCTACAAAGTGTGAAAAGTCACAAAAGTTTTGTGTTTGAGCACATAAAGTACTATTCGTCTTGGAAATTCATCTAGATGCAATCATGATGTGTTGTATCATTTTAAAGATCTCGTCGAGCTGATTAATTTGACACTTTGTTTAACAAATTTGGTCCTAATTTGCCGAAGTTATCGAGCTTCAAAGTTTGAAAAGTCACAAAAGTTGTGTGTTTGAGCACATAAAGTACTATTTTTCATGGAAATTTATCAAGATGCAATCATGATGTGTTGTGTCATTTTAAAGGTCTCTTCGAGCTGATTAATTTGACACTTTGTTTAACAAATTTGGATTTCATTTGCCGAAGTTATCGAGCTTCAAAGTTTGAAAAGTCACAAAAGTTTTGTGTTTGACCATATAAAGTACTATTTTTCATGGAAATTCATTAAGATGCAATCATGATGTGCTGTGTTATTTTAAAGATCTCGTCGAGCTGATTAATTTGACACTTTGTTTAACAAATTTGGTCCTAATTTGCCGAAGTTATCGAGCTTCAAAGTTTGTAAAGTCATAAAAGTTGTGTGTTTGAGCATATACAGTACTATTTGTCTTGGAAATTCATCAAGATGCAATCATGATGTGTTGTGACATCTTCAAAATCTCGTCGAGCTGATTAATGTGACACTTTGTTTAACAAATTTGGTCCTAATTTGCCGAAGTTATCGAGCTTCAAAGTTTGAAAAGTCACAAAAGTTGGGTGTTTGAGCACATAAAGTACTATTTGTCTTGGAAATTCATCAAGATGCAATCATGATATGTTGTGTTATTTTAAAGATCTCGTCGTGCTGATTAATTTGACACTTTGTTTAACAAATTTGGTCCTAATTTGCCGAAGTTATCGAGCTTCAAAGTTTGAAAAGTCACAAAAGTTGTGTGTTTGAGCACATAAAGTACTATTTTTCATGGAAATTCATCAAGATGCAATCATGATGTGTTGTGTCATTTTAAAGATCTCGTCGAGCTGATTAATTTGACACTTTGTTTAACAAATTTGTTCCTTATTTGCCGAAGTTATCGAGCTTCAAAGTTTGAAAAGTCACAAAAGTTGTGTGTTTGAGCACATAAAGTACTATTTTTCATGGAAATTCATCAAGATGCAATCATGATGTGTTGTGTCATTTTAAAGGTCTCTTTGAGCTGATTAATTTGACACTTTGTTTAACAAATTTGATCCTAATTTACCGAAGTTATCGAGCTTCAAAGTTTGAAAAGTCACAAAAGTTGTGTGTTTGAGCACATAAAGTACTATTTGTCTTGGAAATTCATCAAGATGCAATCATGATGTGTTGTGTCATTTTAAAGGTCTCTTCGAGCTGATTAATTTGACACTTTGTTTAACAAATTTGATCCTAATTTACCGAAGTTATCGAGCTTCAAAGTTTGAAAAGTCACAAAAGTTGTGTGTTTGTGCACATAAAGTACTATTTGTCTTGGAAATTCATCAAGATGCAATCATGATGTGTTGTGTCATTTTAAAGGTCTCTTCGAGCTGATTAATTTGACACTTTGTTTAACAAATTTGGTTTTCATTTGCCGAAGTTATCGAGCTTCAAAGTTTGAAAAGTCATAAAAGTTGTGTGTTTAACCATATAAAGTACTATTTGTCTTGGAAATTCATCAAGATGCAATCATGATGTGTTGTGACATCTTCAAAATCTCGTCGAGCTGATTAATGTGACACTTTGTTTAACAAATTTGGTCCTAATTTGCCGAAGTTATCGAGCTTCAAAGTTTGAAAAGTCACAAAAGTTGGGTGTTTGAGCACATAAAGTACTATTTGTCTTGGAAATTCATCAAGAGGCAATCATGATGTGTTGTGTCATTTTAAAGATCTCGTCGTGCTGATTAATTTGACACTTTGTTTAACAAATTTGGTCCTAATTTGCCGAAGTTATCGATCTACAAAATGTGAAAAGTCACAAAAGTTTTGTGTTTGAGCACATAAAGTACAATTTGTCTTGGAAATTCATCAAGATGCAATCATGATGTGTTGTGTCATTTTAAAGATCTCGTCGAGCTGATTAATTTGACACTTTGTTTAACAAATTTGGTCCTTATTTGCCGAAGTTATCGAGCTTCAAAGTTTGAAAAGTCACAAAAGTTGTGTGTTTGAGCACATAAAGTACTATTTTTCATGGAAATTCATCAAGATGCAATCATGATGTGTTGTGTTATTTTAAAGATCTCGTCGTGCTGATTAATTTGACACTTTGTTTAACAAATTTGGTCCTAATTTGCCGAAGTTATCGATCTACAAAGTGTGAAAAGTCACAAAAGTTTTGTGTTTGAGCACATAAAGTACTATTTGTCTTGGAAATTCATCAAGATGCAATCATGATGTGTTGTGTCATTTTAAAGATCTCGTCGAGCTGATTAATTTGACACTTTGTTTAACAAATTTGGTCCTTATTTGCCGAAGTTATCGATCTACAAAGTGTGAAAAGTCACAAAAGTTTTGTGTTTGAGCACATAAAGTACTATTTGTCTTGGAAATTCATCTAGATGCAATCATGATGTGTTGTATCATTTTAAAGATCTCGTCGAGCTGATTAATTTGACACTTTGTTTAACAAATTTGGTCCTTATTTGCCGAAGTTATCGAGCTTCAAAGTTTGAAAAGTCACAAAAGTTGTGTGTTTGAGCACATAAAGTACTATTTTTCATGGAAATTCATCAAGATGCAATCATGATGTGTTGTGTCATTTTAAAGATCTCGTCGTGCTGATTAATTTGACACTTTGTTTAACAAATTTGGTCCTAATTTGCCGAAGTTATCGAGCTTCAATGTTTGAAAAGTCACAAAAGTTGTGTGTTTGAGCACATAAAGTACTATTTTTCATGGAAATTCATCAAGATGCAATCATGATATGTTGTGTTATTTTAAAGATCTCGTCGTGCTGATTAATGTGACACTTTGTTTAACAAATTTGGTCCTAATTTGCCGAAGTTATCGAGCTTCAAAGTTTGAAAAGTCACAAAAGTTGGGTGTTTGAGCACATAAAGTACTATTTGTCTTGGAAATTCATCAAGAGGCAATCATGATGTGTTGTGTCATTTTAAAGATCTCGTCGTGCTGATTAATTTGACACTTTGTTTAACAAATTTGGTCCTAATTTGCCGAAGTTATCGATCTACAAAATGTGAAAAGTCACAAAAGTTTTGTGTTTGAGCACATAAAGTACAATTTGTCTTGGAAATTCATCAAGATGCAATCATGATGTGTTGTGTCATTTTAAAGATCTCGTCGAGCTGATTAATTTGACACTTTGTTTAACAAATTTGGTCCTTATTTGCCGAAGTTATCGAGCTTCAAAGTTTGAAAAGTCACAAAAGTTGTGTGTTTGAGCACATAAAGTACTATTTGTCTTGGAAATTCAACAAGATGCAATCATGATGTGTTGTGTCATTTTAAAGATCTCGTCGAGCTGATTAATTTGACACTTTGTTTAACAAATTTGGTCCTAATTTGCCGAAGTTATCGAGCTTCAAAGTTTGAAAAGTCACAAAAGTTGTGTGTTTGAGCACATAAAGTACTATTTGTCTTGGAAATTCAACAAGATGCAATCATGATGTGTTGTGTCATTTTAAATATCTCGTCGAGCTGATTAATTTGACACTTTGTTTAACAAATTTGGGTCTCATTTGCCGAAGTTATCGATCTACAAAGTGTGAAAAGTCACAAAAGTTTTGTGTTTGAGCACATAAAGTACTATTTGTCTTGGAAATTCATCTAGATGCAATCATGATGTGTTGTATCATTTTAAAGATCTCGTCGAGCTGATTAATTTGACACTTTGTTTAACAAATTTGGTCCTAATTTGCCGAAGTTATCGAGCTTCAAAGTTTGAAAAGTCACAAAAGTTGTGTGTTTGAGCACATAAAGTACTATTTGTCTTGGAAATTCATCTAGATGCAATCATGATGTGTTGTATCATTTTAAAGATCTCGTCGAGCTGATTAATTTGACACTTTGTTTAACAAATTTGATCCTAATTTACCGAAGTTATCGAGCTTCAAAGTTTGAAAAGTCACAAAAGTTGTGTGTTTGAGCACATAAAGTACTATTTGTCTTGGAAATTCATCAAGATGCAATCATGATGTGTTGTGTCATTTTAAAGGTCTCTTCGAGCTGATTAATTTGACACTTTGTTTAACAAATTTGATCCTAATTTACCGAAGTTATCGAGCTTCAAAGTTTGAAAAGTCACAAAAGTTGTGTGTTTGTGCACATAAAGTACTATTTGTCTTGGAAATTCATCAAGATGCAATCATGATGTGTTGTGTCATTTTAAAGGTCTCTTCGAGCTGATTAATTTGACACTTTGTTTAACAAATTTGGTTTTCATTTGCCGAAGTTATCGAGCTTCAAAGTTTGAAAAGTCATAAAAGTTGTGTGTTTAACCATATAAAGTACTATTTGTCTTGGAAATTCATCAAGATGCAATCATGATGTGTTGTGACATCTTCAAAATCTCGTCGAGCTGATTAATGTGACACTTTGTTTAACAAATTTGGTCCTAATTTGCCGAAGTTATCGAGCTTCAAAGTTTGAAAAGTCACAAAAGTTGGGTGTTTGAGCACATAAAGTACTATTTGTCTTGGAAATTCATCAAGAGGCAATCATGATGTGTTGTGTCATTTTAAAGATCTCGTCGTGCTGATTAATTTGACACTTTGTTTAACAAATTTGGTCCTAATTTGCCGAAGTTATCGATCTACAAAATGTGAAAAGTCACAAAAGTTTTGTGTTTGAGCACATAAAGTACAATTTGTCTTGGAAATTCATCAAGATGCAATCATGATGTGTTGTGTCATTTTAAAGATCTCGTCGAGCTGATTAATTTGACACTTTGTTTAACAAATTTGGTCCTTATTTGCCGAAGTTATCGAGCTTCAAAGTTTGAAAAGTCACAAAAGTTGTGTGTTTGAGCACATAAAGTACTATTTTTCATGGAAATTCATCAAGATGCAATCATGATGTGTTGTGTTATTTTAAAGATCTCGTCGTGCTGATTAATTTGACACTTTGTTTAACAAATTTGGTCCTAATTTGCCGAAGTTATCGATCTACAAAGTGTGAAAAGTCACAAAAGTTTTGTGTTTGAGCACATAAAGTACTATTTGTCTTGGAAATTCATCAAGATGCAATCATGATGTGTTGTGTCATTTTAAAGATCTCGTCGAGCTGATTAATTTGACACTTTGTTTAACAAATTTGGTCCTTATTTGCCGAAGTTATCGATCTACAAAGTGTGAAAAGTCACAAAAGTTTTGTGTTTGAGCACATAAAGTACTATTTGTCTTGGAAATTCATCTAGATGCAATCATGATGTGTTGTATCATTTTAAAGATCTCGTCGAGCTGATTAATTTGACACTTTGTTTAACAAATTTGGTCCTTATTTGCCGAAGTTATCGAGCTTCAAAGTTTGAAAAGTCACAAAAGTTGTGTGTTTGAGCACATAAAGTACTATTTTTCATGGAAATTCATCAAGATGCAATCATGATGTGTTGTGTCATTTTAAAGATCTCGTCGTGCTGATTAATTTGACACTTTGTTTAACAAATTTGGTCCTAATTTGCCGAAGTTATCGAGCTTCAATGTTTGAAAAGTCACAAAAGTTGTGTGTTTGAGCACATAAAGTACTATTTTTCATGGAAATTCATCAAGATGCAATCATGATATGTTGTGTTATTTTAAAGATCTCGTCGTGCTGATTAATGTGACACTTTGTTTAACAAATTTGGTCCTAATTTGCCGAAGTTATCGAGCTTCAAAGTTTGAAAAGTCACAAAAGTTGGGTGTTTGAGCACATAAAGTACTATTTGTCTTGGAAATTCATCAAGAGGCAATCATGATGTGTTGTGTCATTTTAAAGATCTCGTCGTGCTGATTAATTTGACACTTTGTTTAACAAATTTGGTCCTAATTTGCCGAAGTTATCGATCTACAAAATGTGAAAAGTCACAAAAGTTTTGTGTTTGAGCACATAAAGTACAATTTGTCTTGGAAATTCATCAAGATGCAATCATGATGTGTTGTGTCATTTTAAAGATCTCGTCGAGCTGATTAATTTGACACTTTGTTTAACAAATTTGGTCCTTATTTGCCGAAGTTATCGAGCTTCAAAGTTTGAAAAGTCACAAAAGTTGTGTGTTTGAGCACATAAAGTACTATTTGTCTTGGAAATTCAACAAGATGCAATCATGATGTGTTGTGTCATTTTAAAGATCTCGTCGAGCTGATTAATTTGACACTTTGTTTAACAAATTTGGTCCTAATTTGCCGAAGTTATCGAGCTTCAAAGTTTGAAAAGTCACAAAAGTTGTGTGTTTGAGCACATAAAGTACTATTTGTCTTGGAAATTCAACAAGATGCAATCATGATGTGTTGTGTCATTTTAAATATCTCGTCGAGCTGATTAATTTGACACTTTGTTTAACAAATTTGGGTCTCATTTGCCGAAGTTATCGATCTACAAAGTGTGAAAAGTCACAAAAGTTTTGTGTTTGAGCACATAAAGTACTATTTGTCTTGGAAATTCATCTAGATGCAATCATGATGTGTTGTATCATTTTAAAGATCTCGTCGAGCTGATTAATTTGACACTTTGTTTAACAAATTTGGTCCTAATTTGCCGAAGTTATCGAGCTTCAAAGTTTGAAAAGTCACAAAAGTTGTGTGTTTGAGCACATAAAGTACTATTTGTCTTGGAAATTCATCTAGATGCAATCATGATGTGTTGTATCATTTTAAAGATCTCGTCGAGCTGATTAATTTGACACTTTGTTTAACAAATTTGGTCCTAATTTGCCGAAGTTATCGAGCTTCAAAGTTTGAAAAGTCACAAAAGTTGTGTGTTTGAGCACATAAAGTACTATTTGTCTTGGAAATTCAACAAGATGCAATCATGATGTGTTGTGTCATTTTAAAGATCTCGTCGAGCTGATTAATTTGACACTTTGTTTAACAAATTTGGGTCTCATTTGCCGAAGTTATCGATCTACAAAGTGTGAAAAGTCACAAAAGTTTTGTGTTTGAGCACATAAAGTACTATTTGTCTTGGAAATTCATCTAGATGCAATCATGATGTGTTGTATCATTTTAAAGATCTCGTCGAGCTGATTAATTTGACACTTTGTTTAACAAATTTGGTCCTTATTTGCCGAAGTTATCGAGCTTCAAAGTTTGAAAAGTCACAAAAGTTGTGTGTTTGAGCACATAAAGTACTATTTTTCATGGAAATTCATCAAGATGCAATCATGATGTGTTGTGTTATTTTAAAGATCTCGTCGAGCTGATTAATTTGACACTTTGTTTAACAAATTTGGTCCTTATTTGCCGAAGTTATCGAGCTTCAAAGTTTGAAAAGTCACAAAAGTTGTGTGTTTGAGCACATAAAGTACTATTTTTCATGGAAATTCATCAAGATGCAATCATGATGTGTTGTGTCATTTTAAAGATCTCGTCGTGCTGATTAATTTGACACTTTGTTTAACAAATTTGGTCCTAATTTGCCGAAGTTATCGAGCTTCAATGTTTGAAAAGTCACAAAAGTTGTGTGTTTGAGCACATAAAGTACTATTTTTCATGGAAATTCATCAAGATGCAATCATGATATGTTGTGTTATTTTAAAGATCTCGTCGTGCTGATTAATTTGACACTTTGTTTAACAAATTTGGTCCTAATTTGCCGAAGTTATCGAGCTTCAAAGTTTGAAAAGTCACAAAAGTTGTGTGTTTGAGCACATAAAGTACTATTTGTCTTGGAAATTCAACAAGATGCAATCATGATGTGTTGTGTCATTTTAAAGATCTCGTCGAGCTGATTAATTTGACACTTTGTTTAACAAATTTGGTCCTAATTTGCCGAAGTTATCGAGCTTCAAAGTTTGAAAAGTCACAAAAGTTGTGTGTTTGAGCACATAAAGTACTATTTGTCTTGGAAATTCATCTAGATGCAATCATGATGTGTTGTATCATTTTAAAGATCTCGTCGAGCTGATTAATTTGACACTTTGTTTAACAAATTTGGTCCTTATTTGCCGAAGTTATCGAGCTTCAAAGTTTGAAAAGTCACAAAAGTTGTGTGTTTGAGCACATAAAGTACTATTTTTCATGGAAATTCATCAAGATGCAATCATGATATGTTGTGTTATTTTAAAGATCTCGTCGTGCTGATTAATTTGACACTTTGTTTAACAAATTTGGTCCTAATTTGCCGAAGTTATCGAGCTTCAAAGTTTGAAAAGTCACAAAAGTTGTGTGTTTGAGCACATAAAGTACTATTTGTCTTGGAAATTCAACAAGATGCAATCATGATGTGTTGTGTCATTTTAAATATCTCGTCGAGCTGATTAATTTGACTCTTTGTTTAACAAATTTGGGTCTCATTTGCCGAAGTTATCGATCTACAAAGTGTGAAAAGTCACAAAAGTTTTGTGTTTGAGCACATAAAGTACTATTTGTCTTGGAAATTCATCTAGATGCAATCATGATGTGTTGTATCATTTTAAAGATCTCGTCGAGCTGATTAATTTGACACTTTGTTTAACAAATTTGGTCCTAATTTGCCGAAGTTATCGAGCTTCAAAGTTTGAAAAGTCACAAAAGTTGGGTGTTTGAGCACATAAAGTACTATTTGTCTTGGAAATTCATCAAGAGGCAATCATGATGTGTTGTGTCATTTTAAAGATCTCGTCGAGCTGATTAATTTGACACTTTGTTTAACAAATTTGGTTCTTATTTACCGAAGTTATCGAGCTTCAAAGTTTGAAAAGTCACAAAAGTTGTGTGTTTGAGCACATAAAGTACTATTTTTCATGGAAATTCATCAAGATGCAATCATGATGTGTTGTGTTATTTTAAAGATCTCGTCGTGCTGATTAATTTGACACTTTGTTTAACAAATTTGGTCCTAATTTGCCGAAGTTATCGAGCTTCAAAGTTTGAAAAGTCACAAAAGTTGTGTGTTTGAGCACATAAAGTACTATTTGTCTTGGAAATTCATCTAGATGCAATCATGATGTGTTGTATCATTTTAAAGATCTCGTCGAGCTGATTAATTTGACACTTTGTTTAACAAATTTGGTCCTTATTTGCCGAAGTTATCGAGCTTCAAAGTTTGAAAAGTCACAAAAGTTGTGTGTTTGAGCACATAAAGTACTATTTTTCATTGAAATTCATCAAGATGCAATCATGATATGTTGTGTTATTTTAAAGATCTCGTCGTGCTGATTAATTTGACACTTTGTTTAACAAATTTGGTCCTAATTTGCCGAAGTTATCGAGCTTCAAAGTTTGAAAAGTCACAAAAGTTGTGTGTTTGAGCACATAAAGTACTATTTGTCTTGGAAATTCAACAAGATGCAATCATGATGTGTTGTGTCATTTTAAAGATCTCGTCGAGCTGATTAATTTGACACTTTGTTTAACAAATTTGGGTCTCATTTGCCGAAGTTATCGATCTACAAAGTGTGAAAAGTCACAAAAGTTTTGTGTTTGAGCACATAAAGTACTATTTGTCTTGGAAATTCATCTAGATGCAATCATGATGTGTTGTATCATTTTAAAGATCTCGTCGAGCTGATTAATTTGACACTTTGTTTAACAAATTTGGTCCTTATTTGCCGAAGTTATCGAGCTTCAAAGTTTGAAAAGTCACAAAAGTTGTGTGTTTGAGCACATAAAGTACTATTTTTCATGGAAATTCATCAAGATGCAATCATGATATGTTGTGTTATTTTAAAGATCTCGTCGAGCTGATTAATTTGACACTTTGTTTAACAAATTTGGTCCTAATTTACCGAAGTTATCGAGCTTCAAAGTTTGAAAAGTCGCAAAAGTTGTGTGTTTGAGCACATAAAGTACTATTTGTCTTGGAAATTCATCAAGAGGCAATCATGATGTGTTGTGTCATTTTAAAGATCTCGTCGAGCTGATTAATTTGACACTTTGTTTAACAAATTTGGTTCTTATTTACCGAAGTTATCGAGCTTCAAAGTTTGAAAAGTCACAAAAGTTGTGTGTTTGAGCACATAAAGTACTATTTTTCATGGAAATTCATCAAGATGCAATCATGATGTGTTGTGTTATTTTAAAGATCTCGTCGTGCTGATTAATTTGACACTTTGTTTAACAAATTTGGTCCTAATTTGCCGAAGTTATCGAGCTTCAAAGTTTGAAAAGTCACAAAAGTTGTGTGTTTGAGCACATAAAGTACTATTTGTCTTGGAAATTCATCTAGATGCAATCATGATGTGTTGTATCATTTTAAAGATCTCGTCGAGCTGATTAATTTGACACTTTGTTTAACAAATTTGGTCCTTATTTGCCGAAGTTATCGAGCTTCAAAGTTTGAAAAGTCACAAAAGTTGTGTGTTTGAGCACATAAAGTACTATTTTTCATTGAAATTCATCAAGATGCAATCATGATATGTTGTGTTATTTTAAAGATCTCGTCGTGCTGATTAATTTGACACTTTGTTTAACAAATTTGGTCCTAATTTGCCGAAGTTATCGAGCTTCAAAGTTTGAAAAGTCACAAAAGTTGTGTGTTTGAGCACATAAAGTACTATTTGTCTTGGAAATTCAACAAGATGCAATCATGATGTGTTGTGTCATTTTAAAGATCTCGTCGAGCTGATTAATTTGACACTTTGTTTAACAAATTTGGGTCTCATTTGCCGAAGTTATCGATCTACAAAGTGTGAAAAGTCACAAAAGTTTTGTGTTTGAGCACATAAAGTACTATTTGTCTTGGAAATTCATCTAGATGCAATCATGATGTGTTGTATCATTTTAAAGATCTCGTCGAGCTGATTAATTTGACACTTTGTTTAACAAATTTGGTCCTTATTTGCCGAAGTTATCGAGCTTCAAAGTTTGAAAAGTCACAAAAGTTGTGTGTTTGAGCACATAAAGTACTATTTTTCATGGAAATTCATCAAGATGCAATCATGATGTGTTGTGTTATTTTAAAGATCTCGTCGTGCTGATTAATTTGACACTTTGTTTAACAAATTTGGTCCTAATTTGCCGAAGTTATCGAGCTTCAAAGTTTGAAAAGTCACAAAAGTTGTGTGTTTGAGCACATAAAGTACTATTTGTCTTGGAAATTCATCTAGATGCAATCATGATGTGTTGTATCATTTTAAAGATCTCGTCGAGCTGATTAATTTGACACTTTGTTTAACAAATTTGGTCCTTATTTGCCGAAGTTATCGAGCTTCAAAGTTTGAAAAGTCACAAAAGTTGTGTGTTTGAGCACATAAAGTACTATTTTTCATTGAAATTCATCAAGATGCAATCATGATATGTTGTGTTATTTTAAAGATCTCGTCGTGCTGATTAATTTGACACTTTGTTTAACAAATTTGGTCCTAATTTGCCGAAGTTATCGAGCTTCAAAGTTTGAAAAGTCACAAAAGTTGTGTGTTTGAGCACATAAAGTACTATTTGTCTTGGAAATTCAACAAGATGCAATCATGATGTGTTGTGTCATTTTAAAGATCTCGTCGAGCTGATTAATTTGACACTTTGTTTAACAAATTTGGGTCTCATTTGCCGAAGTTATCGATCTACAAAGTGTGAAAAGTCACAAAAGTTTTGTGTTTGAGCACATAAAGTACTATTTGTCTTGGAAATTCATCTAGATGCAATCATGATGTGTTGTATCATTTTAAAGATCTCGTCGAGCTGATTAATTTGACACTTTGTTTAACAAATTTGGTCCTTATTTGCCGAAGTTATCGAGCTTCAAAGTTTGAAAAGTCACAAAAGTTGTGTGTTTGAGCACATAAAGTACTATTTTTCATGGAAATTCATCAAGATGCAATCATGATATGTTGTGTTATTTTAAAGATCTCGTCGAGCTGATTAATTTGACACTTTGTTTAACAAATTTGGTCCTAATTTACCGAAGTTATCGAGCTTCAAAGTTTGAAAAGTCGCAAAAGTTGTGTGTTTGAGCACATAAAGTACTATTTGTCTTGGAAATTCATCAAGAGGCAATCATGATGTGTTGTGTCATTTTAAAGATCTCGTCGAGCTGATTAATTTGACACTTTGTTTAACAAATTTGGTTCTTATTTACCGAAGTTATCGAGCTTCAAAGTTTGAAAAGTCACAAAAGTTGTGTGTTTGAGCACATAAAGTACTATTTTTCATGGAAATTCATCAAGATGCAATCATGATGTGTTGTGTTATTTTAAAGATCTCGTCGTGCTGATTAATTTGACACTTTGTTTAACAAATTTGGTCCTAATTTGCCGAAGTTATCGAGCTTCAAAGTTTGAAAAGTCACAAAAGTTGTGTGTTTGAGCACATAAAGTACTATTTGTCTTGGAAATTCATCTAGATGCAATCATGATGTGTTGTATCATTTTAAAGATCTCGTCGAGCTGATTAATTTGACACTTTGTTTAACAAATTTGGTCCTTATTTGCCGAAGTTATCGAGCTTCAAAGTTTGAAAAGTCACAAAAGTTGTGTGTTTGAGCACATAAAGTACTATTTGTCTTGGAAATTCATCTAGATGCAATCATGATGTGTTGTATCATTTTAAAGATCTCGTCGAGCTGATTAATTTGACACTTTGTTTAACAAATTTGGTCCTTATTTGCCGAAGTTATCGAGCTTCAAAGTTTGAAAAGTCACAAAAGTTGTGTGTTTGAGCACATAAAGTACTATTTTTCATTGAAATTCATCAAGATGCAATCATGATATGTTGTGTTATTTTAAAGATCTCGTCGTGCTGATTAATTTGACACTTTGTTTAACAAATTTGGTCCTAATTTGCCGAAGTTATCGAGCTTCAAAGTTTGAAAAGTCACAAAAGTTGTGTGTTTGAGCACATAAAGTACTATTTGTCTTGGAAATTCAACAAGATGCAATCATGATGTGTTGTGTCATTTTAAAGATCTCGTCGAGCTGATTAATTTGACACTTTGTTTAACAAATTTGGGTCTCATTTGCCGAAGTTATCGATCTACAAAGTGTGAAAAGTCACAAAAGTTTTGTGTTTGAGCACATAAAGTACTATTTGTCTTGGAAATTCATCTAGATGCAATCATGATGTGTTGTATCATTTTAAAGATCTCGTCGAGCTGATTAATTTGACACTTTGTTTAACAAATTTGGTCCTTATTTGCCGAAGTTATCGAGCTTCAAAGTTTGAAAAGTCACAAAAGTTGTGTGTTTGAGCACATAAAGTACTATTTTTCATGGAAATTCATCAAGATGCAATCATGATGTGTTGTGTTATTTTAAAGATCTCGTCGAGCTGATTAATTTGACACTTTGTTTAACAAATTTGGTCCTTATTTGCCGAAGTTATCGAGCTTCAAAGTTTGAAAAGTCACAAAAGTTGTGTGTTTGAGCACATAAAGTACTATTTTTCATGGAAATTCATCAAGATGCAATCATGATGTGTTGTGTTATTTTAAAGATCTCGTCGTGCTGATTAATTTGACACTTTGTTTAACAAATTTGGTACTAATTTGCCGAAGTTATCGATCTACAAAGTGTGAAAAGTCACAAAAATTTTGTGTTTGAGCACATAAAGTACTATTTGTCTTGGAAATTCATCAAGATGCAATCATGATGTGTTGTGTCATTTTAAAGATCTCGTCGAGCTGATTAATTTGACACTTTGTTTAACAAATTTGGTCCTAATTTGCCGAAGTTATCGATCTACAAAGTGTGAAAAGTCACAAAAGTTGTGTGTTTGAGCACATAAAGTACTATTTGTCTTGGAAATTCATCTAGATGCAATCATGATGTGTTGTATCATTTTAAAGATCTCGTCGAGCTGATTAATTTGACACTTTGTTTAACAAATTTGGTCCTTATTTGCCGAAGTTATCGAGCTTCAAAGTTTGAAAAGTCACAAAAGTTGTGTGTTTGAGCACATAAAGTACTATTTTTCATGGAAATTCATCAAGATGCAATCATGATATGTTGTGTTATTTTAAAGATCTCGTCGTGCTGATTAATTTGACACTTTGTTTAACAAATTTGGTCCTAATTTGCCGAAGTTATCGAGCTTCAAAATTTGAAAAGTCACAAAAGTTGTGTGTTTGAGCACATAAAGTACTATTTTTCATGGAAATTCATCAAGATGCAATCATGATGTGTTGTGTTATTTTAAAGATCTCGTCGTGCTGATTAATTTGACACTTTGTTTAACAAATTTGGTCCTAATTTGCCGAAGTTATCGAGCTTCAAAGTTTGAAAAGTCACAAAAGTTGTGTGTTTGAGCACATAAAGTACTATTTGTCTTGGAAATTCATCTAGATGCAATCATGATGTGTTGTATCATTTTAAAGATCTCGTCGAGCTGATTAATTTGACACTTTGTTTAACAAATTTGGTCCTTATTTGCCGAAGTTATCGAGCTTCAAAGTTTGAAAAGTCACAAAAGTTGTGTGTTTGAGCACATAAAGTACTATTTTTCATTGAAATTCATCAAGATGCAATCATGATATGTTGTGTTATTTTAAAGATCTCGTCGTGCTGATTAATTTGACACTTTGTTTAACAAATTTGGTCCTAATTTGCCGAAGTTATCGAGCTTCAAAGTTTGAAAAGTCACAAAAGTTGTGTGTTTGAGCACATAAAGTACTATTTGTCTTGGAAATTCAACAAGATGCAATCATGATGTGTTGTGTCATTTTAAAGATCTCGTCGAGCTGATTAATTTGACACTTTGTTTAACAAATTTGGGTCTCATTTGCCGAAGTTATCGATCTACAAAGTGTGAAAAGTCACAAAAGTTTTGTGTTTGAGCACATAAAGTACTATTTGTCTTGGAAATTCATCTAGATGCAATCATGATGTGTTGTATCATTTTAAAGATCTCGTCGAGCTGATTAATTTGACACTTTGTTTAACAAATTTGGTCCTTATTTGCCGAAGTTATCGAGCTTCAAAGTTTGAAAAGTCACAAAAGTTGTGTGTTTGAGCACATAAAGTACTATTTTTCATGGAAATTCATCAAGATGCAATCATGATGTGTTGTGTTATTTTAAAGATCTCGTCGAGCTGATTAATTTGACACTTTGTTTAACAAATTTGGTCCTTATTTGCCGAAGTTATCGAGCTTCAAAGTTTGAAAAGTCACAAAAGTTGTGTGTTTGAGCACATAAAGTACTATTTTTCATGGAAATTCATCAAGATGCAATCATGATGTGTTGTGTTATTTTAAAGATCTCGTCGTGCTGATTAATTTGACACTTTGTTTAACAAATTTGGTCCTAATTTGCCGAAGTTATCGATCTACAAAGTGTGAAAAGTCACAAAAGTTTTGTGTTTGAGCACATAAAGTACTATTTGTCTTGGAAATTCATCAAGATGCAATCATGATGTGTTGTGTCATTTTAAAGATCTCGTCGAGCTGATTAATTTGACACTTTGTTTAACAAATTTGGTCCTAATTTGCCGAAGTTATCGATCTACAAAGTGTGAAAAGTCACAAAAGTTTTGTGTTTGAGCACATAAAGTACTATTTGTCTTGGAAATTCATCTAGATGCAATCATGATGTGTTGTATCATTTTAAAGATCTCGTCGAGCTGATTAATTTGACACTTTGTTTAACAAATTTGGTCCTTATTTGCCGAAGTTATCGAGCTTCAAAGTTTGAAAAGTCACAAAAGTTGTGTGTTTGAGCACATAAAGTACTATTTTTCATGGAAATTCATCAAGATGCAATCATGATGTGTTGTGTTATTTTAAAGATCTCGTCGAGCTGATTAATTTGACACTTTGTTTAACAAATTTGGTCCTTATTTGCCGAAGTTATCGAGCTTCAAAGTTTGAAAAGTCACAAAAGTTGTGTGTTTGAGCACATAAAGTACTATTTTTCATGGAAATTCATCAAGATGCAATCATGATGTGTTGTGTCATTTTAAAGATCTCGTCGTGCTGATTAATTTGACACTTTGTTTAACAAATTTGGTCCTAATTTGCCGAAGTTATCGATCTACAAAGTGTGAAAAGTCACAAAAGTTGTGTGTTTGAGCACATAAAGTACTATTTGTCTTGGAAATTCATCTAGATGCAATCATGATGTGTTGTGTCATTTTAAAGGTCTCGTCGTGCTGATTAATTTGACACTTTGTTTAACAAATTTTGTCCTAATTTGCCGAAGTTATCGAGCTTCAAAGTTTGAAAAGTCACAAAAGTTGTGTGTTTGAGCACATAAAGTACTATTTTTCATGGAAATTCATCAAGATGCAATCATGATGTGTTGTGTTATTTTAAAGATCTCGTCGTGCTGATTAATTTGACACTTTGTTTAACAAATTTGGTCCTAATTTGCCGAAGTTATCGAGCTTCAAAGTTTGAAAAGTCACAAAAGTTTTGTGTTTGAGCACATAAAGTACTATTTGTCTTGGAAATTCATCTAGATGCAATCATGATGTGTTGTATCATTTTAAAGATCTCGTCGAGCTGATTAATTTGACACTTTGTTTAACAAATTTGGTCCTCATTTGCCGAAGTTATCGAGCTTCAAAGTTTGAAAAGTCACAAAAGTTGTGTGTTTGAGCACATAAAATACTATTTTTCATGGAAATTCATCAAGATGCAATCATGATGTGTTGTGTCATTTTAAAGATCTCGTCGAGCTGATTAATTTGACACTTTGTTTAACAAATTTGGGTCTCATTTGCCGAAGTTATCGATCTACAAAGTGTGAAAAGTCACAAAAGTTGTGTGTTTGAGCACATAAAGTACTATTTTTCATTGAAATTCATCAAGATGCAATCATGATATGTTGTGTTATTTTAAAGATCTCGTCGTGCTGATTAATTTGACACTTTGTTTAACAAATTTGGTCCTAATTTGCCGAAGTTATCGAGCTTCAAAGTTTGAAAAGTCACAAAAGTTGTGTGTTTGAGCACATAAAGTACTATTTTTCATGGAAATTCATCAAGATGCAATCATGATGTGTTGTGTTATTTTAAAGATCTCGTCGTGCTGATTAATTTGACACTTTGTTTAACAAATTTGGTCCTAATTTGCCGAAGTTATCGAGCTTCAAAGTTTGAAAAGTCACAAAAGTTGTGTGTTTGAGCACATAAAGTACTATTTGTCTTGGAAATTCATCTAGATGCAATCATGATGTGTTGTATCATTTTAAAGATCTCGTCGAGCTGATTAATTTGACACTTTGTTTAACAAATTTGGTCCTTATTTGCCGAAGTTATCGAGCTTCAAAGTTTGAAAAGTCACAAAAGTTGTGTGTTTGAGCACATAAAGTACTATTTTTCATTGAAATTCATCAAGATGCAATCATGATATGTTGTGTTATTTTAAAGATCTCGTCGTGCTGATTAATTTGACACTTTGTTTAACAAATTTGGTCCTAATTTGCCGAAGTTATCGAGCTTCAAAGTTTGAAAAGTCACAAAAGTTGTGTGTTTGAGCACATAAAGTACTATTTGTCTTGGAAATTCAACAAGATGCAATCATGATGTGTTGTGTCATTTTAAAGATCTCGTCGAGCTGATTAATTTGACACTTTGTTTAACAAATTTGGGTCTCATTTGCCGAAGTTATCGATCTACAAAGTGTGAAAAGTCACAAAAGTTTTGTGTTTGAGCACATAAAGTACTATTTGTCTTGGAAATTCATCTAGATGCAATCATGATGTGTTGTATCATTTTAAAGATCTCGTCGAGCTGATTAATTTGACACTTTGTTTAACAAATTTGGTCCTTATTTGCCGAAGTTATCGAGCTTCAAAGTTTGAAAAGTCACAAAAGTTGTGTGTTTGAGCACATAAAGTACTATTTTTCATGGAAATTCATCAAGATGCAATCATGATGTGTTGTGTTATTTTAAAGATCTCGTCGAGCTGATTAATTTGACACTTTGTTTAACAAATTTGGTCCTTATTTGCCGAAGTTATCGAGCTTCAAAGTTTGAAAAGTCACAAAAGTTGTGTGTTTGAGCACATAAAGTACTATTTTTCATGGAAATTCATCAAGATGCAATCATGATGTGTTGTGTTATTTTAAAGATCTCGTCGTGCTGATTAATTTGACACTTTGTTTAACAAATTTGGTCCTAATTTGCCGAAGTTATCGATCTACAAAGTGTGAAAAGTCACAAAAGTTTTGTGTTTGAGCACATAAAGTACTATTTGTCTTGGAAATTCATCAAGATGCAATCATGATGTGTTGTGTCATTTTAAAGATCTCGTCGAGCTGATTAATTTGACACTTTGTTTAACAAATTTGGTCCTAATTTGCCGAAGTTATCGATCTACAAAGTGTGAAAAGTCACAAAAGTTTTGTGTTTGAGCACATAAAGTACTATTTGTCTTGGAAATTCATCTAGATGCAATCATGATGTGTTGTATCATTTTAAAGATCTCGTCGAGCTGATTAATTTGACACTTTGTTTAACAAATTTGGTCCTTATTTGCCGAAGTTATCGAGCTTCAAAGTTTGAAAAGTCACAAAAGTTGTGTGTTTGAGCACATAAAGTACTATTTTTCATTGAAATTCATCAAGATGCAATCATGATATGTTGTGTTATTTTAAAGATCTCGTCGTGCTGATTAATTTGACACTTTGTTTAACAAATTTGGTCCTAATTTGCCGAAGTTATCGAGCTTCAAAGTTTGAAAAGTCACAAAAGTTGTGTGTTTGAGCACATAAAGTACTATTTTTCATGGAAATTCATCAAGATGCAATCATGATGTGTTGTGTTATTTTAAAGATCTCGTCGTGCTGATTAATTTGACACTTTGTTTAACAAATTTGGGTCTCATTTGCCGAAGTTATCGATCTACAAAGTGTGAAAAGTCACAAAAGTTTTGTGTTTGAGCACATAAAGTACTATTTGTCTTGGAAATTCATCTAGATGCAATCATGATGTGTTGTATCATTTTAAAGATCTCGTCGAGCTGATTAATTTGACACTTTGTTTAACAAATTTGGTCCTTATTTGCCGAAGTTATCGAGCTTCAAAGTTTGAAAAGTCACAAAAGTTGTGTGTTTGAGCACATAAAGTACTATTTTTCATGGAAATTCATCAAGATGCAATCATGATGTGTTGTGTTATTTTAAAGATCTCGTCGAGCTGATTAATTTGACACTTTGTTTAACAAATTTGGTCCTTATTTGCCGAAGTTATCGAGCTTCAAAGTTTGAAAAGTCACAAAAGTTGTGTGTTTGAGCACATAAAGTACTATTTTTCATGGAAATTCATCAAGATGCAATCATGATGTGTTGTGTTATTTTAAAGATCTCGTCGTGCTGATTAATTTGACACTTTGTTTAACAAATTTGGTCCTAATTTGCCGAAGTTATCGATCTACAAAGTGTGAAAAGTCACAAAAGTTTTGTGTTTGAGCACATAAAGTACTATTTGTCTTGGAAATTCATCAAGATGCAATCATGATGTGTTGTGTCATTTTAAAGATCTCGTCGAGCTGATTAATTTGACACTTTGTTTAACAAATTTGGTCCTAATTTGCCGAAGTTATCGATCTACAAAGTGTGAAAAGTCACAAAAGTTTTGTGTTTGAGCACATAAAGTACTATTTGTCTTGGAAATTCATCTAGATGCAATCATGATGTGTTGTATCATTTTAAAGATCTCGTCGAGCTGATTAATTTGACACTTTGTTTAACAAATTTGGTCCTAATTTGCCGAAGTTATCGAGCTTCAAAGTTTGAAAAGTCACAAAAGTTGGGTGTTTGAGCACATAAAGTACTATTTGTCTTGGAAATTCATCAAGAGGCAATCATGATGTGTTGTGTCATTTTAAAGATCTCGTCGAGCTGATTAATTTGACACTTTGTTTAACAAATTTGGTTCTTATTTACCGAAGTTATCGAGCTTCAAAGTTTGAAAAGTCACAAAAGTTGTGTGTTTGAGCACATAAAGTACTATTTTTCATGGAAATTCATCAAGATGCAATCATGATGTGTTGTGTTATTTTAAAGATCTCGTCGTGCTGATTAATTTGACACTTTGTTTAACAAATTTGGTCCTAATTTGCCGAAGTTATCGAGCTTCAAAGTTTGAAAAGTCACAAAAGTTGTGTGTTTGAGCACATAAAGTACTATTTGTCTTGGAAATTCAACAAGATGCAATCATGATGTGTTGTGTCATTTTAAAGATCTCGTCGAGCTGATTAATTTGACACTTTGTTTAACAAATTTGGGTCTCATTTGCCGAAGTTATCGATCTACAAAGTGTGAAAAGTCACAAAAGTTTTGTGTTTGAGCACATAAAGTACTATTTGTCTTGGAAATTCATCTAGATGCAATCATGATGTGTTGTATCATTTTAAAGATCTCGTCGAGCTGATTAATTTGACACTTTGTTTAACAAATTTGGTCCTTATTTGCCGAAGTTATCGAGCTTCAAAGTTTGAAAAGTCACAAAAGTTGTGTGTTTGAGCACATAAAGTACTATTTTTCATGGAAATTCATCAAGATGCAATCATGATGTGTTGTGTTATTTTAAAGATCTCGTCGAGCTGATTAATTTGACACTTTGTTTAACAAATTTGGTCCTTATTTGCCGAAGTTATCGAGCTTCAAAGTTTGAAAAGTCACAAAAGTTGTGTGTTTGAGCACATAAAGTACTATTTTTCATGGAAATTCATCAAGATGCAATCATGATGTGTTGTGTTATTTTAAAGATCTCGTCGTGCTGATTAATTTGACACTTTGTTTAACAAATTTGGTCCTAATTTGCCGAAGTTATCGATCTACAAAGTGTGAAAAGTCACAAAAGTTTTGTGTTTGAGCACATAAAGTACTATTTGTCTTGGAAATTCATCAAGATGCAATCATGATGTGTTGTGTCATTTTAAAGATCTCGTCGAGCTGATTAATTTGACACTTTGTTTAACAAATTTGGTCCTAATTTGCCGAAGTTATCGAGCTTCAAAGTTTGAAAAGTCACAAAAGTTGTGTGTTTGAGCACATAAAGTACTATTTTTCATGGAAATTCATCAAGATGCAATCATGATGTGTTGTGTTATTTTAAAGATCTCGTCGAGCTGATTAATTTGACACTTTGTTTAACAAATTTGGTCCTTATTTGCCGAAGTTATCGAGCTTCAAAGTTTGAAAAGTCACAAAAGTTGTGTGTTTGAGCACATAAAGTACTATTTGTCTTGGAAATTCATCTAGATGCAATCATGATGTGTTGTATCATTTTAAAGATCTCGTCGAGCTGATTAATTTGACACTTTGTTTAACAAATTTGGTCCTTATTTGCCGAAGTTATCGAGCTTCAAAGTTTGAAAAGTCACAAAAGTTGTGTGTTTGAGCACATAAAGTACTATTTTTCATGGAAATTCATCAAGATGCAATCATGATGTGTTGTGTCATTTTAAAGATCTCGTCGTGCTGATTAATTTGACACTTTGTTTAACAAATTTGGTCCTAATTTGCCGAAGTTATCGAGCTTCAAAGTTTGAAAAGTCACAAAAGTTGTGTGTTTGAGCACATAAAGTACTATTTGTCTTGGAAATTCAACAAGATGCAATTATGATGTGTTGTGTCATTTTAAAGATCTCGTCGAGCTGATTAATTTGACACTTTGTTTAAAAAATTTGGGTCTCATTTGCCGAAGTTATCGATCTACAAATTGTGAAAAGTCACAAAAGTTTTGTGTTTGAGCACATAAAGTACTATTTGTCTTGGAAATTCATCTAGATGCAATCATGATGTGTTGTATCATTTTAAAGATCTCGTCGAGCTGATTAATTTGACACTTTGTTTAACAAATTTGGGTCTCATTTGCCGAAGTTATCGATCTACAAAGTGTGAAAAGTCACAAAAGTTTTGTGTTTGAGCACATAAAGTACTATTTGTCTTGGAAATTCATCTAGATGCAAGCATGATGTGTTGTATCATTTTAAAGATCTCGTCGAGCTGATTAATTTGACACTTTGTTTAACAAATTTGGTCCTTATTTGCCGAAGTTATCGAGCTTCAAAGTTTGAAAAGTCACAAAAGTTGTGTGTTTGAGCACATAAAGTACTATTTTTCATGGAAATTCATCAAGATGCAATCATGATGTGTTGTGTTATTTTAAAGATCTCGTCGAGCTGATTAATTTGACACTTTGTTTACCAAATTTGGTCCTTATTTGCCGAAGTTATCGAGCTTCAAAGTTTGAAAAGTCACAAAAGTTGTGTGTTTGAGCACATAAAGTACTATTTTTCATGGAAATTCATCAAGATGCAATCATGATGTGTTGTGTTATTTTAAAGATCTCGTCGTGCTGATTAATTTGACACTTTGTTTAACAAATTTGGTCCTAATTTGCCGAAGTTATCGATCTACAAAGTGTGAAAAGTCACAAAAGTTTTGTGTTTGAGCACATAAAGTACTATTTGTCTTGGAAATTCATCAAGATGCAATCATGATGTGTTGTGTTATTTTAAAGATCTCGTCGTGCTGATTAATTTGACACTTTGTTTAACAAATTTCGTCCTAATTTGCCGAAGTTATCGATCTACAAAGTGTGAAAAGTCACAAAAGTTTTGTGTTTGAGCACATAAAGTACTATTTGTCTTGGAAATTCATCAAGATGCAATCATGATGTGTTGTGACATCTTCAACATCTCGTCGAGCTGATTAATGTGACACTTTGTTTAACAAATTTGTTTCTCATTTGCCGAAGTTATCGAGCTTCAAAGTTTGAAAAGTCATGAAAGTTTTGTGTTTGAGCATATAAACTCCTATTTGTCTTGGAAATTCATCAAGATGCAATCATGATGTGTTGTGTTATTTTAAAGATCTCGTCGTGCTGATTAATTTGACACTTTGTTTAACAAATTTGGTCCTAATTTGCCGAAGTTATCGATCTACAAAGTGTGAAAAGTCACAAAAGTTTTGTGTTTGAGCACATAAAGTACTATTTTTCTTGGAAATTCATCAAGATGCAATCATGATGTGTTGTGTTATTTTAAAGATCTCGTCGTGCTGATTAATTTGACACTTTGTTTAACAAATTTGGTCCTAATTTGCCGAAGTTATCGATCTACAAAGTGTGAAAAGTCACAAAAGTTTTGTGTTTGAGCACATAAAGTACTATTTGTCTTGGAAATTCATCAAGATGCAATCATGATGTGTTGTGTCATTTTAAAGATCTCGTCGAGCTGATTAATTTGACACTTTGTTTAACAAATTTGGTCCTAATTTGCCGAAGTTATCGAGCTTCAAAGTTTGAAAAGTCACAAAAGTTGTGTGTTTGAGCACATAAAGTACTATTTTTCATGGAAATTCATCAAGATGCAATCATGATGTGTTGTGTTATTTTAAAGATCTCGTCGAGCTGATTAATTTGACACTTTGTTTAACAAATTTGGTCCTTATTTGCCGAAGTTATCGAGCTTCAAAGTTTGAAAAGTCACAAAAGTTGTGTGTTTGAGCACATAAAGTACTATTTGTCTTGGAAATTCATCTAGATGCAATCATGATGTGTTGTATCATTTTAAAGATCTCGTCGAGCTGATTAATTTGACACTTTGTTTAACAAATTTGGTCCTTATTTGCCGAAGTTATCGAGCTTCAAAGTTTGAAAAGTCACAAAAGTTGTGTGTTTGAGCACATAAAGTACTATTTTTCATGGAAATTCATCAAGATGCAATCATGATGTGTTGTGTCATTTTAAAGATCTCGTCGTGCTGATTAATTTGACACTTTGTTTAACAAATTTGGTCCTAATTTGCCGAAGTTATCGAGCTTCAAAGTTTGAAAAGTCACAAAAGTTGTGTGTTTGAGCACATAAAGTACTATTTGTCTTGGAAATTCAACAAGATGCAATTATGATGTGTTGTGTCATTTTAAAGATCTCGTCGAGCTGATTAATTTGACACTTTGTTTAAAAAATTTGGGTCTCATTTGCCGAAGTTATCGATCTACAAATTGTGAAAAGTCACAAAAGTTTTGTGTTTGAGCACATAAAGTACTATTTGTCTTGGAAATTCATCTAGATGCAATCATGATGTGTTGTATCATTTTAAAGATCTCGTCGAGCTGATTAATTTGACACTTTGTTTAACAAATTTGGGTCTCATTTGCCGAAGTTATCGATCTACAAAGTGTGAAAAGTCACAAAAGTTTTGTGTTTGAGCACATAAAGTACTATTTGTCTTGGAAATTCATCTAGATGCAAGCATGATGTGTTGTATCATTTTAAAGATCTCGTCGAGCTGATTAATTTGACACTTTGTTTAACAAATTTGGTCCTTATTTGCCGAAGTTATCGAGCTTCAAAGTTTGAAAAGTCACAAAAGTTGTGTGTTTGAGCACATAAAGTACTATTTTTCATGGAAATTCATCAAGATGCAATCATGATGTGTTGTGTTATTTTAAAGATCTCGTCGAGCTGATTAATTTGACACTTTGTTTAACAAATTTGGTCCTTATTTGCCGAAGTTATCGAGCTTCAAAGTTTGAAAAGTCACAAAAGTTGTGTGTTTGAGCACATAAAGTACTATTTGTCTTGGAAATTCATCTAGATGCAATCATGATGTGTTGTATCATTTTAAAGATCTCGTCGAGCTGATTAATTTGACACTTTGTTTAACAAATTTGGTCCTTATTTGCCGAAGTTATCGAGCTTCAAAGTTTGAAAAGTCACAAAAGTTGTGTGTTTGAGCACATAAAGTACTATTTTTCATGGAAATTCATCAAGATGCAATCATGATGTGTTGTGTCATTTTAAAGATCTCGTCGTGCTGATTAATTTGACACTTTGTTTAACAAATTTGGTCCTAATTTGCCGAAGTTATCGAGCTTCAAAGTTTGAAAAGTCACAAAAGTTGTGTGTTTGAGCACATAAAGTACTATTTGTCTTGGAAATTCAACAAGATGCAATTATGATGTGTTGTGTCATTTTAAAGATCTCGTCGAGCTGATTAATTTGACACTTTGTTTAAAAAATTTGGGTCTCATTTGCCGAAGTTATCGATCTACAAATTGTGAAAAGTCACAAAAGTTTTGTGTTTGAGCACATAAAGTACTATTTGTCTTGGAAATTCATCTAGATGCAATCATGATGTGTTGTATCATTTTAAAGATCTCGTCGAGCTGATTAATTTGACACTTTGTTTAACAAATTTGGGTCTCATTTGCCGAAGTTATCGATCTACAAAGTGTGAAAAGTCACAAAAGTTTTGTGTTTGAGCACATAAAGTACTATTTGTCTTGGAAATTCATCTAGATGCAAGCATGATGTGTTGTATCATTTTAAAGATCTCGTCGAGCTGATTAATTTGACACTTTGTTTAACAAATTTGGTCCTTATTTGCCGAAGTTATCGAGCTTCAAAGTTTGAAAAGTCACAAAAGTTGTGTGTTTGAGCACATAAAGTACTATTTTTCATGGAAATTCATCAAGATGCAATCATGATGTGTTGTGTTATTTTAAAGATCTCGTCGAGCTGATTAATTTGACACTTTGTTTACCAAATTTGGTCCTTATTTGCCGAAGTTATCGAGCTTCAAAGTTTGAAAAGTCACAAAAGTTGTGTGTTTGAGCACATAAAGTACTATTTTTCATGGAAATTCATCAAGATGCAATCATGATGTGTTGTGTTATTTTAAAGATCTCGTCGTGCTGATTAATTTGACACTTTGTTTAACAAATTTGGTCCTAATTTGCCGAAGTTATCGATCTACAAAGTGTGAAAAGTCACAAAAGTTTTGTGTTTGAGCACATAAAGTACTATTTGTCTTGGAAATTCATCAAGATGCAATCATGATGTGTTGTGTTATTTTAAAGATCTCGTCGTGCTGATTAATTTGACACTTTGTTTAACAAATTTCGTCCTAATTTGCCGAAGTTATCGATCTACAAAGTGTGAAAAGTCACAAAAGTTTTGTGTTTGAGCACATAAAGTACTATTTGTCTTGGAAATTCATCAAGATGCAATCATGATGTGTTGTGACATCTTCAACATCTCGTCGAGCTGATTAATGTGACACTTTGTTTAACAAATTTGTTTCTCATTTGCCGAAGTTATCGAGCTTCAAAGTTTGAAAAGTCATGAAAGTTTTGTGTTTGAGCATATAAACTCCTATTTGTCTTGGAAATTCATCAAGATGCAATCATGATGTGTTGTGTTATTTTAAAGATCTCGTCGTGCTGATTAATTTGACACTTTGTTTAACAAATTTGGTCCTAATTTGCCGAAGTTATCGATCTACAAAGTGTGAAAAGTCACAAAAGTTTTGTGTTTGAGCACATAAAGTACTATTTTTCTTGGAAATTCATCAAGATGCAATCATGATGTGTTGTGTTATTTTAAAGATCTCGTCGTGCTGATTAATTTGACACTTTGTTTAACAAATTTGGTCCTAATTTGCCGAAGTTATCGATCTACAAAGTGTGAAAAGTCACAAAAGTTTTGTGTTTGAGCACATAAAGTACTATTTGTCTTGGAAATTCATCAAGATGCAATCATGATGTGTTGTGTCATTTTAAAGATCTCGTCGAGCTGATTAATTTGACACTTTGTTTAACAAATTTGGTCCTAATTTGCCGAAGTTATCGAGCTTCAAAGTTTGAAAAGTCACAAAAGTTGTGTGTTTGAGCACATAAAGTACTATTTTTCATGGAAATTCATCAAGATGCAATCATGATGTGTTGTGTTATTTTAAAGATCTCGTCGAGCTGATTAATTTGACACTTTGTTTAACAAATTTGGTCCTTATTTGCCGAAGTTATCGAGCTTCAAAGTTTGAAAAGTCACAAAAGTTGTGTGTTTGAGCACATAAAGTACTATTTGTCTTGGAAATTCATCTAGATGCAATCATGATGTGTTGTATCATTTTAAAGATCTCGTCGAGCTGATTAATTTGACACTTTGTTTAACAAATTTGGTCCTTATTTGCCGAAGTTATCGAGCTTCAAAGTTTGAAAAGTCACAAAAGTTGTGTGTTTGAGCACATAAAGTACTATTTTTCATGGAAATTCATCAAGATGCAATCATGATGTGTTGTGTCATTTTAAAGATCTCGTCGTGCTGATTAATTTGACACTTTGTTTAACAAATTTGGTCCTAATTTGCCGAAGTTATCGAGCTTCAAAGTTTGAAAAGTCACAAAAGTTGTGTGTTTGAGCACATAAAGTACTATTTGTCTTGGAAATTCAACAAGATGCAATTATGATGTGTTGTGTCATTTTAAAGATCTCGTCGAGCTGATTAATTTGACACTTTGTTTAAAAAATTTGGGTCTCATTTGCCGAAGTTATCGATCTACAAATTGTGAAAAGTCACAAAAGTTTTGTGTTTGAGCACATAAAGTACTATTTGTCTTGGAAATTCATCTAGATGCAATCATGATGTGTTGTATCATTTTAAAGATCTCGTCGAGCTGATTAATTTGACACTTTGTTTAACAAATTTGGGTCTCATTTGCCGAAGTTATCGATCTACAAAGTGTGAAAAGTCACAAAAGTTTTGTGTTTGAGCACATAAAGTACTATTTGTCTTGGAAATTCATCTAGATGCAAGCATGATGTGTTGTATCATTTTAAAGATCTCGTCGAGCTGATTAATTTGACACTTTGTTTAACAAATTTGGTCCTTATTTGCCGAAGTTATCGAGCTTCAAAGTTTGAAAAGTCACAAAAGTTGTGTGTTTGAGCACATAAAGTACTATTTTTCATGGAAATTCATCAAGATGCAATCATGATGTGTTGTGTTATTTTAAAGATCTCGTCGAGCTGATTAATTTGACACTTTGTTTACCAAATTTGGTCCTTATTTGCCGAAGTTATCGAGCTTCAAAGTTTGAAAAGTCACAAAAGTTGTGTGTTTGAGCACATAAAGTACTATTTTTCATGGAAATTCATCAAGATGCAATCATGATGTGTTGTGTTATTTTAAAGATCTCGTCGTGCTGATTAATTTGACACTTTGTTTAACAAATTTGGTCCTAATTTGCCGAAGTTATCGATCTACAAAGTGTGAAAAGTCACAAAAGTTTTGTGTTTGAGCACATAAAGTACTATTTGTCTTGGAAATTCATCAAGATGCAATCATGATGTGTTGTGTTATTTTAAAGATCTCGTCGTGCTGATTAATTTGACACTTTGTTTAACAAATTTCGTCCTAATTTGCCGAAGTTATCGATCTACAAAGTGTGAAAAGTCACAAAAGTTTTGTGTTTGAGCACATAAAGTACTATTTGTCTTGGAAATTCATCAAGATGCAATCATGATGTGTTGTGACATCTTCAACATCTCGTCGAGCTGATTAATGTGACACTTTGTTTAACAAATTTGTTTCTCATTTGCCGAAGTTATCGAGCTTCAAAGTTTGAAAAGTCATGAAAGTTTTGTGTTTGAGCATATAAACTCCTATTTGTCTTGGAAATTCATCAAGATGCAATCATGATGTGTTGTGTTATTTTAAAGATCTCGTCGTGCTGATTAATTTGACACTTTGTTTAACAAATTTGGTCCTAATTTGCCGAAGTTATCGATCTACAAAGTGTGAAAAGTCACAAAAGTTTTGTGTTTGAGCACATAAAGTACTATTTTTCTTGGAAATTCATCAAGATGCAATCATGATGTGTTGTGTTATTTTAAAGATCTCGTCGTGCTGATTAATTTGACACTTTGTTTAACAAATTTGGTCCTAATTTGCCGAAGTTATCGAGCTTCAAAGTTTGAAAAGTCACAAAAGTTGTGTGTTTGAGCACATAAAGTACTATTTGTCTTGGAAATTCAACAAGATGCAATCATGATGTGTTGTGTCATTTTAAAGATCTCGTCGAGCTGATTAATTTGACACTTTGTTTAACAAATTTGGGTCTCATTTGCCGAAGTTATCGATCTACAAAGTGTGAAAAGTCACAAAAGTTTTGTGTTTGAGCACATAAAGTACTATTTGTCTTGGAAATTCATCTAGATGCAATCATGATGTGTTGTATCATTTTAAAGATCTCGTCGAGCTGATTAATTTGACACTTTGTTTAACAAATTTGGTCCTTATTTGCCGAAGTTATCGAGCTTCAAAGTTTGAAAAGTCACAAAAGTTGTGTGTTTGAGCACATAAAGTACTATTTTTCATGGAAATTCATCAAGATGCAATCATGATGTGTTGTGTTATTTTAAAGATCTCGTCGAGCTGATTAATTTGACACTTTGTTTAACAAATTTGGTCCTTATTTGCCGAAGTTATCGAGCTTCAAAGTTTGAAAAGTCACAAAAGTTGTGTGTTTGAGCACATAAAGTACTATTTTTCATGGAAATTCATCAAGATGCAATCATGATGTGTTGTGTTATTTTAAAGATCTCGTCGTGCTGATTAATTTGACACTTTGTTTAACAAATTTGGTCCTAATTTGCCGAAGTTATCGATCTACAAAGTGTGAAAAGTCACAAAAGTTTTGTGTTTGAGCACATAAAGTACTATTTGTCTTGGAAATTCATCAAGATGCAATCATGATGTGTTGTGTCATTTTAAAGATCTCGTCGAGCTGATTAATTTGACACTTTGTTTAACAAATTTGGTCCTAATTTGCCGAAGTTATCGATCTACAAAGTGTGAAAAGTCACAAAAGTTTTGTGTTTGAGCACATAAAGTACTATTTGTCTTGGAAATTCATCTAGATGCAATCATGATGTGTTGTATCATTTTAAAGATCTCGTCGAGCTGATTAATTTGACACTTTGTTTAACAAATTTGGTCCTTATTTGCCGAAGTTATCGAGCTTCAAAGTTTGAAAAGTCACAAAAGTTGTGTGTTTGAGCACATAAAGTACTATTTTTCATGGAAATTCATCAAGATGCAATCATGATGTGTTGTGTTATTTTAAAGATCTCGTCGAGCTGATTAATTTGACACTTTGTTTAACAAATTTGGTCCTTATTTGCCGAAGTTATCGAGCTTCAAAGTTTGAAAAGTCACAAAAGTTGTGTGTTTGAGCACATAAAGTACTATTTTTCATGGAAATTCATCAAGATGCAATCATGATGTGTTGTGTTATTTTAAAGATCTCGTCGTGCTGATTAATTTGACACTTTGTTTAACAAATTTGGTCCTAATTTGCCGAAGTTATCGATCTACAAAGTGTGAAAAGTCACAAAAGTTTTGTGTTTGAGCACATAAAGTACTATTTGTCTTGGAAATTCATCAAGATGCAATCATGATGTGTTGTGTCATTTTAAAGATCTCGTCGAGCTGATTAATTTGACACTTTGTTTAACAAATTTGGTCCTAATTTGCCGAAGTTATCGATCTACAAAGTGTGAAAAGTCACAAAAGTTTTGTGTTTGAGCACATAAAGTACTATTTGTCTTGGAAATTCATCTAGATGCAATCATGATGTGTTGTATCATTTTAAAGATCTCGTCGAGCTGATTAATTTGACACTTTGTTTAACAAATTTGGTCCTTATTTGCCGAAGTTATCGAGCTTCAAAGTTTGAAAAGTCACAAAAGTTGTGTGTTTGAGCACATAAAGTACTATTTTTCATGGAAATTCATCAAGATGCAATCATGATGTGTTGTGTTATTTTAAAGATCTCGTCGAGCTGATTAATTTGACACTTTGTTTAACAAATTTGGTCCTTATTTGCCGAAGTTATCGAGCTTCAAAGTTTGAAAAGTCACAAAAGTTGTGTGCTTGAGCACATAAAGTACTATTTTTCATGGAAATTCATCAAGATGCAATCATGATGTGTTGTGTTATTTTAAAGATCTCGTCGTGCTGATTAATTTGACACTTTGTTTAACAAATTTGGTCCTAATTTGCCGAAGTTATCGATCTACAAAGTGTGAAAAGTCACAAAAGTTTTGTGTTTGAGCACATAAAGTACTATTTGTCTTGGAAATTCATCAAGATGCAATCATGATGTGTTGTGTCATTTTAAAGATCTCGTCGAGCTGATTAATTTGACACTTTGTTTAACAAATTTGGTCCTAATTTGCCGAAGTTATCGATCTACAAAGTGTGAAAAGTCACAAAAGTTTTGTGTTTGAGCACATAAAGTACTATTTGTCTTGGAAATTCATCTAGATGCAATCATGATGTGTTGTATCATTTTAAAGATCTCGTCGAGCTGATTAATTTGACACTTTGTTTAACAAATTTGGTCCTTATTTGCCGAAGTTATCGAGCTTCAAAGTTTGAAAAGTCACAAAAGTTGTGTGTTTGAGCACATAAAGTACTATTTTTCATGGAAATTCATCAAGATGCAATCATGATGTGTTGTGTTATTTTAAAGATCTCGTCGAGCTGATTAATTTGACACTTTGTTTAACAAATTTGGTCCTTATTTGCCGAAGTTATCGAGCTTCAAAGTTTGAAAAGTCACAAAAGTTGTGTGTTTGAGCACATAAAGTACTATTTTTCATGGAATTTCATCAAGATGCAATCATGATGTGTTGTGTCATTTTAAAGATCTCGTCGTGCTGATTAATTTGACACTTTGTTTAACAAATTTGGTCCTAATTTGCCGAAGTTATCGATCTACAAAGTGTGAAAAGTCACAAAAGTTTTGTGTTTGAGCACATAAAGTACTATTTGTCTTGGAAATTCATCAAGATGCAATCATGATGTGTTGTGTCATTTTAAAGGTCTCGTCGTGCTGATTAATTTGACACTTTGTTTAACAAATTTGGTCCTAATTTGCCGAAGTTATCGATCTACAAAGTTTGAAAAGTCACAAAAGTTGTGTGTTTGAGCACATAAAGTACTATTTTTCATTGAAATTCATCAAGATGCAATCATGATATGTTGTGTTATTTTAAAGATCTCGTCGTGCTGATTAATTTGACACTTTGTTTAACAAATTTGGTCCTAATTTGCCGAAGTTATCGAGCTTCAAAGTTTGAAAAGTCACAAAAGTTGTGTGTTTGAGCACATAAAGTACTATTTGTCTTGGAAATTCAACAAGATGCAATCATGATGTGTTGTGTCATTTTAAAGATCTCGTGCTGATTAATTTGACACTTTGTTTAACAAATTTGGTCCTAATTTGCCGAAGTTATCGATCTACAAAGTGTGAAAAGTCACAAAAGTTTTGTGTTTGAGCACATAAAGTACTATTTGTCTTGGAAATTCATCAAGATGCAATCATGATGTGTTGTGTCATTTTAAAGGTCTCGTCGTGCTGATTAATTTGACACTTTGTTTAACAAATTTGGTCCTAATTTGCCGAAGTTATCGATCTACAAAGTTTGAAAAGTCACAAAAGTTGTGTGTTTGAGCACATAAAGTACTATTTGTCTTGGAAATTCATCTAGATGCAATCATGATGTGTTGTATCATTTTAAAGATCTCGTCGAGCTGATTAATTTGACACTTTGTTTAACAAATTTGGTCCTTATTTGCCGAAGTTATCGAGCTTCAAAGTTTGAAAAGTCACAAAAGTTGTGTGTTTGAGCACATAAAGTACTATTTTTCATGGAAATTCATCAAGATGCAATCATGATGTGTTGTGTTATTTTAAAGATCTCGCCGTGCTGATTAATTTGACACTTTGTTTAACAAATTTGGTCCTAATTTGCCGAAGTTATCGATCTACAAAGTGTGAAAAGTCACAAAAGTTTTGTGTTTGAGCACATAAAGTACTATTTGTCTTGGAAATTCATCAAGATGCAATCATGATGTGTTGTGTCATTTTAAAGATCTCGTCGAGCTGATTAATTTGACACTTTGTTTAACAAATTTGGTCCTTATTTGCCGAAGTTATCGATCTACAAAGTGTGAAAAGTCACAAAAGTTTTGTGTTTGAGCACATAAAGTACTATTTGTCTTGGAAATTCATCTATATGCAATCATGATGTGTTGTATCATTTTAACGATCTCGTCGAGCTGATTAATTTGACACTTTGTTTAACAAATTTGGTCCTTATTTGCCGAAGTTATCGAGCTTCAAAGTTTGAAAAGTCACAAAAGTTGTGTGTTTGAGCACATAAAGTACTATTTTTCATGGAAATTCATCAAGATGCAATCATGATGTGTTGTGTTATTTTAAAGATCTCGTCGAGCTGATTAATTTGACACTTTGTTTAACAAATTTGGTCCTTATTTGCCGAAGTTATCGAGCTTCAAAGTTTGAAAAGTCACAAAAGTTGTGTGTTTGAGCACATAAAGTACTATTTGTCTTGGAAATTCATCTAGATGCAATCATGATGTGTTGTATCATTTTAAAGATCTCGTCGAGCTGATTAATTTGACACTTTGTTTAACAAATTTGGTCCTTATTTGCCGAAGTTATCGAGCTTCAAAGTTTGAAAAGTCACAAAAGTTGTGTGTTTGAGCACATAAAGTACTATTTTTCATGGAAATTCATCAAGATGCAATCATGATGTGTTGTGTCATTTTAAAGATCTCGTCGTGCTGATTAATTTGGCACTTTGTTTAACAAATTTGGTCCTAATTTGCCGAAGTTATCGATCTACAAAGTGTGAAAAGTCACAAAAGTTTTGTGTTTGAGCACATAAAGTACTATTTGTCTTGGAAATTCATCAAGATGCAATCATGATGTGTTGTGTCATTTTAAAGGTCTCGTCGTGCTGATTAATTTGACACTTTGTTTAACAAATTTGGTCCTAATTTGCCGAAGTTATCGATCTACAAAGTTTGAAAAGTCACAAAAGTTGTGTGTTTGAGCACATAAAGTACTATTTTTCATGGAAATTCATCAAGATGCAATCATGATGTGTTATGTCATTTTAAAGATCTCGTCGTGCTGATTAATTTGACACTTTGTTTAACAAATTTGGTCCTAATTTGCCGAAGTTATCGATCTACAAAGTGTGAAAAGTCACAAAAGTTTTGTGTTTGAGCACATAAAGTACTATTTGTCTTGGAAATTCATCAAGATGCAATCATGATGTGTTGTGTTATTTTAAAGATCTCGTCGTGCTGATTAATTTGACACTTTGTTTAACAAATTTGTTTCTCATTTGCCGAAGTTATCGAGCTTCAAAGTTTGAAAAGTCACAAAAGTTGTGTGTTTGAGCACATAAAGTACTATTTTTCATGGAAATTCATCAAGATGCAATCATGATGTGTTGTGACATCTTCAAAATCTCGTCGAGCTGATTAATGTGACACTTTGTTTAACAAATTTGGTTGTCATTTGCCGATGTTATCGAGCTTCAAAGTTTGAAAAGTCATAAAAGTTGTGTGTTTGAGCATATAAAGTACTATTTGTCTTGGAAATTCATCAAGATGCAATCATGATGTGTTGTGACATCATCAAAATCTCGTCGAGCTGATTAATGTGACACTTTGTTTAACAAATTTGTTTCTCATTTGCCGAAGTTATCGAGCTTCAAAGTTTGAAAAGTCATAAAAGTTGTGTGTTTGAGCATATAAAGTACTATTTGTCTTGGAAATTCATCAAGATGCAATCATGATGTGTTGTGACATCTTCAAAATCTCGTCGAGCTGATTAATGTGACACTTTGTTTAACAAATTTGGTCCTAATTTGCCGAAGTTATCGAGCTTCAAAGTTTGAAAAGTCACAAAAGTTGGGTGTTTGAGCACATAAAGTACTATTTGTCTTGGAAATTCATCAAGAGGCAATCATGATGTGTTGTGTCATTTTAAAGATCTCGTCGAGCTGATTAATTTGACACTTTGTTTAACAAATTTGGTTCTTATTTACCGAAGTTATCGAGCTTCAAAGTTTGAAAAGTCTCAAAAGTTGTGTGTTTGAGCACATAAAGTACTATTTTTCATGGAAATTCATCAAGATGCAATCATGATGTGTTGTGTTATTTTAAAGATCTCGTCGTGCTGATTAATTTGACACTTTGTTTAACAAATTTGGTCCTAATTTGCCGAAGTTATCGATCTACAAAGTGTGAAAAGTCACAAAAGTTTTGTGTTTGAGCACATAAAGTACTATTTGTCTTGGAAATTCATCAAGATGCAATCATGATGTGTTGTGTCATTTTAAAGGTCTCGTCGTGCTGATTAATTTGACACTTTGTTTAAGAAATTTGGTCCTAATTTGCCGAAGTTATCGATCTACAAAGTTTGAAAAGTCACAAAAGTTGTGTGTTTGAGCACATAAAGTACTATTTTTCATGGAAATTCATCAAGATGCAATCATGATGTGTTGTGACATCTTCAAAATCTCGTCGAGCTGATTAATGTGACACTTTGTTTAACAAATTTGGTCCTAATTTGCCGAAGTTATCGAGCTTCAAAGTTTGAAAAGTCACAAAAGTTGGGTGTTTGAGCACATAAAGTACTATTTGTCTTGGAAATTCATCAAGAGGCAATCATGATGTGTTGTGTCATTTTAAAGATCTCGTCGAGCTGATTAATTTGACACTTTGTTTAACAAATTTGGTTCTTATTTACCGAAGTTATCGAGCTTCAAAGTTTGAAAAGTCACAAAAGTTGTGTGTTTGAGCACATAAAGTACTATTTTTCATGGAAATTCATCAAGATGCAATCATGATGTGTTGTGTTATTTTAAAGATCTCGTCGTGCTGATTAATTTGACACTTTGTTTAACAAATTTGGTCCTAATTTGCCGAAGTTATCGAGCTTCAAAGTTTGAAAAGTCACAAAAGTTGTGTGTTTGAGCACATAAAGTACTATTTGTCTTGGAAATTCAACAAGATGCAATCATGATGTGTTGTGTCCTTTTAAAGATCTCGTCGAGCTGATTAATTTGACACTTTGTTTAACAAATTTGGTTTTTATTTACCGAAGTTATCGAGCTTCAATGTTTGAAAAGTCACAAAAGTTGTGTGTTTGAGCACATAAAGTACTATTTTTCATGGAAATTCATCAAGATGCAATCATGATATGTTGTGTTATTTTAAAGATCTCGTCGTGCTGATTAATTTGACACTTTGTTTAACAAATTTGGTCCTAATTTGCCGAAGTTATCGAGCTTCAAAGTTTGAAAAGTCACAAAAGTTGTGTGTTTGAGCACATAAAGTACTATTTGTCTTGGAAATTCATCAAGATGCAATCATGATGTGTTGTGTTATTTTAAAGATCTCGTCGAGCTGATTAATTTGACACTTTGTTTAACAAATTTGGGTCTCATTTGCCGAAGTTATCGATCTACAAAGTGTGAAAAGTCACAAAAGTTTTGTGTTTGAGCACATAAAGTACTATTTGTCTTGGAAATTCATCTAGATGCAATCATGATGTGTTGTATCATTTTAAAGATCTCGTCGAGCTGATTAATTTGACACTTTGTTTAACAAATTTGGTCCTAATTTGCCGAAGTTATCGAGCTTCAAAGTTTGAAAAGTCACAAAAGTTGGGTGTTTGAGCACATAAAGTACTATTTGTCTTGGAAATTCATCAAGAGGCAATCATGATGTGTTGTGTCATTTTAAAGATCTCGTCGAGCTGATTAATTTGACACTTTGTTTAACAAATTTGGTTCTTATTTACCGAAGTTATCGAGCTTCAAAGTTTGAAAAGTCACAAAAGTTGTGTGTTTGAGCACATAAAGTACTATTTTTCATGGAAATTCATCAAGATGCAATCATGATGTGTTGTGACATCTTCAAAATCTCGTCGAGCTGATTAATGTGACACTTTGTTTAACAAATTTGGTCCTAATTTGCCGAAGTTATCGAGCTTCAAAGTTTGAAAAGTCACAAAAGTTGTGTGTTTGAGCACATAAAGTACTATTTGTCTTGGAAATTCATCAAGATGCAATCATGATGTGTTGTGTTATTTTAAAGATCTCGTCGTGCTGATTAATTTGACACTTTGTTTAACAAATTTGGTCCTAATTTGCCGAAGTTATCGATCTACAAAGTGTGAAAAGTCACAAAAGTTTTGTGTTTGAGCACATAAAGTACTATTTGTCTTGGAAATTCATCAAGATGCAATCATGATGTGTTGTGTCATTTTAAAGATCTCGTCGAGCTGATTAATTTGACACTTTGTTTAACAAATTTGGTCCTAATTTGCCGAAGTTATCGATCTACAAAGTGTGAAAAGTCACAAAAGTTTTGTGTTTGAGCACATAAAGTACTATTTGTCTTGGAAATTCATCTAGATGCAATCATGATGTGTTGTATCATTTTAAAGATCTCGTCGAGCTGATTAATTTGACACTTTGTTTAACAAATTTGGTCCTTATTTGCCGAAGTTATCGAGCTTCAAAGTTTGAAAAGTCACAAAAGTTGTGTGTTTGAGCACATAAAGTACTATTTTTCATGGAAATTCATCAAGATGCAATCATGATGTGTTGTGTTATTTTAAAGATCTCGTCGAGCTGATTAATTTGACACTTTGTTTACCAAATTTGGTCCTTATTTGCCGAAGTTATCGAGCTTCAAAGTTTGAAAAGTCACAAAAGTTGTGTGTTTGAGCACATAAAGTACTATTTTTCATGGAAATTCATCAAGATGCAATCATGATGTGTTGTGTTATTTTAAAGATCTCGTCGTGCTGATTAATTTGACACTTTGTTTAACAAATTTGGTCCTAATTTGCCGAAGTTATCGATCTACAAAGTGTGAAAAGTCACAAAAGTTTTGTGTTTGAGCACATAAAGTACTATTTGTCTTGGAAATTCATCAAGATGCAATCATGATGTGTTGTGTTATTTTAAAGATCTCGTCGTGCTGATTAATTTGACACTTTGTTTAACAAATTTCGTCCTAATTTGCCGAAGTTATCGATCTACAAAGTGTGAAAAGTCACAAAAGTTTTGTGTTTGAGCACATAAAGTACTATTTGTCTTGGAAATTCATCAAGATGCAATCATGATGTGTTGTGACATCTTCAACATCTCGTCGAGCTGATTAATGTGACACTTTGTTTAACAAATTTGTTTCTCATTTGCCGAAGTTATCGAGCTTCAAAGTTTGAAAAGTCATGAAAGTTTTGTGTTTGAGCATATAAACTCCTATTTGTCTTGGAAATTCATCAAGATGCAATCATGATGTGTTGTGTTATTTTAAAGATCTCGTCGTGCTGATTAATTTGACACTTTGTTTAACAAATTTGGTCCTAATTTGCCGAAGTTATCGATCTACAAAGTGTGAAAAGTCACAAAAGTTTTGTGTTTGAGCACATAAAGTACTATTTTTCTTGGAAATTCATCAAGATGCAATCATGATGTGTTGTGTTATTTTAAAGATCTCGTCGTGCTGATTAATTTGACACTTTGTTTAACAAATTTGGTCCTAATTTGCCGAAGTTATCGAGCTTCAAAGTTTGAAAAGTCACAAAAGTTGTGTGTTTGAGCACATAAAGTACTATTTGTCTTGGAAATTCAACAAGATGCAATCATGATGTGTTGTGTCATTTTAAAGATCTCGTCGAGCTGATTAATTTGACACTTTGTTTAACAAATTTGGGTCTCATTTGCCGAAGTTATCGATCTACAAAGTGTGAAAAGTCACAAAAGTTTTGTGTTTGAGCACATAAAGTACTATTTGTCTTGGAAATTCATCTAGATGCAATCATGATGTGTTGTATCATTTTAAAGATCTCGTCGAGCTGATTAATTTGACACTTTGTTTAACAAATTTGGTCCTTATTTGCCGAAGTTATCGAGCTTCAAAGTTTGAAAAGTCACAAAAGTTGTGTGTTTGAGCACATAAAGTACTATTTTTCATGGAAATTCATCAAGATGCAATCATGATGTGTTGTGTTATTTTAAAGATCTCGTCGAGCTGATTAATTTGACACTTTGTTTAACAAATTTGGTCCTTATTTGCCGAAGTTATCGAGCTTCAAAGTTTGAAAAGTCACAAAAGTTGTGTGTTTGAGCACATAAAGTACTATTTTTCATGGAAATTCATCAAGATGCAATCATGATGTGTTGTGTTATTTTAAAGATCTCGTCGTGCTGATTAATTTGACACTTTGTTTAACAAATTTGGTCCTAATTTGCCGAAGTTATCGATCTACAAAGTGTGAAAAGTCACAAAAGTTTTGTGTTTGAGCACATAAAGTACTATTTGTCTTGGAAATTCATCAAGATGCAATCATGATGTGTTGTGTCATTTTAAAGATCTCGTCGAGCTGATTAATTTGACACTTTGTTTAACAAATTTGGTCCTAATTTGCCGAAGTTATCGATCTACAAAGTGTGAAAAGTCACAAAAGTTTTGTGTTTGAGCACATAAAGTACTATTTGTCTTGGAAATTCATCTAGATGCAATCATGATGTGTTGTATCATTTTAAAGATCTCGTCGAGCTGATTAATTTGACACTTTGTTTAACAAATTTGGTCCTTATTTGCCGAAGTTATCGAGCTTCAAAGTTTGAAAAGTCACAAAAGTTGTGTGTTTGAGCACATAAAGTACTATTTTTCATGGAAATTCATCAAGATGCAATCATGATGTGTTGTGTTATTATAAAGATCTCGTCGTGCTGATTAATTTGACACTTTGTTTAACAAATTTGGTCCTAATTTGCCGAAGTTATCGATCTACAAAGTGTGAAAAGTCACAAAAGTTTTGTGTTTGAGCACATAAAGTACTATTTGTCTTGGAAATTCATCAAGATGCAATCATGATGTGTTGTGTCATTTTAAAGATCTCGTCGAGCTGATTAATTTGACACTTTGTTTAACAAATTTGGTCCTAATTTGCCGAAGTTATCGATCTACAAAGTGTGAAAAGTCACAAAAGTTTTGTGTTTGAGCACATAAAGTACTATTTGTCTTGGAAATTCATCTAGATGCAATCATGATGTGTTGTATCATTTTAAAGATCTCGTCGAGCTGATTAATTTGACACTTTGTTTAACAAATTTGGTCCTTATTTGCCGAAGTTATCGAGCTTCAAAGTTTGAAAAGTCACAAAAGTTGTGTGTTTGAGCACATAAAGTACTATTTTTCATGGAAATTCATCAAGATGCAATCATGATGTGTTGTGTTATTTTAAAGATCTCGTCGAGCTGATTAATTTGACACTTTGTTTAACAAATTTGGTCCTTATTTGCCGAAGTTATCGAGCTTCAAAGTTTGAAAAGTCACAAAAGTTGTGTGCTTGAGCACATAAAGTACTATTTTTCATGGAAATTCATCAAGATGCAATCATGATGTGTTGTGTTATTTTAAAGATCTCGTCGTGCTGATTAATTTGACACTTTGTTTAACAAATTTGGTCCTAATTTGCCGAAGTTATCGATCTACAAAGTGTGAAAAGTCACAAAAGTTTTGTGTTTGAGCACATAAAGTACTATTTGTCTTGGAAATTCATCAAGATGCAATCATGATGTGTTGTGTCATTTTAAAGATCTCGTCGAGCTGATTAATTTGACACTTTGTTTAACAAATTTGGTCCTAATTTGCCGAAGTTATCGATCTACAAAGTGTGAAAAGTCACAAAAGTTTTGTGTTTGAGCACATAAAGTACTATTTGTCTTGGAAATTCATCTAGATGCAATCATGATGTGTTGTATCATTTTAAAGATCTCGTCGAGCTGATTAATTTGACACTTTGTTTAACAAATTTGGTCCTTATTTGCCGAAGTTATCGAGCTTCAAAGTTTGAAAAGTCACAAAAGTTGTGTGTTTGAGCACATAAAGTACTATTTTTCATGGAAATTCATCAAGATGCAATCATGATGTGTTGTGTTATTTTAAAGATCTCGTCGAGCTGATTAATTTGACACTTTGTTTAACAAATTTGGTCCTTATTTGCCGAAGTTATCGAGCTTCAAAGTTTGAAAAGTCACAAAAGTTGTGTGTTTGAGCACATAAAGTACTATTTTTCATGGAAATTCATCAAGATGCAATCATGATGTGTTGTGTCATTTTAAAGATCTCGTCGTGCTGATTAATTTGACACTTTGTTTAACAAATTTGGTCCTAATTTGCCGAAGTTATCGATCTACAAAGTGTGAAAAGTCACAAAAGTTTTGTGTTTGAGCACATAAAGTACTATTTGTCTTGGAAATTCATCAAGATGCAATCATGATGTGTTGTGTCATTTTAAAGGTCTCGTCGTGCTGATTAATTTGACACTTTGTTTAACAAATTTGGTCCTAATTTGCCGAAGTTATCGATCTACAAAGTTTGAAAAGTCACAAAAGTTGTGTGTTTGAGCACATAAAGTACTATTTTTCATTGAAATTCATCAAGATGCAATCATGATATGTTGTGTTATTTTAAAGATCTCGTCGTGCTGATTAATTTGACACTTTGTTTAACAAATTTGGTCCTAATTTGCCGAAGTTATCGAGCTTCAAAGTTTGAAAAGTCACAAAAGTTGTGTGTTTGAGCACATAAAGTACTATTTGTCTTGGAAATTCAACAAGATGCAATCATGATGTGTTGTGTCATTTTAAAGATCTCGTGCTGATTAATTTGACACTTTGTTTAACAAATTTGGTCCTAATTTGCCGAAGTTATCGATCTACAAAGTGTGAAAAGTCACAAAAGTTTTGTGTTTGAGCACATAAAGTACTATTTGTCTTGGAAATTCATCAAGATGCAATCATGATGTGTTGTGTCATTTTAAAGGTCTCGTCGTGCTGATTAATTTGACACTTTGTTTAACAAATTTGGTCCTAATTTGCCGAAGTTATCGATCTACAAAGTTTGAAAAGTCACAAAAGTTGTGTGTTTGAGCACATAAAGTACTATTTGTCTTGGAAATTCATCTAGATGCAATCATGATGTGTTGTATCATTTTAAAGATCTCGTCGAGCTGATTAATTTGACACTTTGTTTAACAAATTTGGTCCTTATTTGCCGAAGTTATCGAGCTTCAAAGTTTGAAAAGTCACAAAAGTTGTGTGTTTGAGCACATAAAGTACTATTTTTCATGGAAATTCATCAAGATGCAATCATGATGTGTTGTGTTATTTTAAAGATCTCGTCGTGCTGATTAATTTGACACTTTGTTTAACAAATTTGGTCCTAATTTGCCGAAGTTATCGATCTACAAAGTGTGAAAAGTCACAAAAGTTTTGTGTTTGAGCACATAAAGTACTATTTGTCTTGGAAATTCATCAAGATGCAATCATGATGTGTTGTGTCATTTTAAAGATCTCGTCGAGCTGATTAATTTGACACTTTGTTTAACAAATTTGGTCCTTATTTGCCGAAGTTATCGATCTACAAAGTGTGAAAAGTCACAAAAGTTTTGTGTTTGAGCACATAAAGTACTATTTGTCTTGGAAATTCATCTATATGCAATCATGATGTGTTGTATCATTTTAACGATCTCGTCGAGCTGATTAATTTGACACTTTGTTTAACAAATTTGGTCCTTATTTGCCGAAGTTATCGAGCTTCAAAGTTTGAAAAGTCACAAAAGTTGTGTGTTTGAGCACATAAAGTACTATTTTTCATGGAAATTCATCAAGATGCAATCATGATGTGTTGTGTTATTTTAAAGATCTCGTCGAGCTGATTAATTTGACACTTTGTTTAACAAATTTGGTCCTAATTTGCCGAAGTTATCGATCTACAAAGTGTGAAAAGTCACAAAAGTTTTGTGTTTGAGCACATAAAGTACTATTTGTCTTGGAAATTCATCAAGATGCAATCATGATGTGTTGTGTCATTTTAAAGGTCTCGTCGTGCTGATTAATTTGACACTTTGTTTAAGAAATTTGGTCCTAATTTGCCGAAGTTATCGAGCTTCAAAGTTTGAAAAGTCATAAAAGTTGTGTGTTTGAGCATATAAAGTACTATTTGTCTTGGAAATTCATCAAGATGCAATCATGATGTGTTGTGACATCTTCAAAATCTCGTCGAGCTGATTAATGTGACACTTTGTTTAACAAATTTGGTCCTAATTTGCCGAAGTTATCGAGCTTCAAAGTTTGAAAAGTCACAAAAGTTGGGTGTTTGAGCACATAAAGTACTATTTGTCTTGGAAATTCATCAAGAGGCAATCATGATGTGTTGTGTCATTTTAAAGATCTCGTCGAGCTGATTAATTTGACACTTTGTTTAACAAATTTGGTTCTTATTTACCGAAGTTATCGAGCTTCAAAGTTTGAAAAGTCTCAAAAGTTGTGTGTTTGAGCACATAAAGTACTATTTTTCATGGAAATTCATCAAGATGCAATCATGATGTGTTGTGTTATTTTAAAGATCTCGTCGTGCTGATTAATTTGACACTTTGTTTAACAAATTTGGTCCTAATTTGCCGAAGTTATCGATCTACAAAGTGTGAAAAGTCACAAAAGTTTTGTGTTTGAGCACATAAAGTACTATTTGTCTTGGAAATTCATCAAGATGCAATCATGATGTGTTGTGTCATTTTAAAGGTCTCGTCGTGCTGATTAATTTGACACTTTGTTTAAGAAATTTGGTCCTAATTTGCCGAAGTTATCGATCTACAAAGTTTGAAAAGTCACAAAAGTTGTGTGTTTGAGCACATAAAGTACTATTTTTCATGGAAATTCATCAAGATGCAATCATGATGTGTTGTGACATCTTCAAAATCTCGTCGAGCTGATTAATGTGACACTTTGTTTAACAAATTTGGTCCTAATTTGCCGAAGTTATCGAGCTTCAAAGTTTGAAAAGTCACAAAAGTTGGGTGTTTGAGCACATAAAGTACTATTTGTCTTGGAAATTCATCAAGAGGCAATCATGATGTGTTGTGTCATTTTAAAGATCTCGTCGAGCTGATTAATTTGACACTTTGTTTAACAAATTTGGTTCTTATTTACCGAAGTTATCGAGCTTCAAAGTTTGAAAAGTCACAAAAGTTGTGTGTTTGAGCACATAAAGTACTATTTTTCATGGAAATTCATCAAGATGCAATCATGATGTGTTGTGTTATTTTAAAGATCTCGTCGTGCTGATTAATTTGACACTTTGTTTAACAAATTTGGTCCTAATTTGCCGAAGTTATCGAGCTTCAAAGTTTGAAAAGTCACAAAAGTTGTGTGTTTGAGCACATAAAGTACTATTTGTCTTGGAAATTCAACAAGATGCAATCATGATGTGTTGTGTCCTTTTAAAGATCTCGTCGAGCTGATTAATTTGACACTTTGTTTAACAAATTTGGTTTTTATTTACCGAAGTTATCGAGCTTCAATGTTTGAAAAGTCACAAAAGTTGTGTGTTTGAGCACATAAAGTACTATTTTTCATGGAAATTCATCAAGATGCAATCATGATATGTTGTGTTATTTTAAAGATCTCGTCGTGCTGATTAATTTGACACTTTGTTTAACAAAGTTGGTCCTAATTTGCCGAAGTTATCGAGCTTCAAAGTTTGAAAAGTCACAAAAGTTGTGTGTTTGAGCACATAAAGTACTATTTGTCTTGGAAATTCAACAAGATGCAATCATGATGTGTTGTGTCATTTTAAAGATCTCGTCGAGCTGATTAATTTGACACTTTGTTTAACAAATTTGGGTCTCATTTGCCGAAGTTATCGATCTACAAAGTGTGAAAAGTCACAAAAGTTTTGTGTTTGAGCACATAAAGTACTATTTGTCTTGGAAATTCATCTAGATGCAATCATGATGTGTTGTATCATTTTAAAGATCTCGTCGAGCTGATTAATTTGACACTTTGTTTAACAAATTTGGTCCTAATTTGCCGAAGTTATCGAGCTTCAAAGTTTGAAAAGTCACAAAAGTTGGGTGTTTGAGCACATAAAGTACTATTTGTCTTGGAAATTCATCAAGAGGCAATCATGATGTGTTGTGTCATTTTAAAGATCTCGTCGAGCTGATTAATTTGACACTTTGTTTAACAAATTTGGTTCTTATTTACCGAAGTTATCGAGCTTCAAAGTTTGAAAAGTCACAAAAGTTGTGTGTTTGAGCACATAAAGTACTATTTTTCATGGAAATTCATCAAGATGCAATCATGATGTGTTGTGTTATTTTAAAGATCTCGTCGTGCTGATTAATTTGACACTTTGTTTAACAAATTTGGTCCTAATTTGCCGAAGTTATCGAGCTTCAAAGTTTGAAAAGTCACAAAAGTTGTGTGTTTGAGCACATAAAGTACTATTTGTCTTGGAAATTCATCTAGATGCAATCATGATGTGTTGTATCATTTTAAAGATCTCGTCGAGCTGATTAATTTGACACTTTGTTTAACAAATTTGGTCCTTGTTTGCCGAAGTTATCGAGCTTCAAAGTTTGAAAAGTCACAAAAGTTGTGTGTTTGAGCACATAAAGTACTATTTTTCATGGAAATTCATCAAGATGCAATCATGATGTGTTGTGTTATTTTAAAGATCTCGTCGAGCTGATTAATTTGACACTTTGTTTAACAAATTTGGTCCTTATTTGCCGAAGTTATCGAGCTTCAAAGTTTGAAAAGTCACAAAAGTTGTGTGTTTGAGCACATAAAGTACTATTTTTCATGGAAATTCATCAAGATGCAATCATGATGTGTTGTGTTATTTTAAAGATCTCGTCGAGCTGATTAATTTGACACTTTGTTTAACAAATTTGTTTCTCATTTGCCGAAGTTATCGAGCTTCAAAGTTTGAAAAGTCACAAAAGTTGTGTGTTTGAGCACATAAAGTACTATTTTTCATGGAAATTCATCAAGATGCAATCATGATGTGTTGTGACATCTTCAAAATCTCGTCGAGCTGATTAATGTGACACTTTGTTTAACAAATTTGGTTCTCATTTGCCGATGTTATCGAGCTTCAAAGTTTGAAAAGTCATAAAAGTTGTGTGTTTGAGCATATAAAGTACTATTTGTCTTGGAAATTCATCAAGATGCAATCATGATGTGTTGTGACATCTTCAAAATCTCGTCGAGCTGATTAATGTGACACTTTGTTTAACAAATTTGTTTTTCATTTGCCGAAGTTATCGAGCTTCAAAGTTTGAAAAGTCATAAAAGTTGTGTGTTTGAGCATATAAAGTACTATTTGTCTTGGAAATTCATCAAGATGCAATCATGATGTGTTGTGACATCTTCAAAATCTCGTCGAGCTGATTAATGTGACACTTTGTTTAACAAATTTGGTCCTAATTTGCCGAAGTTATCGAGCTTCAAAGTTTGAAAAGTCACAAAAGTTGGGTGTTTGAGCACATAAAGTACTATTTGTCTTGGAAATTCATCAAGAGGCAATCATGATGTGTTGTGTCATTTTAAAGATCTCGTCGAGCTGATTAATTTGACACTTTGTTTAACAAATTTGGTTTTTATTTACCGAAGTTATCGAGCTTCAATGTTTGAAAAGTCACAAAAGTTGTGTGTTTGAGCACATAAAGTACTATTTTTCATGGAAATTCATCAAGATGCAATCATGATATGTTGTGTTATTTTAAAGATCTCGTCGTGCTGATTAATTTGACACTTTGTTTAACAAATTTGGTCCTAATTTGCCGAAGTTATCGAGCTTCAAAGTTTGAAAAGTCACAAAAGTTGTGTGTTTGAGCACATAAAGTACTATTTGTCTTGGAAATTCAACAAGATGCAATCATGATGTGTTGTGTCATTTTAAAGATCTCGTCGAGCTGATTAATTTGACACTTTGTTTAACAAATTTGGTCCTAATTTGCCGAAGTTATCGAGCTTCAAAGTTTGAAAAGTCACAAAAGTTGTGTGTTTGAGCACATAAAGTACTATTTGTCTTGGAAATTCATCTAGATGCAATCATGATGTGTTGTATCATTTTAAAGATCTCGTCGAGCTGATTAATTTGACACTTTGTTTAACAAATTTGGTCCTTATTTGCCGAAGTTATCGAGCTTCAAAGTTTGAAAAGTCACAAAAGTTGTGTGTTTGAGCACATAAAGTACTATTTTTCATGGAAATTCATCAAGATGCAATCATGATATGTTGTGTTATTTTAAAGATCTCGTCGTGCTGATTAATTTGACACTTTGTTTAACAAATTTGGTCCTAATTTGCCGAAGTTATCGAGCTTCAAAGTTTGAAAAGTCACAAAAGTTGTGTGTTTGAGCACATAAAGTACTATTTGTCTTGGAAATTCAACAAGATGCAATCATGATGTGTTGTGTCATTTTAAAGATCTCGTCGAGCTGATTAATTTGACACTTTGTTTAACAAATTTGTTTCTCATTTGCCGAAGTTATCGAGCTTCAAAGTTTGAAAAGTCATAAAAGTTGTGTGTTTGAACATATAAAGTACTATTTGTCTTGGAAATTCATCAAGATGCAATCATGATGTGTTGTGACATCTTCAAAATCTCGTCGAGCTGATTAATGTGACACTTTGTTTAACAAATTTGGTCCTAATTTGCCGAAGTTATCGAGCTTCAAAGTTTGAAAAGTCACAAAAGTTGGGTGTTTGAGCACATAAAGTACTATTTGTCTTGGAAATTCATCAAGAGGCAATCATGATGTGTTGTGTCATTTTAAAGATCTCGTCGAGCTGATTAATTTGACACTTTGTTTAACAAATTTGGTTTTTATTTACCGAAGTTATCGAGCTTCAAAGTTTGAAAAGTCACAAAAGTTGTGTGTTTGAGCACATAAAGTACTATTTGTCTTGGAAATTCAACAAGATGCAATCATGATGTGTTGTGTCATTTTAAAGATCTCGTCGAGCTGATTAATTTGACACTTTGTTTAACAAATTTGGTCCTAATTTGCCGAAGTTATCGAGCTTCAAAGTTTGAAAAGTCACAAAAGTTGTGTGTTTGAGCACATAAAGTACTATTTGTCTTGGAAATTCATCTAGATGCAATCATGATGTGTTGTATCATTTTAAAGATCTCGTCGAGCTGATTAATTTGACACTTTGTTTAACAAATTTGGTCCTAATTTGCCGAAGTTATCGAGCTTCAAAGTTTGAAAAGTCACAAAAGTTGTGTGTTTGAGCACATAAAGTACTATTTGTCTTGGAAATTCAACAAGATGCAATCATGATGTGTTGTGTCATTTTAAAGATCTCGTCGAGCTGATTAATTTGACACTTTGTTTAACAAATTTGGTCCTTATTTGCCGAAGTTATCGAGCTTCAAAGTTTGAAAAGTCACAAAAGTTGTGTGTTTGAGCACATAAAGTACTATTTTTCATGGAAATTCATCAAGATGCAATCATGATATGTTGTGTTATTTTAAAGATCTCGTCGTGCTGATTAATTTGACACTTTGTTTAACAAATTTGGTCCTAATTTGCCGAAGTTATCGAGCTTCAAAGTTTGAAAAGTCACAAAAGTTGTGTGTTTGAGCACATAAAGTACTATTTGTCTTGGAAATTCAACAAGATGCAATCATGATGTGTTGTGTCATTTTAAAGATCTCGTCGAGCTGATTAATTTGACACTTTGTTTAACAAATTTGGGTCTCATTTGCCGAAGTTATCGATCTACAAAGTGTGAAAAGTCACAAAAGTTTTGTGTTTGAGCACATAAAGTACTATTTGTCTTGGAAATTCATCTAGATGCAATCATGATGTGTTGTATCATTTTAAAGATCTCGTCGAGCTGATTAATTTGACACTTTGTTTAACAAATTTGGTCCTAATTTGCCGAAGTTATCGAGCTTCAAAGTTTGAAAAGTCACAAAAGTTGGGTGTTTGAGCACATAAAGTACTATTTGTCTTGGAAATTCATCAAGAGGCAATCATGATGTGTTGTGTCATTTTAAAGATCTCGTCGAGCTGATTAATTTGACACTTTGTTTAACAAATTTGGTTCTTATTTACCGAAGTTATCGAGCTTCAAAGTTTGAAAAGTCACAAAAGTTGTGTGTTTGAGCACATAAAGTACTATTTTTCATGGAAATTCATCAAGATGCAGTCATGATGTGTTGTGTTATTTTAAAGATCTCGTCGTGCTGATTAATTTGACACTTTGTTTAACAAATTTGGTCCTAATTTGCCGAAGTTATCGAGCTTCAAAGTTTGAAAAGTCACAAAAGTTGTGTGTTTGAGCACATAAAGTACTATTTGTCTTGGAAATTCAACAAGATGCAATCATGATGTGTTGTGTCATTTTAAAGATCTCGTCGAGCTGATTAATTTGACACTTTGTTTAACAAATTTGGTCCTTATTTGCCGAAGTTATCGAGCTTCAAAGTTTGAAAAGTCACAAAAGTTGTGTGTTTGAGCACATAAAGTACTATTTTTCATGGAAATTCATCAAGATGCAATCATGATATGTTGTGTTATTTTAAAGATCTCGTCGTGCTGATTAATTTGACACTTTGTTTAACAAATTTGGTCCTAATTTGCCGAAGTTATCGAGCTTCAAAGTTTGAAAAGTCACAAAAGTTGTGTGTTTGAGCACATAAAGTACTATTTGTCTTGGAAATTCAACAAGATGCAATCATGATGTGTTGTGTCATTTTAAAGATCTCGTCGAGCTGATTAATTTGACACTTTGTTTAAAAAATTTGGGTCTCATTTGCCGAAGTTATCGATCTACAAAGTGTGAAAAGTCACAAAAGTTTTGTGTTTGAGCACATAAAGTACTATTTGTCTTGGAAATTCATCTAGATGCAATCATGATGTGTTGTATCATTTTAAAGATCTCGTCGTGCTGATTAATTTGACACTTTGTTTAACAAATTTGGTCCTAATTTGCCGAAGTTATCGAGCTTCAAAGTTTGAAAAGTCACAAAAGTTGTGTGTTTGAGCACATAAAGTACTATTTGTCTTGGAAATTCAACAAGATGCAATCATGATGTGTTGTGTCATTTTAAAGATCTCGTCGAGCTGATTAATTTGACACTTTGTTTAAAAAATTTGGGTCTCATTTGCCGAAGTTATCGATCTACAAAGTGTGAAAAGTCACAAAAGTTTTGTGTTTGAGCACATAAAGTACTATTTGTCTTGGAAATTCATCTAGATGCAATCATGATGTGTTGTATCATTTTAAAGATCTCGTCGAGCTGATTAATTTGACACTTTGTTTAACAAATTTGGGTCTCATTTGCCGAAGTTATCGATCTACAAAGTGTGAAAAGTCACAAAAGTTTTGTGTTTGAGCACATAAAGTACTATTTGTCTTGGAAATTCATCTAGATGCAAGCATGATGTGTTGTATCATTTTAAAGATCTCGTCGAGCTGATTAATTTGACACTTTGTTTAACAAATTTGGTCCTTATTTGCCGAAGTTATCGAGCTTCAAAGTTTGAAAAGTCACAAAAGTTGTGTGTTTGAGCACATAAAGTACTATTTTTCATGGAAATTCATCAAGATGCAATCATGATGTGTTGTGTTATTTTAAAGATCTCGTCGAGCTGATTAATTTGACACTTTGTTTACCAAATTTGGTCCTTATTTGCCGAAGTTATCGAGCTTCAAAGTTTGAAAAGTCACAAAAGTTGTGTGTTTGAGCACATAAAGTACTATTTTTCATGGAAATTCATCAAGATGCAATCATGATGTGTTGTGTTATTTTAAAGATCTCGTCGTGCTGATTAATTTGACACTTTGTTTAACAAATTTGGTCCTAATTTGCCGAAGTTATCGATCTACAAAGTGTGAAAAGTCACAAAAGTTTTGTGTTTGAGCACATAAAGTACTATTTGTCTTGGAAATTCATCAAGATGCAATCATGATGTGTTGTGTTATTTTAAAGATCTCGTCGTGCTGATTAATTTGACACTTTGTTTAACAAATTTGGTCCTAATTTGCCGAAGTTATCGATCTACAAAGTGTGAAAAGTCACAAAAGTTTTGTGTTTGAGCACATAAAGTACTATTTGTCTTGGAAATTCATCAAGATGCAATCATGATGTGTTGTGACATCTTCAACATCTCGTCGAGCTGATTAATGTGACACTTTGTTTAACAAATTTGTTTCTCATTTGCCGAAGTTATCGAGCTTCAAAGTTTGAAAAGTCATGAAAGTTTTGTGTTTGAGCATATAAACTCCTATTTGTCTTGGAAATTCATCAAGATGCAATCATGATGTGTTGTGACATCTTCAAAATCTCGTCGAGCTTATTAATGTGACACTTTGTTTAACAAATTTGATTCTCATTTGCCGATGTTATCGAGCTTCAAAGTTTGAAAAGTCATAAAAGTTGTGTGTTTGAGCATATAAAGTACTATTTGTTTTGGAAATTCATCAAGATGCAATCATGATGTGTTGTGACATCTTCAAAATCTCGTCGAGCTGATTAATGTGACACTTTGTTTAACAAATTTGGTCCTAATTTGCCGAAGTTATCGAGCTTCAAAGTTTGAAAAGTCACAAAAGTTGTGTGTTTGAGCACATAAAGTACTACTTGTCTTGGAAATTCATCAAGAGGCAATCATGATATGTTGTGTCATTTTAAAGATCTCGTCGAGCTGATTAATTTGACACTTTGTTTAACAAATTTGGTTCTTATTTACCGAAGTTATCGAGCTTCAAAGTTTGAAAAGTCACAAAAGTTGTGTGTTTGAGCACATAAAGTACTATTTTTCATGGAAATTCATCAAGATGCAGTCATGATGTGTTGTGTTATTTTAAAGATCTCGTCGTGCTGATTAATTTGACACTTTGTTTAACAAATTTGGTCCTAATTTGCCGAAGTTATCGAGCTTCAAAGTTTGAAAAGTCACAAAAGTTGTGTGTTTGAGCACATAAAGTACTATTTGTCTTGGAAATTCAACAAGATGCAATCATGATGTGTTGTGTCATTTTAAAGATCTCGTCGAGCTGATTAATTTGACACTTTGTTTAACAAATTTGGTCCTTATTTGCCGAAGTTATCGAGCTTCAAAGTTTGAAAAGTCACAAAAGTTGTGTGTTTGAGCACATAAAGTACTATTTTTCATGGAAATTCATCAAGATGCAATCATGATATGTTGTGTTATTTTAAAGATCTCGTCGTGCTGATTAATTTGACACTTTGTTTAACAAATTTGGTCCTAATTTGCCGAAGTTATCGAGCTTGAAAGTTTGAAAAGTCACAAAAGTTGTGTGTTTGAGCACATAAAGTACTATTTGTCTTGGAAATTCAACAAGATGCAATCATGATGTGTTGTGTCATTTTAAAGATCTCGTCGAGCTGATTAATTTGACACTTTGTTTAAAAAATTTGGGTCTCATTTGCCGAAGTTATCGATCTACAAAGTGTGAAAAGTCACAAAAGTTTTGTGTTTGAGCACATAAAGTACTATTTGTCTTGGAAATTCATCTAGATGCAATCATGATGTGTTGTATCATTTTAAAGATCTCGTCGTGCTGATTAATTTGACACTTTGTTTAACAAATTTGGTCCTAATTTGCCGAAGTTATCGAGCTTCAAAGTTTGAAAAGTCACAAAAGTTGTGTGTTTGAGCACATAAAGTACTATTTGTCTTGGAAATTCAACAAGATGCAATCATGATGTGTTGTGTCATTTTAAAGATCTCGTCGAGCTGATTAATTTGACACTTTGTTTAAAAAATTTGGGTCTCATTTGCCGAAGTTATCGATCTACAAAGTGTGAAAAGTCACAAAAGTTTTGTGTTTGAGCACATAAAGTACTATTTGTCTTGGAAATTCATCTAGATGCAATCATGATGTGTTGTATCATTTTAAAGATCTCGTCGAGCTGATTAATTTGACACTTTGTTTAACAAATTTGGGTCTCATTTGCCGAAGTTATCGATCTACAAAGTGTGAAAAGTCACAAAAGTTTTGTGTTTGAGCACATAAAGTACTATTTGTCTTGGAAATTCATCTAGATGCAAGCATGATGTGTTGTATCATTTTAAAGATCTCGTCGAGCTGATTAATTTGACACTTTGTTTAACAAATTTGGTCCTTATTTGCCGAAGTTATCGAGCTTCAAAGTTTGAAAAGTCACAAAAGTTGTGTGTTTGAGCACATAAAGTACTATTTTTCATGGAAATTCATCAAGATGCAATCATGATGTGTTGTGTTATTTTAAAGATCTCGTCGAGCTGATTAATTTGACACTTTGTTTACCAAATTTGGTCCTTATTTGCCGAAGTTATCGAGCTTCAAAGTTTGAAAAGTCACAAAAGTTGTGTGTTTGAGCACATAAAGTACTATTTTTCATGGAAATTCATCAAGATGCAATCATGATGTGTTGTGTTATTTTAAAGATCTCGTCGTGCTGATTAATTTGACACTTTGTTTAACAAATTTGGTCCTAATTTGCCGAAGTTATCGATCTACAAAGTGTGAAAAGTCACAAAAGTTTTGTGTTTGAGCACATAAAGTACTATTTGTCTTGGAAATTCATCAAGATGCAATCATGATGTGTTGTGTTATTTTAAAGATCTCGTCGTGCTGATTAATTTGACACTTTGTTTAACAAATTTGGTCCTAATTTGCCGAAGTTATCGATCTACAAAGTGTGAAAAGTCACAAAAGTTTTGTGTTTGAGCACATAAAGTACTATTTGTCTTGGAAATTCATCAAGATGCAATCATGATGTGTTGTGACATCTTCAACATCTCGTCGAGCTGATTAATGTGACACTTTGTTTAACAAATTTGTTTCTCATTTGCCGAAGTTATCGAGCTTCAAAGTTTGAAAAGTCATGAAAGTTTTGTGTTTGAGCATATAAACTCCTATTTGTCTTGGAAATTCATCAAGATGCAATCATGATGTGTTGTGACATCTTCAAAATCTCGTCGAGCTTATTAATGTGACACTTTGTTTAACAAATTTGATTCTCATTTGCCGATGTTATCGAGCTTCAAAGTTTGAAAAGTCATAAAAGTTGTGTGTTTGAGCATATAAAGTACTATTTGTTTTGGAAATTCATCAAGATGCAATCATGATGTGTTGTGACATCTTCAAAATCTCGTCGAGCTGATTAATGTGACACTTTGTTTAACAAATTTGGTCCTAATTTGCCGAAGTTATCGAGCTTCAAAGTTTGAAAAGTCACAAAAGTTGTGTGTTTGAGCACATAAAGTACTACTTGTCTTGGAAATTCAACAAGATGCAATCATGATGTGTTGTGTCATTTTAAAGATCTCGTCGAGCTGATTAATTTGACACTTTGTTTAACAAATTTGGGTCTCATTTGCCGAAGTTATCGATCTACAAAGTGTGAAAAGTCACAAAAGTTTTGTGTTTGAGCACATAAAGTACTATTTGTCTTGGAAATTCATCTAGATGCAATCATGATGTGTTGTATCATTTTAAAGATCTCGTCGAGCTGATTAATTTGACACTTTGTTTAACAAATTTGGTCCTTATTTGCCGAAGTTATCGAGCTTCAAAGTTTGAAAAGTCACAAAAGTTGTGTGTTTGAGCACATAAAGTACTATTTTTCATGGAAATTCATCAAGATGCAATCATGATATGTTGTGTTATTTTAAAGATCTCGTCGTGCTGATTAATTTGACACTTTGTTTAACAAATTTGGTCCTAATTTGCCGAAGTTATCGAGCTTCAAAGTTTGAAAAGTCACAAAAGTTGTGTGTTTGAGCACATAAAGTACTATTTGTCTTGGAAATTCAACAAGATGCAATTATGATGTGTTGTGTCATTTTAAAGATCTCGTCGAGCTGATTAATTTGACACTTTGTTTAAAAAATTTGGGTCTCATTTGCCGAAGTTATCGATCTACAAAGTGTGAAAAGTCACAAAAGTTTTGTGTTTGAGCACATAAAGTACTATTTGTCTTGGAAATTCATCTAGATGCAATCATGATGTGTTGTATCATTTTAAAGATCTCGTCGAGCTGATTAATTTGACACTTTGTTTAACAAATTTGGGTCTCATTTGCCGAAGTTATCGATCTACAAAGTGTGAAAAGTCACAAAAGTTTTGTGTTTGAGCACATAAAGTACTATTTGTCTTGGAAATTCATCTAGATGCAAGCATGATGTGTTGTATCATTTTAAAGATCTCGTCGAGCTGATTAATTTGACACTTTGTTTAACAAATTTGGTCCTAATTTGCCGAAGTTATCGAGCTTCAAAGTTTGAAAAGTCACAAAAGTTGGGTGTTTGAGCACATAAAGTACTATTTGTCTTGGAAATTCATCAAGAGGCAATCATGATGTGTTGTGTCATTTTAAAGATCTCGTCGAGCTGATTAATTTGACACTTTGTTTAACAAATTTGGTTCTTATTTACCGAAGTTATCGAGCTTCAAAGTTTGAAAAGTCACAAAAGTTGTGTGTTTGAGCACATAAAGTACTATTTTTCATGGAAATTCATCAAGATGCAGTCATGATGTGTTGTGTTATTTTAAAGATCTCGTCGTGCTGATTAATTTGACACTTTGTTTAACAAATTTGGTCCTAATTTGCCGAAGTTATCGAGCTTCAAAGTTTGAAAAGTCACAAAAGTTGTGTGTTTGAGCACATAAAGTACTATTTGTCTTGGAAATTCATCTAGATGCAATCATGATGTGTTGTATCATTTTAAAGATCTCGTCGAGCTGATTAATTTGACACTTTGTTTAACAAATTTGGTCCTTATTTGCCGAAGTTATCGAGCTTCAAAGTTTGAAAAGTCACAAAAGTTGTGTGTTTGAGCACATAAAGTACTATTTTTCATGGAAATTCATCAAGATGCAATCATGATATGTTGTGTTATTTTAAAGATCTCGTCGTGCTGATTAATTTGACACTTTGTTTAACAAATTTGGTCCTAATTTGCCGAAGTTATCGAGCTTCAAAGTTTGAAAAGTCACAAAAGTTGTGTGTTTGAGCACATAAAGTACTATTTGTCTTGGAAATTCAACAAGATGCAATCATGATGTGTTGTGTCATTTTAAAGATCTCGTCGAGCTGATTAATTTGACACTTTGTTTAAAAAATTTGGGTCTCATTTGCCGAAGTTATCGATCTACAAAGTGTGAAAAGTCACAAAAGTTTTGTGTTTGAGCACATAAAGTACTATTTGTCTTGGAAATTCATCTAGATGCAATCATGATGTGTTGTATCATTTTAAAGATCTCGTCGTGCTGATTAATTTGACACTTTGTTTAACAAATTTGGTCCTAATTTGCCGAAGTTATCGAGCTTCAAAGTTTGAAAAGTCACAAAAGTTGTGTGTTTGAGCACATAAAGTACTATTTGTCTTGGAAATTCAACAAGATGCAATCATGATGTGTTGTGTCATTTTAAAGATCTCGTCGAGCTGATTAATTTGACACTTTGTTTAAAAAATTTGGGTCTCATTTGCCGAAGTTATCGATCTACAAAGTGTGAAAAGTCACAAAAGTTTTGTGTTTGAGCACATAAAGTACTATTTGTCTTGGAAATTCATCTAGATGCAAGCATGATGTGTTGTATCATTTTAAAGATCTCGTCGAGCTGATTAATTTGACACTTTGTTTAACAAATTTGGTCCTTATTTGCCGAAGTTATCGAGCTTCAAAGTTTGAAAAGTCACAAAAGTTGTGTGTTTGAGCACATAAAGTACTATTTTTCATGGAAATTCATCAAGATGCAATCATGATGTGTTGTGTTATTTTAAAGATCTCGTCGAGCTGATTAATTTGACACTTTGTTTACCAAATTTGGTCCTTATTTGCCGAAGTTATCGAGCTTCAAAGTTTGAAAAGTCACAAAAGTTGTGTGTTTGAGCACATAAAGTACTATTTTTCATGGAAATTCATCAAGATGCAATCATGATGTGTTGTGTTATTTTAAAGATCTCGTCGTGCTGATTAATTTGACACTTTGTTTAACAAATTTGGTCCTAATTTGCCGAAGTTATCGATCTACAAAGTGTGAAAAGTCACAAAAGTTTTGTGTTTGAGCACATAAAGTACTATTTGTCTTGGAAATTCATCAAGATGCAATCATGATGTGTTGTGACATCTTCAACATCTCGTCGAGCTGATTAATGTGACACTTTGTTTAACAAATTTGTTTCTCATTTGCCGAAGTTATCGAGCTTCAAAGTTTGAAAAGTCATGAAAGTTTTGTGTTTGAGCATATAAACTCCTATTTGTCTTGGAAATTCATCAAGATGCAATCATGATGTGTTGTGACATCTTCAAAATCTCGTCGAGCTTATTAATGTGACACTTTGTTTAACAAATTTGATTCTCATTTGCCGATGTTATCGAGCTTCAAAGTTTGAAAAGTCATAAAAGTTGTGTGTTTGAGCATATAAAGTACTATTTGTTTTGGAAATTCATCAAGATGCAATCATGATGTGTTGTGACATCTTCAAAATCTCGTCGAGCTGATTAATGTGACACTTTGTTTAACAAATTTGGTCCTAATTTGCCGAAGTTATCGAGCTTCAAAGTTTGAAAAGTCACAAAAGTTGTGTGTTTGAGCACATAAAGTACTATTTTTCATGGAAATTCATCAAGATGCAATCATGATATGTTGTGTTATTTTAAAGATCTCGTCGTGCTGATTAATTTGACACTTTGTTTAACAAATTTGGTCCTAATTTGCCGAAGTTATCGAGCTTCAAAGTTTGAAAAGTCACAAAAGTTGTGTGTTTGAGCACATAAAGTACTATTTGTCTTGGAAATTCAACAAGATGCAATTATGATGTGTTGTGTCATTTTAAAGATCTCGTCGAGCTGATTAATTTGACACTTTGTTTAAAAAATTTGGGTCTCATTTGCCGAAGTTATCGATCTACAAAGTGTGAAAAGTCACAAAAGTTTTGTGTTTGAGCACATAAAGTACTATTTGTCTTGGAAATTCATCTAGATGCAATCATGATGTGTTGTATCATTTTAAAGATCTCGTCGAGCTGATTAATTTGACACTTTGTTTAACAAATTTGGGTCTCATTTGCCGAAGTTATCGATCTACAAAGTGTGAAAAGTCACAAAAGTTTTGTGTTTGAGCACATAAAGTACTATTTGTCTTGGAAATTCATCTAGATGCAAGCATGATGTGTTGTATCATTTTAAAGATCTCGTCGAGCTGATTAATTTGACACTTTGTTTAACAAATTTGGTCCTAATTTGCCGAAGTTATCGAGCTTCAAAGTTTGAAAAGTCACAAAAGTTGGGTGTTTGAGCACATAAAGTACTATTTGTCTTGGAAATTCATCAAGAGGCAATCATGATGTGTTGTGTCATTTTAAAGATCTCGTCGAGCTGATTAATTTGACACTTTGTTTAACAAATTTGGTTCTTATTTACCGAAGTTATCGAGCTTCAAAGTTTGAAAAGTCACAAAAGTTGTGTGTTTGAGCACATAAAGTACTATTTTTCATGGAAATTCATCAAGATGCAGTCATGATGTGTTGTGTTATTTTAAAGATCTCGTCGTGCTGATTAATTTGACACTTTGTTTAACAAATTTGGTCCTAATTTGCCGAAGTTATCGAGCTTCAAAGTTTGAAAAGTCACAAAAGTTGTGTGTTTGAGCACATAAAGTACTATTTGTCTTGGAAATTCATCTAGATGCAATCATGATGTGTTGTATCATTTTAAAGATCTCGTCGAGCTGATTAATTTGACACTTTGTTTAACAAATTTGGTCCTTATTTGCCGAAGTTATCGAGCTTCAAAGTTTGAAAAGTCACAAAAGTTGTGTGTTTGAGCACATAAAGTACTATTTTTCATGGAAATTCATCAAGATGCAATCATGATATGTTGTGTTATTTTAAAGATCTCGTCGTGCTGATTAATTTGACACTTTGTTTAACAAATTTGGTCCTAATTTGCCGAAGTTATCGAGCTTCAAAGTTTGAAAAGTCACAAAAGTTGTGTGTTTGAGCACATAAAGTACTATTTGTCTTGGAAATTCAACAAGATGCAATCATGATGTGTTGTGTCATTTTAAAGATCTCGTCGAGCTGATTAATTTGACACTTTGTTTAAAAAATTTGGGTCTCATTTGCCGAAGTTATCGATCTACAAAGTGTGAAAAGTCACAAAAGTTTTGTGTTTGAGCACATAAAGTACTATTTGTCTTGGAAATTCATCTAGATGCAATCATGATGTGTTGTATCATTTTAAAGATCTCGTCGTGCTGATTAATTTGACACTTTGTTTAACAAATTTGGTCCTAATTTGCCGAAGTTATCGAGCTTCAAAGTTTGAAAAGTCACAAAAGTTGTGTGTTTGAGCACATAAAGTACTATTTGTCTTGGAAATTCAACAAGATGCAATCATGATGTGTTGTGTCATTTTAAAGATCTCGTCGAGCTGATTAATTTGACACTTTGTTTAAAAAATTTGGGTCTCATTTGCCGAAGTTATCGATCTACAAAGTGTGAAAAGTCACAAAAGTTTTGTGTTTGAGCACATAAAGTACTATTTGTCTTGGAAATTCATCTAGATGCAAGCATGATGTGTTGTATCATTTTAAAGATCTCGTCGAGCTGATTAATTTGACACTTTGTTTAACAAATTTGGTCCTTATTTGCCGAAGTTATCGAGCTTCAAAGTTTGAAAAGTCACAAAAGTTGTGTGTTTGAGCACATAAAGTACTATTTTTCATGGAAATTCATCAAGATGCAATCATGATGTGTTGTGTTATTTTAAAGATCTCGTCGAGCTGATTAATTTGACACTTTGTTTACCAAATTTGGTCCTTATTTGCCGAAGTTATCGAGCTTCAAAGTTTGAAAAGTCACAAAAGTTGTGTGTTTGAGCACATAAAGTACTATTTTTCATGGAAATTCATCAAGATGCAATCATGATGTGTTGTGTTATTTTAAAGATCTCGTCGTGCTGATTAATTTGACACTTTGTTTAACAAATTTGGTCCTAATTTGCCGAAGTTATCGATCTACAAAGTGTGAAAAGTCACAAAAGTTTTGTGTTTGAGCACATAAAGTACTATTTGTCTTGGAAATTCATCAAGATGCAATCATGATGTGTTGTGACATCTTCAACATCTCGTCGAGCTGATTAATGTGACACTTTGTTTAACAAATTTGTTTCTCATTTGCCGAAGTTATCGAGCTTCAAAGTTTGAAAAGTCATGAAAGTTTTGTGTTTGAGCATATAAACTCCTATTTGTCTTGGAAATTCATCAAGATGCAATCATGATGTGTTGTGACATCTTCAAAATCTCGTCGAGCTTATTAATGTGACACTTTGTTTAACAAATTTGATTCTCATTTGCCGATGTTATCGAGCTTCAAAGTTTGAAAAGTCATAAAAGTTGTGTGTTTGAGCATATAAAGTACTATTTGTTTTGGAAATTCATCAAGATGCAATCATGATGTGTTGTGACATCTTCAAAATCTCGTCGAGCTGATTAATGTGACACTTTGTTTAACAAATTTGGTCCTAATTTGCCGAAGTTATCGAGCTTCAAAGTTTGAAAAGTCACAAAAGTTGTGTGTTTGAGCACATAAAGTACTACTTGTCTTGGAAATTCAACAAGATGCAATCATGATGTGTTGTGTCATTTTAAAGATCTCGTCGAGCTGATTAATTTGACACTTTGTTTAACAAATTTGGGTCTCATTTGCCGAAGTTATCGATCTACAAAGTGTGAAAAGTCACAAAAGTTTTGTGTTTGAGCACATAAAGTACTATTTGTCTTGGAAATTCATCTAGATGCAATCATGATGTGTTGTATCATTTTAAAGATCTCGTCGAGCTGATTAATTTGACACTTTGTTTAACAAATTTGGTCCTTATTTGCCGAAGTTATCGAGCTTCAAAGTTTGAAAAGTCACAAAAGTTGTGTGTTTGAGCACATAAAGTACTATTTTTCATGGAAATTCATCAAGATGCAATCATGATATGTTGTGTTATTTTAAAGATCTCGTCGTGCTGATTAATTTGACACTTTGTTTAACAAATTTGGTCCTAATTTGCCGAAGTTATCGAGCTTCAAAGTTTGAAAAGTCACAAAAGTTGTGTGTTTGAGCACATAAAGTACTATTTGTCTTGGAAATTCAACAAGATGCAATTATGATGTGTTGTGTTATTTTAAAGATCTCGTCGTGCTGATTAATTTGACACTTTGTTTAACAAATTTGGTCCTAATTTGCCGAAGTTATCGATCTACAAAGTGTGAAAAGTCACAAAAGTTTTGTGTTTGAGCACATAAAGTACTATTTGTCTTGGAAATTCATCAAGATGCAATCATGATGTGTTGTGTTATTTTAAAGATCTCGTCGTGCTGATTAATTTGACACTTTGTTTAACAAATTTGGTCCTAATTTGCCGAAGTTATCGATCTACAAAGTGTGAAAAGTCACAAAAGTTTTGTGTTTGAGCACATAAAGTACTATTTGTCTTGGAAATTCATCAAGATGCAATCATGATGTGTTGTGACATCTTCAACATCTCGTCGAGCTGATTAATGTGACACTTTGTTTAACAAATTTGTTTCTCATTTGCCGAAGTTATCGAGCTTCAAAGTTTGAAAAGTCATGAAAGTTTTGTGTTTGAGCATATAAACTCCTATTTGTCTTGGAAATTCATCAAGATGCAATCATGATGTGTTGTGACATCTTCAAAATCTCGTCGAGCTTATTAATGTGACACTTTGTTTAACAAATTTGATTCTCATTTGCCGATGTTATCGAGCTTCAAAGTTTGAAAAGTCATAAAAGTTGTGTGTTTGAGCATATAAAGTACTATTTGTTTTGGAAATTCATCAAGATGCAATCATGATGTGTTGTGACATCTTCAAAATCTCGTCGAGCTGATTAATGTGACACTTTGTTTAACAAATTTGGTCCTAATTTGCCGAAGTTATCGAGCTTCAAAGTTTGAAAAGTCACAAAAGTTGTGTGTTTGAGCACATAAAGTACTACTTGTCTTGGAAATTCAACAAGATGCAATCATGATGTGTTGTGTCATTTTAAAGATCTCGTCGAGCTGATTAATTTGACACTTTGTTTAACAAATTTGGGTCTCATTTGCCGAAGTTATCGATCTACAAAGTGTGAAAAGTCACAAAAGTTTTGTGTTTGAGCACATAAAGTACTATTTGTCTTGGAAATTCTTCTAGATGCAATCATGATGTGTTGTATCATTTTAAAGATCTCGTCGAGCTGATTAATTTGACACTTTGTTTAACAAATTTGGTCCTTATTTGCCGAAGTTATCGAGCTTCAAAGTTTGAAAAGTCACAAAAGTTGTGTGTTTGAGCACATAAAGTACTATTTTTCATGGAAATTCATCAAGATGCAATCATGATATGTTGTGTTATTTTAAAGATCTCGTCGTGCTGATTAATTTGACACTTTGTTTAACAAATTTGGTCCTAATTTGCCGAAGTTATCGAGCTTCAAAGTTTGAAAAGTCACAAAAGTTGTGTGTTTGAGCACATAAAGTACTATTTGTCTTGGAAATTCAACAAGATGCAATTATGATGTGTTGTGTCATTTTAAAGATCTCGTCGAGCTGATTAATTTGACACTTTGTTTAAAAAATTTGGGTCTCATTTGCCGAAGTTATCGATCTACAAAGTGTGAAAAGTCACAAAAGTTTTGTGTTTGAGCACATAAAGTACTATTTGTCTTGGAAATTCATCTAGATGCAATCATGATGTGTTGTATCATTTTAAAGATCTCGTCGAGCTGATTAATTTGACACTTTGTTTAACAAATTTGGGTCTCATTTGCCGAAGTTATCGATCTACAAAGTGTGAAAAGTCACAAAAGTTTTGTGTTTGAGCACATAAAGTACTATTTGTCTTGGAAATTCATCTAGATGCAAGCATGATGTGTTGTATCATTTTAAAGATCTCGTCGAGCTGATTAATTTGACACTTTGTTTAACAAATTTGGTCCTTATTTGCCGAAGTTATCGAGCTTCAAAGTTTGAAAAGTCACAAAAGTTGTGTGTTTGAGCACATAAAGTACTATTTTTCATGGAAATTCATCAAGATGCAATCATGATGTGTTGTGTTATTTTAAAGATCTCGTCGAGCTGATTAATTTGACACTTTGTTTACCAAATTTGGTCCTTATTTGCCGAAGTTATCGAGCTTCAAAGTTTGAAAAGTCACAAAAGTTGTGTGTTTGAGCACATAAAGTACTATTTTTCATGGAAATTCATCAAGATGCAATCATGATGTGTTGTGTTATTTTAAAGATCTCGTCGTGCTGATTAATTTGACACTTTGTTTAACAAATTTGGTCCTAATTTGCCGAAGTTATCGATCTACAAAGTGTGAAAAGTCACAAAAGTTTTGTGTTTGAGCACATAAAGTACTATTTGTCTTGGAAATTCATCAAGATGCAATCATGATGTGTTGTGTTATTTTAAAGATCTCGTCGTGCTGATTAATTTGACACTTTGTTTAACAAATTTCGTCCTAATTTGCCGAAGTTATCGATCTACAAAGTGTGAAAAGTCACAAAAGTTTTGTGTTTGAGCACATAAAGTACTATTTGTCTTGGAAATTCATCAAGATGCAATCATGATGTGTTGTGACATCTTCAACATCTCGTCGAGCTGATTAATGTGACACTTTGTTTAACAAATTTGTTTCTCATTTGCCGAAGTTATCGAGCTTCAAAGTTTGAAAAGTCATGAAAGTTTTGTGTTTGAGCATATAAACTCCTATTTGTCTTGGAAATTCATCAAGATGCAATCATGATGTGTTGTGACATCTTCAAAATCTCGTCGAGCTTATTAATGTGACACTTTGTTTAACAAATTTGATTCTCATTTGCCGATGTTATCGAGCTTCAAAGTTTGAAAAGTCATAAAAGTTGTGTGTTTGAGCATATAAAGTACTATTTGTCTTGGAAATTCATCAAGATGCAATCATGATGTGTTGTGACATCTTCAAAATCTCGTCGAGCTGATTAATGTGACACTTTGTTTAACAAATTTGTTTCTCATTTGCCGAAGTTATCGAGCTTCAAAGTTTGAAAAGTCATAAAAGTTGTGTGTTTGAGCATATAAAGTACTATTTGTTTTGGAAATTCATCAAGATGCAATCATGATGTGTTGTGACATCTTCAAAATCTCGTCGAGCTGATTAATGTGACACTTTGTTTAACAAATTTGGTCCTAATTTGCCGAAGTTATCGAGCTTCAAAGTTTGAAAAGTCACAAAAGTTGTGTGTTTGAGCACATAAAGTACTATTTGTCTTGGAAATTCAACAAGATGCAATCATGATGTGTTGTGTCATTTTAAAGATCTCGTCGAGCTGATTAATTTGACACTTTGTTTAACAAATTTGGGTCTCATTTGCCGAAGTTATCGATCTACAAAGTGTGAAAAGTCACAAAAGTTTTGTGTTTGAGCACATAAAGTACTATTTGTCTTGGAAATTCATCTAGATGCAATCATGATGTGTTGTATCATTTTAAAGATCTCGTCGAGCTGATTAATTTGACACTTTGTTTAACAAATTTGGTCCTTATTTGCCGAAGTTATCGAGCTTCAAAGTTTGAAAAGTCACAAAAGTTGTGTGTTTGAGCACATAAAGTACTATTTTTCATGGAAATTCATCAAGATGCAATCATGATGTGTTGTGTTATTTTAAAGATCTCGTCGAGCTGATTAATTTGACACTTTGTTTAACAAATTTGGTCCTTATTTGCCGAAGTTATCGAGCTTCAAAGTTTGAAAAGTCACAAAAGTTGTGTGTTTGAGCACATAAAGTACTATTTTTCATGGAAATTCATCAAGATGCAATCATGATGTGTTGTGTTATTTTAAAGATCTCGTCGTGCTGATTAATTTGACACTTTGTTTAACAAATTTGGTCCTAATTTGCCGAAGTTATCGATCTACAAAGTGTGAAAAGTCACAAAAGTTTTGTGTTTGAGCACATAAAGTACTATTTGTCTTGGAAATTCATCAAGATGCAATCATGATGTGTTGTGTCATTTTAAAGATCTCGTCGAGCTGATTAATTTGACACTTTGTTTAACAAATTTGGACCTTATTTGCCGAAGTTATCGAGCTTCAAAGTTTGAAAAGTCATAAAAGTTGTGTGTTTGAGCATATAAAGTACTATTTTTCATGGAAATTCATCAAGATGCAATCATGATGTGTTGTGACATCTTCAAAATCTCGTCGAGCTGATTAATGTGACACTTTGTTTAACAAATTTGTTTCTCATTTGCCGAAGTTATCGAGCTTCAAAGTTTGAAAAGTCATGAAAGTTGTGTGTTTGAGCATATAAAGTACTATTTGTCTTGGAAATTCATCAAGATGCAATCATGATGTGTTGTGACATCTTCAAAATCTCGTCGAGCTGATTAATGTGACACTTTGTTTAACAAATTTGGTCCTAATTTGCCGAAGTTATCGAGCTTCAAAGTTTGAAAAGTCACAAAAGTTGGGTGTTTGAGCACATAAAGTACTATTTGTCTTGGAAATTCATCAAGAGGCAATCATGATGTGTTGTGTCATTTTAAAGATCTCGTCGAGCTGATTAATTTGACACTTTGTTTAACAAATTTGGTCCTAATTTGCCGAAGTTATCGAGCTTCAAAGTTTGAAAAGTCACAAAAGTTGTGTGTTTGAGCACATAAAGTACTATTTGTCTTGGAAATTCAACAAGATGCAATCATGATGTGTTGTGTCATTTTAAAGATCTCGTCGAGCTGATTAATTTGACACTTTGTTTAACAAATTTGGGTCTCATTTGCCGAAGTTATCGATCTACAAAGTGTGAAAAGTCACAAAAGTTTTGTGTTTGAGCACATAAAGTACTATTTGTCTTGGAAATTCATCTAGATGCAATCATGATGTGTTGTATCATTTTAAAGATCTCGTCGAGCTGATTAATTTGACACTTTGTTTAACAAATTTGGTCCTTATTTGCCGAAGTTATCGAGCTTCAAAGTTTGAAAAGTCACAAAAGTTGTGTGTTTGAGCACATAAAGTACTATTTTTCATGGAAATTCATCAAGATGCAATCATGATGTGTTGTGTTATTTTAAAGATCTCGTCGAGCTGATTAATTTGACACTTTGTTTAACAAATTTGGTCCTTATTTGCCGAAGTTATCGAGCTTCAAAGTTTGAAAAGTCACAAAAGTTGTGTGTTTGAGCACATAAAGTACTATTTTTCATGGAAATTCATCAAGATGCAATCATGATGTGTTGTGTTATTTTAAAGATCTCGTCGTGCTGATTAATTTGACACTTTGTTTAACAAATTTGGTCCTAATTTGCCGAAGTTATCGATCTACAAAGTGTGAAAAGTCACAAAAGTTTTGTGTTTGAGCACATAAAGTACTATTTGTCTTGGAAATTCATCAAGATGCAATCATGATGTGTTGTGTCATTTTAAAGATCTCGTCGAGCTGATTAATTTGACACTTTGTTTAACAAATTTGGACCTTATTTGCCGAAGTTATCGAGCTTCAAAGTTTGAAAAGTCATAAAAGTTGTGTGTTTGAGCATATAAAGTACTATTTTTCATGGAAATTCATCAAGATGCAATCATGATGTGTTGTGACATCTTCAAAATCTCGTCGAGCTGATTAATGTGACACTTTGTTTAACAAATTTGTTTCTCATTTGCCGAAGTTATCGAGCTTCAAAGTTTGAAAAGTCATGAAAGTTGTGTGTTTGAGCATATAAAGTACTATTTGTCTTGGAAATTCATCAAGATGCAATCATGATGTGTTGTGACATCTTCAAAATCTCGTCGAGCTGATTAATGTGACACTTTGTTTAACAAATTTGGTCCTAATTTGCCGAAGTTATCGAGCTTCAAAGTTTGAAAAGTCACAAAAGTTGGGTGTTTGAGCACATAAAGTACTATTTGTCTTGGAAATTCATCAAGAGGCAATCATGATGTGTTGTGTCATTTTAAAGATCTCGTCGAGCTGATTAATTTGACACTTTGTTTAACAAATTTGGTCCTAATTTGCCGAAGTTATCGAGCTTCAAAGTTTGAAAAGTCACAAAAGTTGTGTGTTTGAGCACATAAAGTACTATTTGTCTTGGAAATTCAACAAGATGCAATCATGATGTGTTGTGTCATTTTAAAGATCTCGTCGAGCTGATTAATTTGACACTTTGTTTAACAAATTTGGGTCTCATTTGCCGAAGTTATCGATCTACAAAGTGTGAAAAGTCACAAAAGTTTTGTGTTTGAGCACATAAAGTACTATTTGTCTTGGAAATTCATCTAGATGCAATCATGATGTGTTGTATCATTTTAAAGATCTCGTCGAGCTGATTAATTTGACACTTTGTTTAACAAATTTGGTCCTTATTTGCCGAAGTTATCGAGCTTCAAAGTTTGAAAAGTCACAAAAGTTGTGTGTTTGAGCACATAAAGTACTATTTTTCATGGAAATTCATCAAGATGCAATCATGATGTGTTGTGTTATTTTAAAGATCTCGTCGAGCTGATTAATTTGACACTTTGTTTAACAAATTTGGTCCTTATTTGCCGAAGTTATCGAGCTTCAAAGTTTGAAAAGTCACAAAAGTTGTGTGTTTGAGCACATAAAGTACTATTTGTCTTGGAAATTCAACAAGATGCAATCATGATGTGTTGTGTCATTTTAAAGATCTCGTCGAGCTGATTAATTTGACACTTTGTTTAACAAATTTGGGTCTCATTTGCCGAAGTTATCGATCTACAAAGTGTGAAAAGTCACAAAAGTTTTGTGTTTGAGCACATAAAGTACTATTTGTCTTGGAAATTCATCTAGATGCAATCATGATGTGTTGTATCATTTTAAAGATCTCGTCGAGCTGATTAATTTGACACTTTGTTTAACAAATTTGGTCCTAATTTGCCGAAGTTATCGAGCTTCAAAGTTTGAAAAGTCACAAAAGTTGGGTGTTTGAGCACATAAAGTACTATTTGTCTTGGAAATTCATCAAGAGGCAATCATGATGTGTTGTGTCATTTTAAAGATCTCGTCGAGCTGATTAATTTGACACTTTGTTTAACAAATTTGGTTTTTATTTACCGAAGTTATCGAGCTTCAATGTTTGAAAAGTCACAAAAGTTGTGTGTTTGAGCACATAAAGTACTATTTTTCATGGAAATTCATCAAGATGCAATCATGATATGTTGTGTTATTTTAAAGATCTCGTCGTGCTGATTAATTTGACACTTTGTTTAACAAATTTGGTCCTAATTTGCCGAAGTTATCGAGCTTCAAAGTTTGAAAAGTCACAAAAGTTGTGTGTTTGAGCACATAAAGTACTATTTGTCTTGGAAATTCAACAAGATGCAATCATGATGTGTTGTGTCATTTTAAAGATCTCGTCGAGCTGATTAATTTGACACTTTGTTTAACAAATTTGGTCCTAATTTGCCGAAGTTATCGAGCTTCAAAGTTTGAAAAGTCACAAAAGTTGTGTGTTTGAGCACATAAAGTACTATTTGTCTTGGAAATTCATCTAGATGCAATCATGATGTGTTGTATCATTTTAAAGATCTCGTCGAGCTGATTAATTTGACACTTTGTTTAACAAATTTGGTCCTTATTTGCCGAAGTTATCGAGCTTCAAAGTTTGAAAAGTCACAAAAGTTGTGTGTTTGAGCACATAAAGTACTATTTTTCATGGAAATTCATCAAGATGCAATCATGATATGTTGTGTTATTTTAAAGATCTCGTCGTGCTGATTAATTTGACACTTTGTTTAACAAATTTGGTCCTAATTTGCCGAAGTTATCGAGCTTCAAAGTTTGAAAAGTCACAAAAGTTGTGTGTTTGAGCACATAAAGTACTATTTGTCTTGGAAATTCAACAAGATGCAATCATGATGTGTTGTGTCATTTTAAAGATCTCGTCGAGCTGATTAATTTGACACTTTGTTTAACAAATTTGGGTCTCATTTGCCGAAGTTATCGATCTACAAAGTGTGAAAAGTCACAAAAGTTTTGTGTTTGAGCACATAAAGTACTATTTGTCTTGGAAATTCATCTAGATGCAATCATGATGTGTTGTATCATTTTAAAGATCTCGTCGAGCTGATTAATTTGACACTTTGTTTAACAAATTTGGTCCTAATTTGCCGAAGTTATCGAGCTTCAAAGTTTGAAAAGTCACAAAAGTTGGGTGTTTGAGCACATAAAGTACTATTTGTCTTGGAAATTCATCAAGAGGCAATCATGATGTGTTGTGTCATTTTAAAGATCTCGTCGAGCTGATTAATTTGACACTTTGTTTAACAAATTTGGTTCTTATTTACCGAAGTTATCGAGCTTCAAAGTTTGAAAAGTCACAAAAGTTGTGTGTTTGAGCACATAAAGTACTATTTTTCATGGAAATTCATCAAGATGCAATCATGATGTGTTGTGTTATTTTAAAGATCTCGTCGTGCTGATTAATTTGACACTTTGTTTAACAAATTTGGTCCTAATTTGCCGAAGTTATCGAGCTTCAAAGTTTGAAAAGTCACAAAAGTTGTGTGTTTGAGCACATAAAGTACTATTTGTCTTGGAAATTCATCTAGATGCAATCATGATGTGTTGTATCATTTTAAAGATCTCGTCGAGCTGATTAATTTGACACTTTGTTTAACAAATTTGGTCCTTATTTGCCGAAGTTATCGAGCTTCAAAGTTTGAAAAGTCACAAAAGTTGTGTGTTTGAGCACATAAAGTACTATTTTTCATGGAAATTCATCAAGATGCAATCATGATATGTTGTGTTATTTTAAAGATCTCGTCGTGCTGATTAATTTGACACTTTGTTTAACAAATTTGGTCCTAATTTGCCGAAGTTATCGAGCTTCAAAGTTTGAAAAGTCACAAAAGTTGTGTGTTTGAGCACATAAAGTACTATTTGTCTTGGAAATTCAACAAGATGCAATCATGATGTGTTGTGTCATTTTAAAGATCTCGTCGAGCTGATTAATTTGACACTTTGTTTAACAAATTTGGTCCTTATTTGCCGAAGTTATCGAGCTTCAAAGTTTGAAAAGTCACAAAAGTTGTGTGTTTGAGCACATAAAGTACTATTTTTCATGGAAATTCATCAAGATGCAATCATGATGTGTTGTGTTATTTTAAAGATCTCGTCGTGCTGATTAATTTGACACTTTGTTTAACAAATTTGGTCCTAATTTGCCGAAGTTATCGATCTACAAAGTGTGAAAAGTCACAAAAGTTTTGTGTTTGAGCACATAAAGTACTATTTGTCTTGGAAATTCATCAAGATGCAATCATGATGTGTTGTGTTATTTTAAAGATCTCGTCGTGCTGATTAATTTGACACTTTGTTTAACAAATTTGGTCCTAATTTGCCGAAGTTATCGATCTACAAAGTGTGAAAAGTCACAAAAGTTTTGTGTTTGAGCACATAAAGTACTATTTGTCTTGGAAATTCATCAAGATGCAATCATGATGTGTTGTGACATCTTCAACATCTCGTCGAGCTGATTAATGTGACACTTTGTTTAACAAATTTGTTTCTCATTTGCCGAAGTTATCGAGCTTCAAAGTTTGAAAAGTCATGAAAGTTGTGTGTTTGAGCATATAAACTCCTATTTGTCTTGGAAATTCATCAAGATGCAATCATGATGTGTTGTGACATCTTCAAAATCTCGTCGAGCTTATTAATGTGACACTTTGTTTAACAAATTTGATTCTCATTTGCCGATGTTATCGAGCTTCAAAGTTTGAAAAGTCATAAAAGTTGTGTGTTTGAGCATATAAAGTACTATTTGTCTTGGAAATTCATCAAGATGCAATCATGATGTGTTGTGACATCTTCAAAATCTCGTCGAGCTGATTAATGTGACACTTTGTTTAACAAATTTGTTTCTCATTTGCCGAAGTTATCGAGCTTCAAAGTTTGAAAAGTCATAAAAGTTGTGTGTTTGAGCATATAAAGTACTATTTGTTTTGGAAATTCATCAAGATGCAATCATGATGTGTTGTGACATCTTCAAAATCTCGTCGAGCTGATTAATGTGACACTTTGTTTAACAAATTTGGTCCTAATTTGCCGAAGTTATCGAGCTTCAAAGTTTGAAAAGTCACAAAAGTTGTGTGTTTGAGCACATAAAGTACTATTTGTCTTGGAAATTCAACAAGATGCAATCATGATGTGTTGTGTCATTTTAAAGATCTCGTCGAGCTGATTAATTTGACACTTTGTTTAACAAATTTGGGTCTCATTTGCCGAAGTTATCGATCTACAAAGTGTGAAAAGTCACAAAAGTTTTGTGTTTGAGCACATAAAGTACTATTTGTCTTGGAAATTCATCTAGATGCAATCATGATGTGTTGTATCATTTTAAAGATCTCGTCGAGCTGATTAATTTGACACTTTGTTTAACAAATTTGGTCCTTATTTGCCGAAGTTATCGAGCTTCAAAGTTTGAAAAGTCACAAAAGTTGTGTGTTTGAGCACATAAAGTACTATTTTTCATGGAAATTCATCAAGATGCAATCATGATGTGTTGTGTTATTTTAAAGATCTCGTCGAGCTGATTAATTTGACACTTTGTTTAACAAATTTGGTCCTTATTTGCCAAAGTTATCGAGCTTCAAAGTTTGAAAAGTCACAAAAGTTGTGTGTTTGAGCACATAAAGTACTATTTTTCATGGAAATTCATCAAGATGCAATCATGATGTGTTGTGTTATTTTAAAGATCTCGTCGTGCTGATTAATTTGACACTTTGTTTAACAAATTTGGTCCTAATTTGCCGAAGTTATCGATCTACAAAGTGTGAAAAGTCACAAAAGTTGTGTGTTTGAGCACATAAAGTACTATTTGTCTTGGAAATTCATCAAGATGCAATCATGATGTGTTGTGACATCTTCAAAATCTCGTCGAGCTGATTAATGTGACACTTTGTTTAACAAATTTGTTTCTCATTTGCCGAAGTTATCGAGCTTCAAAGTTTGAAAAGTCATAAAAGTTGTGTGTTTGAGCATATAAAGTACTATTTGTCTTGGAAATTCATCAAGATGCAATCATGATGTGTTGTGACATCTTCAAAATCTCGTCGAGCTGATTAATGTGACACTTTGTTTAACAAATTTGGTCCTAATTTGCCGAAGTTATCGAGCTTCAAAGTTTGAAAAGTCACAAAAGTTGGGTGTTTGAGCACATAAAGTACTATTTGTCTTGGAAATTCATCAAGAGGCAATCATGATGTGTTGTGTCATTTTAAAGATCTCGTCGAGCTGATTAATTTGACACTTTGTTTAACAAATTTGGTTCTTATTTACCGAAGTTATCGAGCTTCAAAGTTTGAAAAGTCACAAAAGTTGTGTGTTTGAGCACATAAAGTACTATTTTTCATGGAAATTCATCAAGATGCAATCATGATGTGTTGTGTTATTTTAAAGATCTCGTCGTGCTGATTAATTTGACACTTTGTTTAACAAATTTGGTCCTAATTTGCCGAAGTTATCGAGCTTCAAAGTTTGAAAAGTCACAAAAGTTGTGTGTTTGAGCACATAAAGTACTATTTGTCTTGGAAATTCAACAAGATGCAATCATGATGTGTTGTGTCCTTTTAAAGATCTCGTCGAGCTGATTAATTTGACACTTTGTTTAACAAATTTGGTTTTTATTTACCGAAGTTATCGAGCTTCAAAGTTTGAAAAGTCACAAAAGTTGTGTGTTTGAGCACATAAAGTACTATTTGTCTTGGAAATTCAACAAGATGCAATCATGATGTGTTGTGTCATTTTAAAGATCTCGTCGAGCTGATTAATTTGACACTTTGTTTAACAAATTTGGGTCTCATTTGCCGAAGTTATCGATCTACAAAGTGTGAAAAGTCACAAAAGTTTTGTGTTTGAGCACATAAAGTACTATTTGTCTTGGAAATTCATCTAGATGCAATCATGATGTGTTGTATCATTTTAAAGATCTCGTCGAGCTGATTAATTTGACACTTTGTTTAACAAATTTGGTCCTAATTTGCCGAAGTTATCGAGCTTCAAAGTTTGAAAAGTCACAAAAGTTGGGTGTTTGAGCACATAAAGTACTATTTGTCTTGGAAATTCATCAAGAGGCAATCATGATGTGTTGTGTCATTTTAAAGATCTCGTCGAGCTGATTAATTTGACACTTTGTTTAACAAATTTGGTTCTTATTTACCGAAGTTATCGAGCTTCAAAGTTTGAAAAGTCACAAAAGTTGTGTGTTTGAGCACATAAAGTACTATTTTTCATGGAAATTCATCAAGATGCAATCATGATGTGTTGTGTTATTTTAAAGATCTCGTCGTGCTGATTAATTTGACACTTTGTTTAACAAATTTGGTCCTAATTTGCCGAAGTTATCGATCTACAAAGTGTGAAAAGTCACAAAAGTTTTGTGTTTGAGCACATAAAGTACTATTTGTCTTGGAAATTCATCAAGATGCAATCATGATGTGTTGTGTCATTTTAAAGGTCTCGTCGTGCTGATTAATTTGACACTTTGTTTAACAAATTTGGTCCTAATTTGCCGAAGTTATCGATCTACAAAGTTTGAAAAGTCACAAAAGTTGTGTGTTTGAGCACATAAAGTACTATTTTTCATGGAAATTCATCAAGATGCAATCATGATGTGTTGTGTCATTTTAAAGATCTCGTCGTGCTGATTAATTTGACACTTTGTTTAACAAATTTGGTCCTAATTTGCCGAAGTTATCGATCTACAAAGTGTGAAAAGTCACAAAAGTTTTGTGTTTGAGCACATAAAGTACTATTTGTCTTGGAAATTCATCAAGATGCAATCATGATGTGTTGTGTCATTTTAAAGATCTCGTCGAGCTGATTAATTTGACACTTTGTTTAACAAATTTGGTCCTTATTTGCCGAAGTTATCGAGCTTCAAAATTTGAAAAGTCACAAAAGTTGTGTGTTTGAGCACATAAAGTACTATTTTTCATGGAAATTCATCAAGATGCAATCATGATGTGTTGTGTTATTTTAAAGATCTCGTCGTGCTGATTAATTTGACACTTTGTTTAACAAATTTGTTTCTCATTTGCCGAAGTTATCGAGCTTCAAAGTTTGAAAAGTCACAAAAGTTGTGTGTTTGAGCACATAAAGTACTATTTTTCATGGAAATTCATCAAGATGCAATCATGATGTGTTGTGACATCTTCAAAATCTCGTCGAGCTGATTAATGTGACACTTTGTTTAACAAATTTGGTTCTCATTTGCCGATGTTATCGAGCTTCAAAGTTTGAAAAGTCATAAAAGTTGTGTGTTTGAGCATATAAAGTACTATTTGTCTTGGAAATTCATCAAGATGCAATCATGATGTGTTGTGACATCTTCAAAATCTCGTCGAGCTGATTAATGTGACACTTTGTTTAACAAATTTGTTTCTCATTTGCCGAAGTTATCGAGCTTCAAAGTTTGAAAAGTCATAAAAGTTGTGTGTTTGAGCATATAAAGTACTATTTGTCTTGGAAATTCATCAAGATGCAATCATGATGTGTTGTGACATCTTCAAAATCTCGTCGAGCTGATTAATGTGACACTTTGTTTAACAAATTTGGTTTTTATTTACCGAAGTTATCGAGCTTCAATGTTTGAAAAGTCATAAAAGTTGTGTGTTTGAGCACATAAAGTACTATTTTTCATGGAAATGCATCAAGATGCAATCATGATGTGTTGTGACATCTTCAAAATCTCGTCGAGCTGATTAATGTGACACTTTGTTTAACAAATTTGGTCCTAATTTGCCGAAGTTATCGAGCTTCAAAGTTTGAAAAGTCACAAAAGTTGGGTGTTTGAGCACATAAAGTACTATTTGTCTTGGAAATTCATCTAGATGCAATCATGATGTGTTGTATCATTTTAAAGATCTCGTCGAGCTGATTAATTTGACACTTTGTTCAACAAATTTGGTCCTTATTTGCCGAAGTTATCGAGCTTCAAAGTTTGAAAAGTCACAAAAGTTTTGTGTTTGAGCACATAAAGTACTATTTGTCTTGGAAATTCAACAAGATGCAATCATGATGTGTTGTGTCATTTTAAAGATCTCGTCGAGCTGATTAATTTGACACTTTGTTTAACAAATTTGGGTCTCATTTGCCGAAGTTATCGATCTACAAAGTGTGAAAAGTCACAAAAGTTTTGTGTTTGAGCACATAAAGTACTATTTGTCTTGGAAATTCATCTAGATGCAATCATGATGTGTTGTATCATTTTAAAGATCTCGTCGAGCTGATTAATTTGACACTTTGTTTAACAAATTTGGTCCTAATTTGCCGAAGTTATCGAGCTTCAAAGTTTGAAAAGTCACAAAAGTTGGGTGTTTGAGCACATAAAGTACTATTTGTCTTGGAAATTCATCAAGAGGCAATCATGATGTGTTGTGTCATTTTAAAGATCTCGTCGAGCTGATTAATTTGACACTTTGTTTAACAAATTTGGTTCTTATTTACCGAAGTTATCGAGCTTCAATGTTTGAAAAGTCACAAAAGTTGTGTGTTTGAGCACATAAAGTACTATTTTTCATGGAAATTCATCAAGATGCAATCATGATGTGTTGTGTTATTTTAAAGATCTCGTCGTGCTGATTAATTTGACACTTTGTTTAACAAATTTGGTCCTAATTTGCCGAAGTTATCGAGCTTCAAAGTTTGAAAAGTCACAAAAGTTGTGTGTTTGAGCACATAAAGTACTATTTGTCTTGGAAATTCATCTAGATGCAATCATGATGTGTTGTATCATTTTAAAGATCTCGTCGAGCTGATTAATTTGACACTTTGTTTAACAAATTTGGTCCTTATTTGCCGAAGTTATCGAGCTTCAAAGTTTGAAAAGTCACAAAAGTTGTGTGTTTGAGCACATAAAGTACTATTTTTCATGGAAATTCATCAAGATGCAATCATGATATGTTGTGTTATTTTAAAGATCTCGTCGTGCTGATTAATTTGACACTTTGTTTAACAAATTTGGTCCTAATTTGCCGAAGTTATCGAGCTTCAAAGTTTGAAAAGTCACAAAAGTTGTGTGTTTGAGCACATAAAGTACTATTTGTCTTGGAAATTCAACAAGATGCAATCATGATGTGTTGTGTCATTTTAAAGATCTCGTCGAGCTGATTAATTTGACACTTTGTTTAAAAAATTTGGGTCTCATTTGCCGAAGTTATCGATCTACAAAGTGTGAAAAGTCACAAAAGTTTTGTGTTTGAGCACATAAAGTACTATTTGTCTTGGAAATTCATCAAGATGCAATCATGATGTGTTGTGACATCTTCAACATCTCGTCGAGCTGATTAATGTGACACTTTGTTTAACAAATTTGTTTCTCATTTGCCGAAGTTATCGAGCTTCAAAGTTTGAAAAGTCATAAAAGTTGTGTGTTTGAGCATATAAACTCCTATTTGTCTTGGAAATTCATCAAGATGCAATCATGATGTGTTGTGACATCTTCAAAATCTCGTCGAGCTGATTAATGTGACACTTTGTTTAACAAATTTGGTTCTCATTTGCCGATGTTATCGAGCTTCAAAGTTTGAAAAGTCATAAAAGTTGTGTGTTTGAGCATATAAAGTACTATTTGTCTTGGAAATTCATCAAGATGCAATCATGATGTGTTGTGACATCTTCAAAATCTCGTCGAGCTGATTAATGTGACACTTTGTTTAACAAATTTGTTTCTCATTTGCCGAAGTTATCGAGCTTCAAAGTTTGAAAAGTCATAAAAGTTGTGTGTTTGAGCATATAAAGTACTATTTGTCTTGGAAATTCATCAAGATGCAATCATGATGTGTTGTGACATCTTCAAAATCTCGTCGAGCTGATTAATATGACACTTTGTTTAACAAATTTGGTCCTAATTTGCCGAAGTTATCGAGCTTCAAAGTTTGAAAAGTCACAAAAGTTTTGTGTTTGAGCACATAAAGTCCTATTTGTCTTGGAAATTCATCAAGATGCAATCATGATGTGTTGTGTCATTTTAAAGGTCTCGTCGTGCTGATTAATTTGACACTTTGTTTAACAAATTTGGTCCTAATTTGCCGAAGTTATCGATCTACAAAGTTTGAAAAGTCACAAAAGTTGTGTGTTTGAGCACATAAAGTACTATTTTTCATGGAAATTCATCAAGATGCAATCATGATGTGTTGTGTCATTTTAAAGATCTCGTCGTGCTGATTAATTTGACACTTTGTTTAACAAATTTGGTCCTAATTTGCCGAAGTTATCGATCTACAAAGTGTGAAAAGTCACAAAAGTTTTGTGTTTGAGCACATAAAGTACTATTTGTCTTGGAAATTCATCAAGATGCAATCATGATGTGTTGTGTCATTTTAAAGGTCTCGTCGAGCTGATTAATTTGACACTTTGTTTAACAAATTTGGGTCTCATTTGCCGAAGTTATCGATCTACAAAGTGTGAAAAGTCACAAAAGTTTTGTGTTTGAGCACATAAAGTACTATTTGTCTTGGAAATTCATCTAGATGCAATCATGATGTGTTGTATCATTTTAAAGATCTCGTCGAGCTGATTAATTTGACACTTTGTTTAACAAATTTGGGTCTCATTTGCCGAAGTTATCGATCTACAAAGTGTGAAAAGTCACAAAAGTTTTGTGTTTGAGCACATAAAGTACTATTTGTCTTGGAAATTCATCTAGATGCAAGCATGATGTGTTGTATCATTTTAAAGATCTCGTCGAGCTGATTAATTTGACACTTTGTTTAACAAATTTGGTCCTTATTTGCCGAAGTTATCGAGCTTCAAAGTTTGAAAAGTCACAAAAGTTGTGTGTTTGAGCACATAAAGTACTATTTTTCATGGAAATTCATCAAGATGCAATCATGATGTGTTGTGTTATTTTAAAGATCTCGTCGAGCTGATTAATTTGACACTTTGTTTAACAAATTTGGTCCTTATTTGCCGAAGTTATCGAGCTTCAAAGTTTGAAAAGTCACAAAAGTTGTGTGTTTGAGCACATAAAGTACTATTTTTCATGGAAATTCATCAAGATGCAATCATGATGTGTTGTGTTATTTTAAAGATCTCGTCGTGCTGATTAATTTGACACTTTGTTTAACAAATTTGGTCCTTATTTGCCGAAGTTATCGAGCTTCAAAGTTTGAAAAGTCACAAAAGTTGTGTGTTTGAGCACATAAAGTACTATTTTTCATGGAAATTCATCAAGATGCAATCATGATGTGTTGTGTTATTTTAAAGATCTCGTCGTGCTGATTAATTTGACACTTTGTTTAACAAATTTGGTCCTAATTTGCCGAAGTTATCGATCTACAAAGTGTGAAAAGTCACAAAAGTTTTGTGTTTGAGCACATAAAGTACTATTTTTCTTGGAAATTCATCAAGATGCAATCATGATGTGTTGTGTTATTTTAAAGATCTCGTCGTGCTGATTAATTTGACACTTTGTTTAACAAATTTGGTCCTAATTTGCCGAAGTTATCGATCTACAAAGTGTGAAAAGTCACAAAAGTTTTGTGTTTGAGCACATAAAGTACTATTTGTCTTGGAAATTCATCAAGATGCAATCATGATGTGTTGTGACATCTTCAAAATCTCGTCGAGCTGATTAATGTGACACTTTGTTTAACAAATTTGGTTCTCATTTGCCGATGTTATAGAGCTTCAAAGTTTGAAAAGTCACAAAAGTTGTGTGTTTGAGCACATAAAGTACTATTTTTCATGGAAATGCATCAAGATGCAATCATGATGTGTTGTGACATCTTCAAAATCTCGTCGAGCTGATTAATGTGACACTTTGTTTAACAAATTTGGTCCTAATTTGCCGAAGTTATCGAGCTTCAAAGTTTGAAAAGTCACAAAAGTTGGGTGTTTGAGCACATAAAGTACTATTTGTCTTGGAAATTCATCAAGAGGCAATCATGATGTGTTGTGTCATTTTAAAGATCTCGTCGAGCTGATTAATTTGACACTTTGTTTAACAAATTTGGTTCTTATTTACCGAAGTTATCGAGCTTCAAAGTTTGAAAAGTCACAAAAGTTGTGTGTTTGAGCACATAAAGTACTATTTTTCATGGAAATTCATCAAGATGCAATCATGATGTGTTGTGTTATTTTAAAGATCTCGTCGTGCTGATTAATTTGACACTTTGTTTAACAAATTTGGTCCTAATTTGCCGAAGTTATCGAGCTTCAAAGTTTGAAAAGTCACAAAAGTTGTGTGTTTGAGCACATAAAGTACTATTTGTCTTGGAAATTCAACAAGATGCAATCATGATGTGTTGTGTCATTTTAAAGATCTCGTCGAGCTGATTAATTTGACACTTTGTTTAAAAAATTTGGGTCTCATTTGCCGAAGTTATCGATCTACAAAGTGTGAAAAGTCACAAAAGTTTTGTGTTTGAGCACATAAAGTACTATTTGTCTTGGAAATTCATCTAGATGCAATCATGATGTGTTGTATCATTTTAAAGATCTCGTCGAGCTGATTAATTTGACACTTTGTTTAACAAATTTGGGTCTCATTTGCCGAAGTTATCGATCTACAAAGTGTGAAAAGTCACAAAAGTTTTGTGTTTGAGCACATAAAGTACTATTTGTCTTGGAAATTCATCTAGATGCAAGCATGATGTGTTGTATCATTTTAAAGATCTCGTCGAGCTGATTAATTTGACACTTTGTTTAACAAATTTGGTCCTTATTTGCCGAAGTTATCGAGCTTCAAAGTTTGAAAAGTCACAAAAGTTGTGTGTTTGAGCATATAAACTCCTATTTGTCTTGGAAATTCATCAAGATGCAATCATGATGTGTTGTGACATCTTCAAAATCTCGTCGAGCTTATTAATGTGACACTTTGTTTAACAAATTTGATTCTCATTTGCCGATGTTATCGAGCTTCAAAGTTTGAAAAGTCATAAAAGTTGTGTGTTTGAGCATATAAAGTACTATTTGTCTTGGAAATTCATCAAGATGCAATCATGATGTGTTGTGACATCTTCAAAATCTCGTCGAGCTGATTAATGTGACACTTTGTTTAACAAATTTGTTTCTCTTTTGCCGAAGTTATCGAGCTTCAAAGTTTGAAAAGTCATAAAAGTTGTGTGTTTGAGCATATAAAGTACTATTTGTTTTGGAAATTCATCAAGATGCAATCATGATGTGTTGTGACATCTTCAAAATCTCGTCGAGCTGATTAATGTGACACTTTGTTTAACAAATTTGGTCCTAATTTGCCGAAGTTATCGAGCTTCAAAGTTTGAAAAGTCACAAAAGTTGTGTGTTTGAGCACATAAAGTACTATTTGTCTTGGAAATTCAACAAGATGCAATCATGATGTGTTGTGTCATTTTAAAGATCTCGTCGAGCTGATTAATTTGACACTTTGTTTAACAAATTTGGGTCTCATTTGCCGAAGTTATCGATCTACAAAGTGTGAAAAGTCACAAAAGTTTTGTGTTTGAGCACATAAAGTACTATTTGTCTTGGAAATTCATCTAGATGCAATCATGATGTGTTGTATCATTTTAAAGATCTCGTCGAGCTGATTAATTTGACACTTTGTTTAACAAATTTGGTCCTTATTTGCCGAAGTTATCGAGCTTCAAAGTTTGAAAAGTCACAAAAGTTGTGTGTTTGAGCACATAAAGTACTATTTTTCATGGAAATTCATCAAGATGCAATCATGATGTGTTGTGTTATTTTAAAGATCTCGTCGTGCTGATTAATTTGACACTTTGTTTAACAAATTTGGTCCTAATTTGCCGAAGTTATCGATCTACAAAGTGTGAAAAGTCACAAAAGTTTTGTGTTTGAGCACATAAAGTACTATTTTTCTTGGAAATTCATCAAGATGCAATCATGATGTGTTGTGTTATTTTAAAGATCTCGTCGTGCTGATTAATTTGACACTTTGTTTAACAAATTTGGTCCTAATTTGCCGAAGTTATCGATCTACAAAGTGTGAAAAGTCACAAAAGTTTTGTGTTTGAGCACATAAAGTACTATTTGTCTTGGAAATTCATCAAGATGCAATCATGATGTGTTGTGACATCTTCAACATCTCGTCGAGCTGATTAATGTGACACTTTGTTTAACAAATTTGTTTCTCATTTGCCGAAGTTATCGAGCTTCAAAGTTTGAAAAGTCATAAAAGTTGTGTGTTTGAGCATATAAACTCCTATTTGTCTTGGAAATTCATCAAGATGCAATCATGATGTGTTGTGACATCTTCAAAATCTCGTCGAGCTGATTAATGTGACACTTTGTTTAACAAATTTGGTTCTCATTTGCCGATGTTATCGAGCTTCAAAGTTTGAAAAGTCATAAAAGTTGTGTGTTTGAGCATATAAAGTACTATTTGTCTTGGAAATTCATCAAGATGCAATCATGATGTGTTGTGACATCTTCAAAATCTCGTCGAGCTGATTAATGTGACACTTTGTTTAACAAATTTGTTTCTCATTTGCCGAAGTTATCGAGCTTCAAAGTTTGAAAAGTCATAAAAGTTGTGTGTTTGAGCATATAAAGTACTATTTGTCTTGGAAATTCATCAAGATGCAATCATGATGTGTTGTGACATCTTCAAAATCTCGTCGAGCTGATTAATATGACACTTTGTTTAACAAATTTGGTCCTAATTTGCCGAAGTTATCGAGCTTCAAAGTTTGAAAAGTCACAAAAGTTTTGTGTTTGAGCACATAAAGTACTATTTGTCTTGGAAATTCATCAAGATGCAATCATGATGTGTTGTGTCATTTTAAAGGTCTCGTCGTGCTGATTAATTTGACACTTTGTTTAACAAATTTGGTCCTAATTTGCCGAAGTTATCGATCTACAAAGTTTGAAAAGTCACAAAAGTTGTGTGTTTGAGCACATAAAGTACTATTTTTCATGGAAATTCATCAAGATGCAATCATGATGTGTTGTGTCATTTTAAAGATCTCGTCGTGCTGATTAATTTGACACTTTGTTTAACAAATTTGGTCCTAATTTGCCGAAGTTATCGATCTACAAAGTGTGAAAAGTCACAAAAGTTTTGTGTTTGAGCACATAAAGTACTATTTGTCTTGGAAATTCATCAAGATGCAATCATGATGTGTTGTGTCATTTTAAAGGTCTCGTCGAGCTGATTAATTTGACACTTTGTTTAACAAATTTGGGTCTCATTTGCCGAAGTTATCGATCTACAAAGTGTGAAAAGTCACAAAAGTTTTGTGTTTGAGCACATAAAGTACTATTTGTCTTGGAAATTCATCTAGATGCAATCATGATGTGTTGTATCATTTTAAAGATCTCGTCGAGCTGATTAATTTGACACTTTGTTTAACAAATTTGGGTCTCATTTGCCGAAGTTATCGATCTACAAAGTGTGAAAAGTCACAAAAGTTTTGTGTTTGAGAACATAAAGTACTATTTGTCTTGGAAATTCATCTAGATGCAAGCATGATGTGTTGTATCATTTTAAAGATCTCGTCGAGCTGATTAATTTGACACTTTGTTTAACAAATTTGGTCCTTATTTGCCGAAGTTATCGAGCTTCAAAGTTTGAAAAGTCACAAAAGTTGTGTGTTTGAGCACATAAAGTACTATTTTTCATGGAAATTCATCAAGATGCAATCATGATGTGTTGTGTTATTTTAAAGATCTCGTCGAGCTGATTAATTTGACACTTTGTTTAACAAATTTGGTCCTTATTTGCCGAAGTTATCGAGCTTCAAAGTTTGAAAAGTCACAAAAGTTGTGTGTTTGAGCACATAAAGTACTATTTTTCATGGAAATTCATCAAGATGCAATCATGATGTGTTGTGTTATTTTAAAGATCTCGTCGTGCTGATTAATTTGACACTTTGTTTAACAAATTTGGTCCTAATTTGCCGAAGTTATCGATCTACAAAGTGTGAAAAGTCACAAAAGTTTTGTGTTTGAGCACATAAAGTACTATTTGTCTTGGAAATTCATCAAGATGCAATCATGATGTGTTGTGTTATTTTAAAGATCTCGTCGTGCTGATTAATTTGACACTTTGTTTAACAAATTTGGTCCTTATTTGCCGAAGTTATCGAGCTTCAAAGTTTGAAAAGTCACAAAAGTTGTGTGTTTGAGCACATAAAGTACTATTTTTCATGGAAATTCATCAAGATGCAATCATGATGTGTTGTGTTATTTTAAAGATCTCGTCGAGCTGATTAATGTGACACTTTGTTTAACAAATTTGTTTCTCATTTGCCGAAGTTATCGAGCTTCAAAGTTTGAAAAGTCATGAAAGTTGTGTGTTTGAGCATATAAACTCCTATTTGTCTTGGAAATTCATCAAGATGCAATCATGATGTGTTGTGACATCTTCAAAATCTCGTCGAGCTTATTAATGTGACACTTTGTTTAACAAATTTGATTCTCATTTGCCGATGTTATCGAGCTTCAAAGTTTGAAAAGTCATAAAAGTTGTGTGTTTGAGCATATAAAGTACTATTTGTCTTGGAAATTCATCAAGATGCAATCATGATGTGTTGTGACATCTTCAAAATCTCGTCGAGCTGATTAATGTGACACTTTGTTTAACAAATTTGTTTCTCATTTGCCGAAGTTATCGAGCTTCAAAGTTTGAAAAGTCATAAAAGTTGTGTGTTTGAGCATATAAAGTACTATTTGTTTTGGAAATTCATCAAGATGCAATCATGATGTGTTGTGACATCTTCAAAATCTCGTCGAGCTGATTAATGTGACACTTTGTTTAACAAATTTGGTCCTAATTTGCCGAAGTTATCGAGCTTCAAAGTTTGAAAAGTCACAAAAGTTGTGTGTTTGAGCACATAAAGTACTATTTGTCTTGGAAATTCAACAAGATGCAATCATGATGTGTTGTGTCATTTTAAAGATCTCGTCGAGCTGATTAATTTGACACTTTGTTTAACAAATTTGGGTCTCATTTGCCGAAGTTATCGATCTACAAAGTGTGAAAAGTCACAAAAGTTTTGTGTTTGAGCACATAAAGTACTATTTGTCTTGGAAATTCATCTAGATGCAATCATGATGTGTTGTGTCATTTTAAAGATCTCGTCGAGCTGATTAATTTGACACTTTGTTTAACAAATTTGGGTCTCATTTGCCGAAGTTATCGATCTACAAAGTGTGAAAAGTCACAAAAGTTTTGTGTTTGAGCACATAAAGTACTATTTGTCTTGGAAATTCATCTAGATGCAATCATGATGTGTTGTATCATTTTAAAGATCTCGTCGAGCTGATTAATTTGACACTTTGTTTAACAAATTTGGTCCTTATTTGCCGAAGTTATCGAGCTTCAAAGTTTGAAAAGTCACAAAAGTTGTGTGTTTGAGCACATAAAGTACTATTTTTCATGGAAATTCATCAAGATGCAATCATGATGTGTTGTGTTATTTTAAAGATCTCGTCGAGCTGATTAATTTGACACTTTGTTTAACAAATTTGGTCCTTATTTGCCGAAGTTATCGAGCTTCAAAGTTTGAAAAGTCACAAAAGTTGTGTGTTTGAGCACATAAAGTACTATTTTTCATGGAAATTCATCAAGATGCAATCATGATGTGTTGTGTTATTTTAAAGATCTCGTCGTGCTGATTAATTTGACACTTTGTTTAACAAATTTGGTCCTAATTTGCCGAAGTTATCGATCTACAAAGTGTGAAAAGTCACAAAAGTTTTGTGTTTGAGCACATAAAGTACTATTTTTCTTGGAAATTCATCAAGATGCAATCATGATGTGTTGTGTTATTTTAAAGATCTCGTCGTGCTGATTAATTTGACACTTTGTTTAACAAATTTGGTCCTAATTTGCCGAAGTTATCGATCTACAAAGTGTGAAAAGTCACAAAAGTTTTGTGTTTGAGCACATAAAGTACTATTTGTCTTGGAAATTCATCAAGATGCAATCATGATGTGTTGTGACATCTTCAACATCTCGTCGAGCTGATTAATGTGACACTTTGTTTAACAAATTTGTTTCTCATTTGCCGAAGTTATCGAGCTTCAAAGTTTGAAAAGTCATAAAAGTTGTGTGTTTGAGCATATAAACTCCTATTTGTCTTGGAAATTCATCAAGATGCAATCATGATGTGTTGTGACATCTTCAAAATCTCGTCGAGCTGATTAATGTGACACTTTGTTTAACAAATTTGGTTCTCATTTGCCGATGTTATCGAGCTTCAAAGTTTGAAAAGTCATAAAAGTTGTGTGTTTGAGCATATAAAGTACTATTTGTCTTGGAAATTCATCAAGATGCAATCATGATGTGTTGTGACATCTTCAAAATCTCGTCGAGCTGATTAATGTGACACTTTGTTTAACAAATTTGTTTCTCATTTGCCGAAGTTATCGAGCTTCAAAGTTTGAAAAGTCATAAAAGTTGTGTGTTTGAGCATATAAAGTACTATTTGTCTTGGAAATTCATCAAGATGCAATCATGATGTGTTGTGACATCTTCAAAATCTCGTCGAGCTGATTAATATGACACTTTGTTTAACAAATTTGGTCCTAATTTGCCGAAGTTATCGAGCTTCAAAGTTTGAAAAGTCACAAAAGTTTTGTGTTTGAGCATATAAAGTACTATTTGTCTTGGAAATTCATCAAGATGCAATCATGATGTGTTGTGTCATTTTAAAGGTCTCGTCGTGCTGATTAATTTGACACTTTGTTTAACAAATTTGGTCCTAATTTGCCGAAGTTATCGATCTACAAAGTTTGAAAAGTCACAAAAGTTGTGTGTTTGAGCACATAAAGTACTATTTTTCATGGAAATTCATCAAGATGCAATCATGATGTGTTGTGTCATTTTAAAGATCTCGTCGAGCTGATTAATTTGACACTTTGTTTAACAAATTTGGGTCTCATTTGCCGAAGTTATCGATCTACAAAGTGTGAAAAGTCACAAAAGTTTTGTGTTTGAGCACATAAAGTACTATTTGTCTTGGAAATTCATCTAGATGCAATCATGATGTGTTGTATCATTTTAAAGATCTCGTCGAGCTGATTAATTTGACACTTTGTTTAACAAATTTGGTCCTTATTTGCCGAAGTTATCGAGCTTCAAAGTTTGAAAAGTCACAAAAGTTGTGTGTTTGAGCACATAAAGTACTATTTTTCATGGAAATTCATCAAGATGCAATCATGATGTGTTGTGTTATTTTAAAGATCTCGTCGAGCTGATTAATTTGACACTTTGTTTAACAAATTTGGTCCTTATTTGCCGAAGTTATCGAGCTTCAAAGTTTGAAAAGTCACAAAAGTTTTGTGTTTGAGCACATAAAGTACTATTTGTCTTGGAAATTCATCTAGATGCAATCATGATGTGTTGTATCATTTTAAAGATCTCGTCGAGCTGATTAATTTGACACTTTGTTTAACAAATTTGGGTCTCATTTGCCGAAGTTATCGATCTACAAAGTGTGAAAAGTCACAAAAGTTTTGTGTTTGAGCACATAAAGTACTATTTTTCATGGAAATTCATCAAGATGCAATCATGATGTGTTGTATCATTTTAAAGATCTCGTCGAGCTGATTAATTTGACACTTTGTTTAACAAATTTGGGTCTCATTTGCCGAAGTTATCGAGCTTCAAAGTTTGAAAAGTCATAAAAGTTGTGTGTTTGAGCACATAAAGTACTATTTTTCATGGAAATTCATCAAGATGCAATCATGATGTGTTGTGTTATTTTAAAGATCTCGTCGTGCTGATTAATTTGACACTTTGTTTAACAAATTTGGTCCTAATTTGCCGAAGTTATCGATCTACAAAGTGTGAAAAGTCACAAAAGTTTTGTGTTTGAGCACATAAAGTACTATTTGTCTTGGAAATTCATCAAGATGCAATCATGATGTGTTGTGTTATTTTAAAGATCTCGTCGTGCTGATTAATTTGACACTTTGTTTAACAAATTTGGTCCTAATTTGCCGAAGTTATCGATCTACAAAGTGTGAAAAGTCACAAAAGTTTTGTGTTTGAGCACATAAAGTACTATTTGTCTTGGAAATTCATCAAGATGCAATCATGATGTGTTGTGACATCTTCAACATCTCGTCGAGCTGATTAATGTGACACTTTGTTTAACAAATTTGTTTCTCATTTGCCGAAGTTATCGAGCTTCAAAGTTTGAAAAGTCATAAAAGTTGTGTGTTTGAGCATATAAACTCCTATTTGTCTTGGAAATTCATCAAGATGCAATCATGATGTGTTGTGACATCTTCAAAATCTCGTCGAGCTGATTAATGTGACACTTTGTTTAACAAATTTGGTTCTCATTTGCCGATGTTATCGAGCTTCAAAGTTTGAAAAGTCATAAAAGTTGTGTGTTTGAGCATATAAAGTACTATTTGTCTTGGAAATTCATCAAGATGCAATCATGATGTGTTGTGACATCTTCAAAATCTCGTCGAGCTGATTAATGTGACACTTTGTTTAACAAATTTGTTTCTCATTTGCCGAAGTTATCGAGCTTCAAAGTTTGAAAAGTCATAAAAGTTGTGTGTTTGAGCATATAAAGTACTATTTGTCTTGGAAATTCATCAAGATGCAATCATGATGTGTTGTGACATCTTCAAAATCTCGTCGAGCTGATTAATATGACACTTTGTTTAACAAATTTGGTCCTAATTTGCCGAAGTTATCGAGCTTCAAAGTTTGAAAAGTCACAAAAGTTTTGTGTTTGAGCATATAAAGTACTATTTGTCTTGGAAATTCATCAAGATGCAATCATGATGTGTTGTGTCATTTTAAAGGTCTCGTCGTGCTGATTAATTTGACACTTTGTTTAACAAATTTGGTCCTAATTTGCCGAAGTTATCGATCTACAAAGTTTGAAAAGTCACAAAAGTTGTGTGTTTGAGCACATAAAGTACTATTTTTCATGGAAATTCATCAAGATGCAATCATGATGTGTTGTGTCATTTTAAAGATCTCGTCGAGCTGATTAATTTGACACTTTGTTTAACAAATTTGGGTCTCATTTGCCGAAGTTATCGATCTACAAAGTGTGAAAAGTCACAAAAGTTTTGTGTTTGAGCACATAAAGTACTATTTGTCTTGGAAATTCATCTAGATGCAATCATGATGTGTTGTATCATTTTAAAGATCTCGTCGAGCTGATTAATTTGACACTTTGTTTAACAAATTTGGTCCTTATTTGCCGAAGTTATCGAGCTTCAAAGTTTGAAAAGTCACAAAAGTTGTGTGTTTGAGCACATAAAGTACTATTTTTCATGGAAATTCATCAAGATGCAATCATGATGTGTTGTGTTATTTTAAAGATCTCGTCGAGCTGATTAATGTGACACTTTGTTTAACAAATTTGTTTCTCATTTGCCGAAGTTATCGAGCTTCAAAGTTTGAAAAGTCATGAAAGTTGTGTGTTTGAGCATATAAACTCCTATTTGTCTTGGAAATTCATCAAGATGCAATCATGATGTGTTGTGACATCTTCAAAATCTCGTCGAGCTTATTAATGTGACACTTTGTTTAACAAATTTGATTCTCATTTGCCGATGTTATCGAGCTTTAAAGTTTGAAAAGTCATAAAAGTTGTGTGTTTGAGCATATAAAGTACTATTTGTCTTGGAAATTCATCAAGATGCAATCATGATGTGTTGTGACATCTTCAAAATCTCGTCGAGCTGATTAATGTGACACTTTGTTTAACAAATTTGTTTCTCATTTGCCGAAGTTATCGAGCTTCAAAGTTTGAAAAGTCATAAAAGTTGTGTGTTTGAGCATATAAAGTACTATTTGTTTTGGAAATTCATCAAGATGCAATCATGATGTGTTGTGACATCTTCAAAATCTCGTCGAGCTGATTAATGTGACACTTTGTTTAACAAATTTGGTCCTAATTTGCCGAAGTTATCGAGAGTAGTAGA